>NC_058080.1:418468611-418793922 GCF_014858855.1 Bufo gargarizans | reverse complement strand
GTTGAGTTCCTTTTAAAGCTGTGTGCAAGTGTACCTAGAAGAACTGATGCTGTTTTGAAGACAAAGGTGGTCACACCAAACATTGATCTGATTTAGATTTCCCTTTTGTTCATTGACTTTCCATTTCATTACTTGATAAAAATAAACTATTAACACTTCTATTTTTTAAAGCATTCTTACTTTGCAGCATTTTTCCAAATCTGCCTGAAACTTCAGTCTACAAATAAATAATAGCAATTTAAAAGAACAAAAACCATACAATTGTATTATTCAGCTCTATTATTTGTATGAAATCTAGTTGCATAGTGCAAAAAGGACACATTTTACACCCCAGATTTTTTTTCTCAGAGCAGCACTGTGAATGGCCTAAAATATTTTCTTTGATAGGTCACAGCAAACAAGGTATTGGTTGACAACACATGTTCTTATACGTGCTCAGAAGAAAATTGGTTGCGTTCCAGTTATTTGAAGCTGATTCAACATAGGTTACCACATAAACACAATAAGCACTGTATTAGAATCCATTTTACAAGAGGAATGTATAGTTTCCTTATAAGACCTCTCACCCCCTGCATACGTCTTCTGCTAGGTACACTTTATTCCACTAGCGTATGGTAATTAGAGCGTTATATTCCCTCGCTGACCTAAAGAATTTCTGTCAATAGATGTGGCTGCCAGAGACAAATTCACTGCAATTTTGATGATGTTGTGGGTTCTGAACATATTTTGTTAAAGAGACTACACTGTGCAAGAACAAAGCCACATTCCTGCGTTTCTCGCCAGACTCCTTAGCACTGGTTAATAAGCCAAAAACTGTGTTTAAACCACTCCAACCATATAATGTAAGCTTTCCAAATGAGTAAATGTGCTGTGAAAAGGACCTGTGAAATTAGCATATCCAGAGCTCTGCGCTGGGTGCCCTTAGATTACATACACTATTAAACTTTCTGGATTTAGGTAGGGAGAATTTATCAACATCAAACCACTAGTGTTTCACATTCTGCCCTTCTGAGGCACAGTCAATAGATCTAAATATTTCAATGCACCCTGGCCAATTCATTGTTTGATGTTTAAAAACTCACCCCGTATCAAAGGAAATGTATTAAATTTCAGCCCCCAAATGAGACACTATTAGCTTTGAAAAGTCAACTTTTACTGTGATATTGATGATTCTCTTTATTCTGTGACAGAAATCACTGGGGGATTTCTAATGTCAAAGTACTGTGCAAAGAAAGAATGCTAACACTGACCAGAGAAAATACCTCCACACACGCCTGTGCACAGCAGAGAACAGACAGTTCTTTTCTAATACAGATCAGGGAACGTCGCTTGATGTAAGGCAGCATATGTAAGCAATCAGGAAAATCAGGCTTCTCGCAACATATTTAATTTTACTATACGCACAACAAAGTTATATACAGTTGCAAGAAAAAGTATGTGAACCCTTTGGAATGATATGGATTTCTGCACAAATTGGTCATAAAATGTGATCGGATCTTCATCTAAGTCACAAAAATAGACAATCACAGTCTGCTTAAACTAATAACACACAAAGAATTAAATGTTATCATGTTTTTATTGAACACACCATGTAAACATTCACAGTGCAGGTGGAAAAAGTATGTGAACCCCTAGACTAATGAAATCTCCAAGAGCTAATTGGAGTGAGGTGTCAGCCAACTGGAGTCCAATCAATGAGATGAGATTGGAGTGTTGGTTACAGCTGCCCTGCCCTATAAAAAACACACACCAGTTCTGGGTTTGCTTTTCACAAGAAGCATTGCCTGATGTGAATGATGCCTTGCACAAAAGAGCTCTCAGAAGACCGACGATTAATAATTTTTGACTTGCATAAAGCTGGAAAGGGTTATAAAAGTATCTCCAAAAGCCTTGCTTTTCATCAGTCCACGGTAAGACAAATTGTCTAAATTGTATAAATGGAAAAAGTTCAGCACTGCTGCTACTCCTTAGGAGTGGTCGTCCTGTAAAGATGACTGCAAGAGCACAGTGCAGACTGCTCAATGAGGTGAAGAAGAATCCTAGAGTGTCGGCTAAAGACTTACAAAAGTCTCTGGCATATGCTAACATCCCTGTTAGCGAATCTACGATACGTAAAACACTAAACAAGAATGGATTTCATGGGAGGATACCACAGAGGAAGCCACTGCTGTCCAAAAAAATTACAGTTTGCACAAGAGCACCTGGATGTTCCACAGCAGTACTGGCAAAATATTCTGTGGACGGATGAAACCAAAGTTGAGTTGTTTGGAAGAAACACACAACACTATGGGCCAGATTTATCACTAGCTCAGTTCAGAATAATGGAGTGAAAAAGTCCCCAAAAAAGTCCCAAACGCTAAAACTGCGCACAAATTTGCGACTTTTTTCTGTTCTGCACTATGCTCGCCAGTTTTCTGAAAGTGGGCGTGTTTTCTTATGTAAATGAATCTCTAGGCATATTTACTATTGGGACTATTTAAAAAGTCGCAAAAAAGTCGCAATTTCACTCCAGTGAGAACCATGCTTATCTTAGAGACTTTTTATTAGAACATGCGACTTTTTCATAAAAACTTGCAACTTTTTTGTAAAGATGTGCGACTTTTGTAAAGCTGCTTACTGACGGATAAACTGCTACCGTCAAACCACATTTATTACAGTCTTAAAGGGACGATCATAAATCTGACTTGGCTAAAACTGACTTTAGCCATATGTTAAAGTGGAGTCAGCTGTCAGAGTAATGATAAATCTGGCCCTATGTGTGGAGAAAAAGAGGCACAGCACACCAACATGAAAACCTCATCCCAACTGTGAAGTATGGTGGTGGGGGCATCATGGTTTGGGGCTGCTTTGCTCCGTCAGGGCCTACACACATTGCTATCATCAAAGAAAAAACAAATTCCCAAGTTTATCAAGACATTTTGCAGGAGAACTTAAAGGGAACCTGTCATGTGGACTTTTGATTATAATCTAACTAATTATATACAATCATTAACTACTAAAAAGTACCTTAGATGTATTCACTTACTGGTGTGACAGATGGTTACCTCATAATATACACACAAAGATGCCACATGCCGCATGCTAATGAGCTGATTGGAGTCCAGCGTGATGTCGTTGAGTCCAGTGTATATTTAATTCAGAGCTATAGCCACTCCCCTGCCCACCTGCTGCTGATTCATATGGAAAATAATTGTCACTCAGCAGCAGGTGGGCGGGGAGAGTCAGGAGCTCATGAATATTCAGGCCTCATCATTATCAGCTGGAGCTTTTCAATACAAGATGTTGGCAGATTGACTGGGTCAATTAAAGAAAGTGACCCAGCATTTTGCTAAGTGAATCAGTCACTTATTTATGTTGCCCTTAGTTAGGACACCATAAAACTGGTGACAGGTTCCCTTTAAGGCCATCTGTCCACCAGCTGAAGCTCAACAGAAGATGGGTGTTGCAACAGGACAACGACCCAAAGCATAGAAGTAAATCAACAACAGAATGGCTTAAACAGAAGAAAATACGCCTTCTGGAGTGGCCCAGTCAGAGTCCTGACCTCAACCCGATTGAGATGCTGTGGCATGACCTCAAGAAAGTGATTCACACCAGACATCCCAAGAATATTGCTGAACTGAAACAGTTCTGTAAAGAGGAATGGTCAAGAATTACTCCTGACTGTTGTGCACGTCTTATCTGCAACTACAGGAAACATTTGGTTGAAGTTATTGCTGCCAAAGAAGGTTCAACCAGTTATTAAATCCAAGGGTTAACATACTTTTTCCATCTGCACTGTGAATGCTTACATGGTGTGTTCAATAAAAACATGGTAACATTTAATTATTTGTGTGTTATTAGTTTAAGCAGATTGTGATTGTCTATTGTTGTGACTTAGATGAAGATCAGATCACATTTTATGACCAATTTGTGCAGAAATCCATATCATTCCAAAGGGTTCACATACTTTTTCTTGCAACTGTATCATGCAAAGAAAAAAACAGGTCCTGCTGCAATTTACTATAATGTTAATGCTTGCTGTTCAGGGAATGATACCATATGTAATAGGTTAGCCAAATGCCAATCTACATTAGTACTATAAGTTAAGAATCTGCAAATAGATCAGTACCCTAGTATACTTTTATTATAAGACTACACAACCCTACATGCATAGGGCTAGTTTGCGACGGCCCCTATTCCCTTTAATGGCAGGCGAACCTGAAAAACTCGTTTCATGTCATTATAGCAGCCACCAAATACTTACAAGACATGCACAAATCGTCCCACAACATGGACAGTGACATACCAGATGGGGATCAATGCCAAAAATTCACACAAAAAATATGTATTTTAATCAGGGGCCTTTTTTCTGCGTCTTAGAGAAAAACTGTCAAAAATGTGGCCTGCTGGAACCTAGAATTTTTTTTTAATTTAGGCCACAGGAGTACAGGCCCCAAAAATTTGGTATTCACCTGACAAATTTGGTATTCACCAAAACATCAAGTGATTATGTGGCTGGAGGTATATTAGACAGTCATTGAATATCAATTTTACTGCAGGCCAGTACAAATAAATGTCAAATACATATGTTTAAAAGAACAAAAAATATAAAATTGGATTAAAAACATGGCTAACCAAATCCCCCGTCTTGAAAACCCCCCAAATGATAATAGTTGAAATTCGATAACACGTGGTCATCGTCAACAAGTGTTGAATTCCTCCGAGGTCCCAAACATTAGGCATTCACCTGACAGAAAAGAACAAGTAAGGCAGGGTTCTTACGGGCGTCATGTTATGGCTCTAGATACGTCCCGGGTGCATTGCGGCAAACCCGTGCGAGTAGGTACACAATTGCAGTCAGTTTTGACTGCGATTGCGTTCCGTTGTTCAGTTTTTATCTTGCGGATGCAATGCGTTTTCTACGCGCGTGAGAAAAAACTGAACGTGGTACCCAGATCCGAACTTCTTCACTGAAGTTCAGGTTTGGGTTCGGTGTTGTGTAGATGTAATTATTTTCCCTTACAATATGGTTATAAGGGAAAATAATAGCATTCTTTAATATAGAATGCTTAGTAGAATGCCAACTGAGGGTTAAAAAATAAATAAAAATTAACTCACCTCCTCCAATTGATCACGTAGCTGCCGGCCTCCTATTCTTTCTTCAGGACCTGTCAAAGGACCTGTGGTGACGTTACTGAGCTCATCACATGGTCCAAAGACATGGTCCATCACCACAGTGACGGACCATGTGATTGGACCATGTGATGTGATGTCACCACAGGTCCTTTAGCCGACAGCTCATAATTAAAGAAGTACGAAGAGATCGGCAACTACGCGATCAAGAGGAGAAGGTGAGTTAATTTTTTTATTTCTTAACCCTCAATTGACCTTCTACTAAGCATTCTGTATTAAAGAATGCTATTATTTTCCCTTATAACCATGTTATAAGGCAGAATAATACAGTGAATAGACTTTCATCTTAGCAACCATGTGTGAAAATCGCACCGCATCCGCACTTGCTTGCGGATGCTTGCGATTTTCACGCAGCCCCAAACACACAATATAGAGCATGCTGCGATTTTTACGCAACGCACAAGTGATGCCTGAAAATCACCGCTCATCTGCACAGCCCCATAGAACTGAATGGGTCCAGATTCAGTGCGGGTGCAATGCGTTCACCTCACGCATTGCACCCGCGTGGAACTCTCGCCCGTGTGAACCCAGCCTAATTATGTGGCTGGAGTTATATTAGAAGGTCATGCAATATCAATTTTACTGCAGGCCAGTGTAGTACAGGCCTCAAACATTAGGCATTCACCGCCAGAAAAGAACTAGTGATAATGTGGCTGGAGGTAATTAGGTGGTCACCGTATAACAATTTTACTGTTGGCCAGTTAGATTACAGGCCCCAAAAATTATCTATTCACCGTGCAAGATCAAGTGATTATGTGGCCGGAGGTATATTAGATGGCCATTCAATATCAATTTTACTGCAGGCCAGTGTAGTACAGGCCCCAAACATTAGGCATTCACCAGACAGAAAAGAACAAGTAATTTTTTGGCTGGAGGTATATTAGACGGTCATTAGATATCAATTTTACTGCAGGCCAGTACAAATAGATGTCAAATACATATGTTTAAAAGAACAAAAAATATAAAATTGGATTAAAAACATGGGTAACGAAATCCCACCTCTTAAAAAAAAAAAAAAATTATAATAGTTGAAATTCGATAACATGTGGTCATCGTCAACAGGTGTTGAATTCCTCCGAGGTCCCAAACATTAGGCATTCACTGGACAGAAAAGGCCTTTTATGTTCTGGGTGTTGGTGGATATTTGTGAGCTGTCATGAGGAAATTCAATTAAACATGGTCGTCACAGGTGTTGAATTCCTCCGATATCCATGCCTCATTCATTTTTAGAAATTTGAGGTATTCCACACTGTCATGAGCTAGGCGAGAGCGCTTATTGGTCACGATCCCCTCTGCTGCGCTGAACGTACTCGACGAGGGGCAAGCCAAGAGTTCCATTGCAAATTGTGCCAGTTCTGGACACAGGTCAAGCCTGCACACCCAGAAGTCCAGAGCAACCACATCGGCCGTTAACCCGATGTTGTCGGACACCTGTCAGTCTAGGCCTCCCCTGAGGCTGGATCCGGAGAGCGGCTGTCGATGGGTTGGCTGCAAGAATGATCTCAAACAACACATCTTAAAACCGCCCTCTTCTTGCATGCACTGTAGGATTGGTACTCGCAACTGTTTCTCTGTGGGTGGAAATTCCTCTGCCAGCGCCCGCAACAGCAGAATGCAGCATCTCTCACAGCAAGGCCTGGAAATTCTGTATTCTGACAATCCTCTATGATGCTGGTAACATGTTCACCATTGTAATGACCGGCGTCACACACAGGGAGGAAAACAGGTAAAGCCCTGCCCAAGGGAGAGGGAAAGGTGGTGACCCCTAACTCACCTTGCGGCTGGCACCTGACTGCCCTGACGTCCCTAGACGGGTTCCTCACCCGTGCGGCGATCACGTGCCTAAACCCTGGCTTTCCCTGAAATGAGCCCTAGATAGTGAACGGGCCGGTGGGATCGCTAGTCCGCACCACTGCACTAAGAGGGAAACACCAGGGAGAGGACAGACAAATACAAACAAACACAAACACCCAGGTGGGCGACCACAGCAGTCCACAAAGGTCCAACAGGGATCCGGAGGGTAGCGTTCTGAAACAACCATCCGAGAACGCAGCAACACAGCTCCAGTGGGTCAGAATAGATGTCCAGGCAGGAAGCTCTATCTCTGGCAACCAGAGAAGTGTGAGAGAGGAATATAAGGAGGTTTGGGAGTGCTGGACAAGGAACAGCTAAGGAGAAGGAGCTACGGATCCCTGAGTGAGCCAAAAGGGTTTGCAAAGCAAACCCAGAAAGCTACCATAAGGAAAACAGCCCTATCTTAAATAGAGCGTGCAGCCAACCGCTGCGACTTCCTGACCCCGGGTATAACGGAGTCAGGCGTGGTTGTCGATACCCTCGTGACAGTACCCCCCTCTCTACGAGGGGCCTCCGGACACTCAGGACCAGGTCTCTCAGGATGAGAGGCATGAAAAACCCGAACTAACCTGTCGGCGTTTACCTCAGACGCAGGAACCCACATTCTTTCCTCGGGACCGTAACCTCTCCAATGCACCAGATATTGAAGAGAGCGGCGGACCCGACGAGAATTAACAATTTTGGATATCTGAAATTCTAGATTACCATCCACGACAACAGGAGGGGGTGGCAGCGGTAATGGTTCTAGAGGTGGAACATATTTTTTGAGTAACGACTTATGAAAAACATTATGAATTTTAAAAGTCTGAGGTAACTCCAGGCGAAAAGCCACGGGGTTGATGATGGCTACAATTTTGTAAGGGCCAATAAACCTAGGACCCAGTTTCCAAGAGGGAACCTTCAATTTAATATTCCTAGTAGACAACCACACATAGTCATTCACTCCTAGGTCCGGACCTGGCGACCGTCACTTATCAGCCATGCATTTGTATTTACCTCCCATATTTTTCAAGTTAGCTTGCACCTTCTGCCATACCGATGAAAGAGATGACGAAAAACGTTCCTCTTCGGGAACCCCAGAAGACCCCCCCTCTTTGAAAGTACAGAATTGGGGATGAAAACCATATGCACCAAGAAATGGTGACTTGCCAGTGGATTCCTGACGACGATTATTTTTGGCAAACTCAGCTAACGGTAAATATGATGACCACAACTCTTGGTTTTCAGACACAAAACCTCTTAGATATGTCTCAAGGTTTTGGTTGGTACGCTCAGTCTGTCCATTCGACTGAGGATGGAAAGCTGAGGAAAAGGACAAGTGTACCCCCAAACGGGAACAAAAAGCTTTCCAAAATTTAGAAATAAACTGGGTACCCCGATCCGAAACAACATCGGAGGGGACCCCGTGAAGCTTCACGATTTCACTGACGAATACCTGAGCAAGAGTCTTAGCATTAGGTAGTGCGGGTAACGCAATGAAGTGTACCATTTTGCTAAACCTGTCCACTACTACCAAAATAACTGTTTTACCCGCAGACAAAGGTAAGTCAGTGATAAAATCCATTGACAGATGTGTCCACGGTCTATTGGGAATGACGAGTGGTAATAGAGACCCTGCAGGACGTGTATGTGAAACTTTTGCGCGCGCACAGGTAGAACAAGAAGACACAAAATCTAATACATCCTGACGCAACCTTGGCCACCAAAAACGACGAGACAATAGCTCCAAGGTTGCTTTACTACCCGGGTGCCCAGCAAGTGCCGAATTATGATGTTCCTTTAATAATTCGAAACGTAGGTTCAACGGTACAAACAATTTCTCTGAGGGGCAAGAGACCGGGGCGTCCCCCTGGGCCTCTAGCACCTTCCCCTCCAAAACAGAGTGTACCGCAGAGACAACCACTCCTCTTTGTAGAATGGGCACCGGATCACTCACAGTACCCCCTCCAGGGAAACAACGAGATAGTGCATCAGCCTTGGTGTTCTTTGCCCCAGGACGATAGGTAATCACAAAGTTAAACCTGGTAAAAAATAGCGACCACCTAGCCTGTCTAGGGGTGAGACGCTTAGCTGATTCGAGGTACAGGAGATTTTTGTGGTCCGTAATCACAGTGACGGGGTGGACTGCCCCCTCCAAGAAGTGACGCCACTCCTCAAACGCAAGTTTAATAGCTAATAGTTCCCTATTGCCAATATCGTAGTTCTTTTCTGCTGCAGATAGTTTTTTAGAAAAGAAGGCACAAGGACGCCATTTGCCAGGAGACGGACCCTGAGACAGCACAGCCCCCACTTCCACCTCTGACGCATCGACTTCAACAATAAAAGGCTGAGAGACATCAGGTTGGACTAGTACAGGTGCTGAGGTAAACCTCTCTTTTAGAGAGGAAAAAGCAACTTTAGCGGCGTCAGACCATTTAGAAAAATCAGTCCCCTTCCTAGTCATATCAGTAAGCGGTTTTACAATAAGTGAATAATCTTTAATGAATTTCCTATAGAAATTCGCGAAGCCCAAGAACCGTTGTAGTGCTTTTAAGGTTCTCAGGAAGATCCCAATCTAAAATTGCCTGGACCTTCCTAGGATCCATACGGAAACCTGACACAGATAAAAAATAACCCAGGAATTGTATCTCCTGAACGGCGAAGACACATTTTTCAACCTTAGCATATAATTCATTCGTCCGTAGGACCTGCAGTACTTGTCTGACATGCACCTCATGTGTTTTCAGATCAGACGAATATATTAAAATATCATCTAGGTATATTACCACAAACCTGCCGATTAGATGACTAAAAATGTCATTAACGAAATGTTGAAAGACGGCAGGAGCATTGGTCAGACCGAAAGGCATAACTAGATTTTCATAATGCCCCTCAGGGGTGTTAAACGCTGTCTTCCACTCATCCCCCTCCTTAATACGAATCAGATTGTAGGCCCCCCTAAGATCAAGTTTGGAGAACCACCTAGCACCCGCAATCTGATTAAACAGGTCAGGAATGAGAGGAAGAGGGTATGGGTCTCGGATGGTTATCTGATTTAATTCGCGAAAATCTAAGCAAGGACGCAGGCCCCCATCTTTCTTTTTAACGAAGAAAAACCCTGCAGCCACGGGTGAAGAAGAGGGTCTGATGTGTCCCTTAGCCAAGCTCTCGGAGATATAATCTTTCATGGCTTGTCTCTCTGGACCCGAAAGATTATATAACCTGGTCTTGGGTAATTTTACGCCGGGAATGAGGTTAACCGGGCAATCATAAGGACGGTAAGGTGGTAACTTCTGACAACCTTTTTCAGAAAAAACATCCTCAAAATCCGAAATAAATGTAGGTAGGGTAGTTATGGAGGCGACTAACCAATTGCTATTTAAGCAATTTTCTCTGCACTGCTCACTCCACTCCAATATCTCCCTGGCCTGCCAATCCACCACTGGATTGTGCGCTACCAACCAGGGAAGGCCCAGCACCACCGGAGTGGGAAGCCCCTCCAGAACATAACCTGAAAGCATCTCGTTATGGTGGTCCCCTACCCGAAGGTTTAAATTATGAACGATATGGGTGAGGTTTCTCTGAGACAGGGGAGCAGAATCAATAGCGAATATGGGAATGGGTCTCTGTAACGTACAGAGAGACAAACCCAAAGAGCGGGCAAAATTGGCATCTATCAAATTTACCCCTGCTCCACTGTCTAGAAAGAAAGAAATAGTCTCCGTCTTATCACCAAAAATAATAACCGCTGGCAACACAAATTGCGATGTACGTATGGAGGAGACGTATACCCCCCGGCTAACATCCTCCACACAGCCTGGGGTTAGTAGTTTTTCCGACGGTCTTTTGTTTCTGAGGAAAGAAGGACAGACATTAATGAAATGACCCCTCTCCCCACAAAAAAAACAAACCCCACGCCTACGGCGAGACACAGGAGGACGGACCTGACGAGTAGTTCCTCCTAGCTGCATAGGCTCGTCTAAGTCCGTACAGACTAACTGCTGCTTGGGAGGGGTTACCAATTTCTCCGGTTCTTTCAACCTGTCCCTAAGGCGTCTCTCTATACGGATAGAAAGGGACATAACCGCATCAAGGGAAACGGGGGTCTCATATAATGCAAGCGCATCCTTAACCCTTTCGGATAACCCAGAGCAGAACTGACTCCTGAGAGCCGGGTCGTTCCATTGGGTATCCGTAGCCCACCTACGGAATTCAGAGCAATAATCCTCTACCGGCCGCTCTCCTTGTAAGAGTCTCCGTAATCTTGATTCAGCCAGTGCTACTCGGTCAGGGTCGTCATATATGAGACCCAAGGCCCCGAAAAACTCATCCACTGACCGAAGAGCCTGGGAATCAGTAGGTAAAGAGAACGCCCAGGACTGCGGGTCCCCCTGCAGCAGGGAAATAACAACCCCCACCCGCTGATCTTCATTACCAGAGGAGTAAGGGCGCAGTTTAAAGTATAACTTACAGGCCTCACGGAACGTCAAAAACTTGTCACTTCCCCCAGAAAATCTGTCAGGGAGAGGGACCTTGGGTTCCGCAACAACCTGGTTACCAGTAGCAACTGCTGGGCTTGCGGTCAGTTGTAATTGCTGCTGTTGCTGGAGGACCGACGCCTTCAATCCTACCACCTCCAAAGACAGGCCATGAAATTGTTTGGACAGAGCAGCAATTTGATCCATACTGGATTCTAAGTAGGTAAAAAAAATTTTTTTTTTTTTTTTTTTACCTACACAAAATAAGGGCCAGAGATAATGTAATGACCGGCGTCACACACAGGGAGGAAAACAGGTAAAGCCCTGCCCAAGGGAGAGGGAAAGGTGGTGACCCCTAACTCACCTTGCGGCTGGCACCTGACTGCCCTGACGTCCCTAGACGGATTCCTCACCCGTGCGGCGATCACGTGCCTAAACCCTGGCTTTCCCTGAAATGAGCCCTAGATAGTGAACGGGCAGGTGGGATCGCTAGTCCGCACCACTGCACTAAGAGGGAAACACCAGGGAGAGGACAGACAAATACAAACAAACACAAACACCCAGGTGGGCGACCACAGCAGTCCACAAAGGTCCAACAGGGATCCGGAGGGTAGCGTTCTGAAACAACCATCCGAGAACGCAGCAACACAGCTCCAGTGGGTCAGAATAGATGTCCAGGCAGGAAGCTCTATCTCTGGCAACCAGAGAAGTGTGAGAGAGGAATATAAGGAGGTTTGGGAGTGCTGGACAAGGAACAGCTGAGGAGAAGGAGCTACGGATCCCTGAGTGAGCCAAAAGGGTTTGCAAAGCAAACCCAGAAAGCTACCATAAGGAAAACAGCCCTATCTTAAATAGAGCGTGCAGCCAACCGCTGCGACTTCCTGACCCCGGGTATAACGGAGTCAGGCGTGGTTCTCGATACCCTCGTGACAGAAATTTTGTGTTTGTACCAGGGTTCTAAGTACGTTGCCACCCAGTACTGGTCTTTTCCTTTTATGCTTTTTATATGGGGGTCCCTCTTCACACACTGGAGCATGAAGGCCCCCATTTGCACTAAATTGGAAGCGGTGGAGCGGCCTGGCTACTGCTCATCACCCAGGAGAATGTCGTAATCGGTCTCCTCCCCCATCCACGGACAACACCAGGGATCCCAGAAAAGTTTAAAGCCTGCTCTTCTTGCTTCTCCTCCTCCTCCCCCCAGGCACCATCCTCCTCTGACTCCTCTTCAGACTCCTGCTGACTTGCGTCAGATGGAGTAGCCCCCTGGGAATTTATTCAGCATTGCGACTTCCTCATCTTCCTGCTCCTGCTCCTCGACGGCTTGATCAATGACACAACACAATGCACACTCCAGAAAAAAGGTGTAAGGTACAATGTCACTGATGGCACCCTGGTTGTGACTGAACGGTTTGGTGATCTCATCAAATGGCCGCAGAAGTCTTCATGCATCGCGCATGAGCAGCCACTGGCGCGGAAAAAAAAAACAAGCTCCACAGAACCTGTCCTGCTGCAGAGTTCGTACAGGTAGTCATTAACGGCACGTTTCTGCTGGAAAAGCCTATCAAGCATATACAAGGTGTAGTTCCAGCGGGTCGGGCAGTCACAAATTAGACGTCTGGCGGGCAAGTGGTGTCGCCGCTGAACGTCAGCAAGGCGAACCATGGCCGTGTAAGATCTTCTAAAATGGGCAGATATTTTCCTAGCCTGCCGCAAGACATCCTGGACCCCGGGCTATTTGGCAACAAATCGCTGCATAACTAAGTTATTTTGCCATGTTTCAGCGCGCTAAGTAGATTGGCACCATTGTCGCACACCACTTTACCAACTGTCAAATTGAGCGGGGTTAGCCACTAAACGGCCTGTGACCGCAGAGCTGAAAGAAGTGCAGGACCGGTGTAGCTCTTGGCTTCCATGCACAACATCTGCGGCACAGCATGGCAATGTCTCACCTGGCACGTCGAATAGGTTCTGGGGAGCTTGGGGGGTGCAGCGGAAGAGGCGGTAGCAGTGCAAAAGGAGACGTCAGCCGAGGAGGAGACAGAGGATGGAGTAGGAGGAGGAGAAGAAGAGGCAGGCTTGCATGCAATGCGTTGTGGTAACACCAAATCCACACAGGTGCCACAGGTTACATGCTTGACAGCTGTCAGAAGGTTCAGCCAGTGGGCAGTAAAAGTTATGTACCTTCCCTGCCCGTGTTTGCTAGGCCACATGTCTGTGGTCAGATGTATCTTGGCACTGACACTGTGTGCAAGAGATACATTCACTTGCCGCTGAACGTGGCCATATAGCTCTGGAGTGTCCTTCCGGGGACCTTCCCTTGCGGTGTGCCAATGGACACAAATTTTCTAAAGGACTCAGAGTCCACCAATTTATATGACAGTAGTTGGCGGGCTAGCAGTTCCGACATGCCAGCGGTCAGGGGTTGGGCAAGAGGATGATCCGGCGTCATAATTTTTTACACTCGAACATTTGAGCAATGGAAGCCTGCCTTGTGCTAGATGAATGCAATGACGGCACGGTGGAAGGTGGAGTGAAGGACAAATGGGGGGAGAGAGGAGAAGGAGAAGAGGCAGGATGTGGAGTGCCAGGAGTTCTGATGGCGCTAATCTTACTGGGCTCAGGGATAGGAGGCCCGGTGCCTTCTTAAAGCTGTTGTCCCTAGGTGAGTGTCGAGCTTACCACGACTTATGTGTTGACAGGCTGCAGATGGCAACACTATTGTCAATAGCTGACATGTTAAAAAAAAGCCCACACTGCGGAGCCATGTGCTGGCATCCTGAGATCGCAAGATGTGACCGTGCATGGTGGATAACTCACTCCAGATACATTTGCAGTTTGTTTTTTGGCTCCTGTACACTGCGAGTTCTGCCTGCTTCGCCTCCTTCTCCTCCCTATCTGCTGCTCCGTCTCTCCCTCTGAACTCCCCTCCTCTTCCTCTCGTGTGAGCACCCATGTGACTTCCATCGACACGTCATCATCGTTACCTTCACCACCACTGACATTAGAGATCTCGGAGTAGACAGCAACAGCGGGGACCACCCTCCTTGTGCTGATCTGGGTACTATCGTCAGACCACTGGGGTGGCGGCCGTTGGTACCTCCTCTTTCTCATCCGATGCCAAGAATGGCTGCGCATCAGTAAGGTCTGGGAATGATTGGAAAAATAATTCCTCTGACTCGAGCGGTGGGGCTATGGTGGTGGTGGTGTCTTTGGGGGTGCACACAGCAGAGAATGAGGAGGGTGCAGATACAGAGGACGAGGAGGGTGCAGAAGCGGAAGGCTAAGTGAGCCACTCAACCAACTTTGGTGAATCCTTTGACGTAATCGCACGCACCTTCTCCAACTTCCCAATTAGGCTCCAGCCTGGTACAGCTGCCCGACCCCTACCCCCCCCTGCGGAATGGCCTGCCTCTGTCTCTGCCTGTCATTTTCAAAATGACCCTATGACAAAGTCCCTATAGAAGAGCAGTTTTTGTGGAAGCAGGTATTTTGAACCCCTTAATCAGTTTTTTTGGGGTGCAACTGGTATATCACACCAGTTGTAATAAGTTTTTCCAATGACGTTTGTCCCTCTGTATAGCTGCAGTATCTCAGCAGAACCGCACACAAATGCTGCACAATACAAATGCACTATATTGAAATTATATTATAGGTATATCACACCCCTGCCTCAATCAGATTTTTTTGGGGCAACTGTTATATCACACCAGTTGCAATTAGTTGTTCCAATGGCGTTTGTCCCGCTGTATAGCTGCGGTATCTCAGCAGAACCTCAAACAAATAAATGCACAATACTAATTCACTATATAGAAGGAGGCCATTTAGATTTAGTATTCACAAATGGCAATTTGGTATCTGATATTACTGTAGGGGAAAGCTTGGGATCTAGTGATCAACAGTCAGTGTGGTTTACTATAAGTACAGTGACTGATTTATACCACACAAAAACAAAAGTTTTAGATTTTTAGAAAAACTGACTTTTCTAAAATTAGATTAGTGGTATACGAGTCCCTATCAGATTGGACTAGTTTCAATGGAGTCCAGGAGAAATGGGACTACTTAAAAGTGGCACTATTGAAGGCAACAGAAAATTGCATTAGGCTTGTCAGTAAAAGCAAAAAAAAAAAAAGAAGAGACCACTAAGGTACTTAGCCGAAGTGGCCAAAATCAATAAAAACAAAAAGATAGCATTTAGTAATTATAAAAAAAAAAAAAGAGGATGACAGGCAAATTTATAAGATTAGGCAGAGAGAGGCCAAACAAGTTATAAGAGCTTCTAAAGCACAGGCAGAAGAGAAATTAGCTCAGTCAGTGATAAAAGACGATAAGACATTCTTCAGATACATAAATGAAAAAAGGAAACTAAAACAAGGAATTGCCAAATTAAAAACAAAAGAAGGAAGGTATATGGAAGAAGATAAAGAACTAGCTGACTTTGTCAATGAATACTTCTGTTCAGTTTTTACAAAGGAAAATGAAGGAAAAGGACCTCAGTTAGGACGGAAGACTAATTAATCTGCTGATGCATGTGTCTTTACAGAGGAAGAGGTTCTAAGTCAGCTGTCTAAAATTAATACAAATAAGTCACAGGGGCCTGATGGGATACACGCAAAGCTATTAAAAAAGCTCAGCGGTGAACAAGCAAAACCATTAACAGATTTATTTAACTAATCACTGGTAACAGGAGTCGTCCCAGAAGATTGGAAATTAGCAAATGTTGTGCCCATTCACAAGAAAGGTAGTAGGGAGGAATCTGGCAACTATAGGCCAGTAAGCCTGACATCAATAGTGGAGAAATTAATGGAAACCATACTCAAGGAGAGGATTGTGGAACATCTAAAATCCCATGGATCAAAAGATGAAAAACAGCATGGGTTTACTTCAGGGAGATCATGTCAAACAAATTTTATTGATTTTTTTGATTGGGTGACTAAAATAAAAGATGGCGGAGGTGCAGTAGACATCGCTTATCTGGACTTATCAATAAATTGCAGTCTTTGTGCGTGGACTCCCATATTGTTGAATGTATTAGGCAGTGGCTGAGGGACAGAGGGTTGTAGTCAATGGAGTATATTCAGACCATGGTCTTGTTACGAGTGGGGTACATCAGGGATCTGTTCTGGGACCCATATTGTTTAATATCTTTATCATCGAAATTGCAGAAGGATTTAGGAAAACTAGAGGAATGGTCAAAAATCTGGCAACTAATATTTAATGTTGATAAGTGCAAGATAATGCACCTGGGGCGTAAAAACCCAAGAGCAAAATATAAAATAAGTGATACAGTCCTAACCTCAGTATCTGAGGAAAGGGATTTAGGGGTCATTATTTCAGAAGACTTAAAGGTAGGCAGACAATGTCATAGAGCAGCAGGAAATGCTAGCAGAATGATTGGATGTATAGGGAGAGGCATTACCAGTAGAAAGAGGGAGGTGCTCATGCTGCTCTACAGAGCACTAGTGAGACCTCATTTGGAGTATTGTGTGCAGTACTGGAGACCATATCTCCAGAAGGATATTGATACTTTGGAGAGAGTTCAGAGAAGAGCTACTAAACTGGTACATGGATTGCCGGATAAAACTTACCAGGAAAGATTAAAGGACCTTAAAGAGGACCTTTCACTACAATAAAAAATCTTAACTAAGCATACAGACATGGAGAGCGGCACCCAGGGATCTCCCTGCACTTACTATTATCCCTGGGCGCCGCTCCGTTCTCCCGATATAGGCTCCGGTATCTTCATATGTTTGGCTCAACTGGGTGGAGCCTGCCGGCGTCGCCTTCTCCCAGGCTGTAGCGCTGGCCAATCGCAGCGCTCAGCTCATAGCCTGAGAGAAAAAAAAACCTCTCAGGCTATGAGCTGAGCGCTGCGATTGGCCAGCGCTACAGCATGGGAGAAGGAGACGCCGGCAGGCTCCACCCAGTTGAGCCGAACATATGATGATACCGGAGCCTATACCGGGAGAACGGAGCGGCGCCCAGGGATAATAGTAAGTGCAGGGAGATCACTGGGCGTCGCTCTCCATGTCTGTATGCTTAGTTAAGATTTTTTATTGTAGTGAAAGGTCCTCTTTAAGGTCCTTTAATCTTTCCTGGTAAGTTTTATCCTAACTAAAAAGACAGGGTGGCATTAGCAGGAGGTGCTCAAACCCACATGCAGTCGTGCATATATACAGGGGAGCAAATCCTGCACTTGTGGCCCGTTGCTAATGGCGATCCCCAGCAAAATGCATACGGTGGAGGATGCCCGCGGCGAACCACAAGTACCACAATAGACATCTCACACAAGGTAACAAGTGCGTATGTCATAATCAATATAACAATATAACAAAACAATAACAAATACAGGTGCACTCTGCAGTCTCACTAAATCCTCAAACTGATTTTAAAATTGAGAGATTAGTCAACATGTCCTACGGTGTAGAACATGTCTAAGCCCGGGCACCACGTCAAGGTTTCTCAAGTAGCCCGAGACCTAACACTCTCCTACCTGAGCCGTATGGGTGATACCAGGAGCCAGTGGGCAAATTACAGGAGCATGAGGCCGACTCACAAACAGCTCACCAGTTACCTCCAGCATGTAACCATGCTTATAATGGGAGGAGGGAGGAGTCTGTAAGTCCCACTCAAGACTGACTGATATGGCCCAGGCCTCACAGGTGCACCTAAATGTGGCCTGTAGATGGAAAACAGGCACATTTAAATTGGAGTTTATACACCTCCAGGAATCTATATATACAAACTAAAAAGACAGGGTGGCATTAGCAGGAGGTGCTCAAACCCACATGCAGTCGTGCAAATATACAGGGGAGCAAATCCTGCACTTGTGGCCCGTTGCTAATGGCGATCCCCAGCAAAATGCATACGGTGGAGGATGCCCGCGGCGAACCACAAGTACCACAATAGACATTGTTAATAAGTTTTATCCTGCAATCAATGTACTAGTTTAGTAGCTCTTCTCTGAACTCTCTCCAAAGTATCAATATCCTTCTGGAGATATGGTCCATTGGTCTCCACAGTACTGCGCACTATACTCCAAATGAGGTACTTGTGGTGCTCTGTGGGAAACCTCCACTGTATACATTTTTGCTGGGGATTGCCATTAGCAACGGGCCACAAGTGCAGGATTTGCTCCCTTGTATATACATGCACAACTGAGGATGGGTTTGAGCACTTCCTGCCTGTTTAACACCATGCATATCTTTCCGTTTCTTTGTATATAGCGATGCCTGGAGGTGTATAAACTCAAATTTAAAGGTGCCTGTTTTCCATCCAAAGGGTAACATTAGGTGCACCTGTGAGGCCTGGGCCATATCAGCCAGTCTTGAGTGGGACTCGCAGACTCCTCCCTTATTCCATTGCTAGCATGTCTACATGCTGGAGGTAACTGGTGAGTTATCTGTGAGTCGGACCTCATGCTCCTGTAATTCGCCCACTGGCCCCTGGTATTGCCCATACGACACAGGTAGGTGAGTGTTAGGACCCGAGCTACTTGAGAAACCTTGGCGCGGTGCTTGTGCTCAGACATGTCCTCCATAGTAGGACATGATGAAAAATCTCTCAATTTTAACATCAGTTTGATGGTTTAGTAAGACCGCAGAGTGCACCTGTCTTTAAAAATATTATTATATTGTTATATTGGTTATCATGTCCACATAATGGCTATCTTGTGTAGGATGTTCATTGTGGTAATTGAGGTGCGCTGCGGGCAGCCTCCACTGTATGCATTTTTGCTGGGGATTGCCATTAGCAACGGGCCACAAGTGCAGGATTTGCTCCCTTGTATATACATGCACAACTGAGGATGGGTTTGAGCACTTCCTGCCTGTTTAACACCATGCATTTCTTTCAGTTTCTTTGTACATAGCGATGCCTGGAGGTGTATAAACTCAAATTTAAAGGTGCCTGTTTTCCATCCACAGGCTAAAATTAGGTGCACCGGCGAGGCCTGGGCCATATCAGTCAGTCTTGAGTGGGATTCGCAGACTCCTCCCTTCTCCCATTGCTAGCATGGCTACATGCTGGAAGTAACTGGTGAGTTGTCTGTGAGTCGGACCTCACGCTCCTGTAGTTCGCCCACTGGCCCCTGGTATTGCCCATACAGCACAGGTAGGTGAGTGTTAGGACCCGAGCTACTTGAGAAACCTTGGCGCGGTGCTCGGGCTCAGACATGTCCTCCATAGTAGGACATGTTGGATAATCTCTCAATTTTAACATCAGTTTGAGGGTTTAGTATGACCGCAGAGTGCAGCTGTCTTTAAAGATATCATTATATTGTTGAAAGTGTTTAGTGGCCTATTTCAATACAAAAACAAAAATATATACGCACTTCACTGCTGCAGTTATTTGTAGAGAAAGAGTTTAGTGGCTTATTTTAGTACAAAAAGAAAAATATATTCGTCACTATTAGGGGTGTTTTAATTAGCTTTTAATTTATTTAGTTCAGCTAAAAGTATGTCATACAGAGAATTGCCAGGCCATGCACAGAGGAGTGGCAGAGACCTAAATGTTTCTGGCGCAGGCAAAGGTCGCAGCAGAGTTAGGGGGCATGGCAGCAGGAGTCGCAGCAAGAGTCCTGAGCTCTCTGTGTCATCTGACGGTTGTGTCTTGACCAGCAACGCAGCTGTTCTTGATTGGTTAACTCGGTCATCCACTTCATCCCAAGTGACATCAGACACCCCCAGCCAACAGTCGGTTGGTTCGTCAGACACAACCCTTAGTTGGCATGGCCCAGGAGCAGGCCCTGTGCCCTCACCTATCCTCAACCTGCCTCTGTCCTTTTCTGTTCCCTCACCGGGAGAAGTACTATATGCTGTAGGCTCAGCTCCACTTTTCAGCGAGGAGGATCTACTAGAGGACAGTCAGCAGCTACTGCCCAGACAAGATCTGTAGTCGAAATCTGCCGCTTCCTGCGCTAGGTGCGCAAGTAGTGATGAGGAGAGTGGCGTGGAAGGTGGTGTTGCATGCAGTCAGGCTCCTGACCCAGAGACCATTGAAGAGGACATCAGTGACGTGCAGACACTACTCGATGATGATGAAGCCGATCGCACGTGGAAGCTGGGTGCAGAAGGGGCTTCATCATCATAAGGAGAAGATGGTGTCAGCTTGTCCTTGAGGCAGCGGCTGAGCCAGCAAGGTGGTAGCATGGCTAGGAGTCAGCAGGGTGGCAGCAGTGGGAGGTCAGGAGCCAAACGTGCCCGGGGTAGACCACCTGCTTCGCAGCAGCCTACCTGCCCGGGATGTAGTGGTGCAGGGGTTCACGGAGGCAGCGGTGGTAGAAGTCAGTCAGTGCGGATTCTTGGGGGGAAAATCACCTACTCGACGGTGAGGCAGTTTTTTGTTAAGCCGCCGGAGGAGGTTAACATGGCCATATGTAGAATATGTGGGCAGAAGGTGAAGCGTGGCCAGGGTGCCAATGTTGGCACCACGGCCCTGCGTCAACATATGCAGCGTCACCATAAAATGGCCTGGTAGAACCAGGGCTTTAATGTGGTTGTACAGCCTGCCGTAGCAACCGCTGCATCACTCAGTGGCATGCACCCGGTTTCAGGCAGTGAAGGCTCAACCACGTCAGCCGAAGGGAGCTGTCTGTCATTTACATCTTCTGCTGGTCCAGATGCTCCTGCTCCTCCTCATCAGTTATTCCGTCAGTAATCGATCACCAAAGCAATTGCCAAGAGACAGCAGTATGCATGCATTCATCCTATGGCGCAGAAGCTGAATATGCTCCTGTCCAAGTTGCTGGTGCTGCAGGCCCCCCTTTCCAAGTGGTGGACTTTGCATCTTTCAGAGAACTGCTGGTTGTGCCGAGCCGAGGTGGAGAGCCCCAAGCCGTGATTTATTTGCGAAAAAGGCAGTACCAGCCCTGCACAAATATGTAGAACAGAAGGTGGGCCAGTTTTTGAGCCTGTCGGTGTCTGTCAATGTGCACAGCAGCGCCTACGTGTGGAGCTGTAACTACGGTCACACAGGAGAGGAACTGCTCCGTGTCCTTGATCAAGAAAATGAATCCTGGTGGTTTTTCTACTTAGGTGACAGGAGAGAAGGAGCAGGAGCAGCCAGAGGAGCTACAGGGCGATGAGGAAGACGAGACAAAGGACCCTGACACACCGTGCCAGTATGCAGTGGAGATGGAGGCAGGGAGTCCCTCCGATTCACTTGCTTGCGTCACCATTCGGCAGAGGGATGACTTCTGGCTCTCCACCTTGTTGGACCCTCGCTACCGGTTCAAAATAGGGGACCACTGAGAGGGAGGACAAAGTGAACTACTATAGAGACATCCTATGTAGTCAGTTGGCTGCTGCTTACCTGCGCCATCGTCCATCCTCTCACAGGCCCTCTGCGCTCACGTTCCACTGTCATGGCTGCTGGGGAGAGGTGAGGTGGCAGGAGCAGTACCAGATCCTTCAACAGGGGTGAGTCTACATTCGCTGATAAGTAGCTTTCTTTAACCACATAGTGAAGAAACTACTCACCAGCAGCAGCAGGTAGACCGGGAGCAGGACCTGAACCAGCAGGTGGTGGCATACTTGGACAGCACCCTGCCAACCCAAATTGAAGATCCACTGGACTACTGGGTAGCCAAACTGGATTTGTTGCCGCAACAAGCAGAGTTTGCCCTGGAAAAGATGTCCTGCCCGGCCAGTAGAGTGGCATCAGAGTGGGTGTTTAGTGCGGCTGGGGCCATAGTTACCCCAAGGAGAACTCGTCTATCCAACCAAAATGTGGAGAGACTGACCTTTGTCAAGATGAATCAGGCGTGTATCAGCCACCATTGCCTGATGCATCTGATTCATTCCACCTCACCCATACCTTGAAAAAAAAGACCGGTTTCTTCTGGCTATCTTCCTCAGCTACTACTCTGATGCTGCCACCCGCCTGGTGCCACACATCTGATTCCAAATGCTCCTTCTTTCACCCACCTTCGTCAGCAGGTATTGGTATTGCTACCTACCGCCCCACTCTGTGGCATCCCCTTGCCACTATGTGGTATCCTGATGCTGCTGCTGCAGACACCTCCACACAATGTCATTGGGCCACTCTATGGTCTGTCTCTTCATGCTACCGTCACCTCCAGAGTCATTGTGACACTCGGTGGCCTACTCCTGGTGCTTCCAACTCCAGACTGTGTCATTCACCCACTCGGTGGCCTCCTCATACTGCTGCCACCTCCAGACTCTTTCATTGTGCCACTCAGTGGCCTCCTCATACTGCTGACACCTCAAGACACTGTCATTGTGCCACACTGTAGCCTCCTCATACTGCTACCACCTCCAGACTCTCATTTTCCCACTCATTGACCTTCTTTTGATGCTGCTGCTGCAGCCACCGCCTCCAGGCTCTGTCATTGTGCCACTCGGTGGCCTCCTCGTACTGCTGCCAACTTCAGACTCTTTTATTGTGCCACTCGGTGGCCTCCTCATACTGCTGCCAACTCCAGACTGTCATTGTGCCAATCAGTGGCCTTCTCCTGTTGCTGCTGCTGCTGCCGCCACCTCCAGACTCTGTCATTGTGACACTCGGTGGCCTCCTCATACTGCTGCCACCTCAAGACTCTGTCATTGTGTCACTTGGTGGCCTCTTCATACTGCTTCCAACTCCAGACTGTCATTTTGCCAATTGGTGACCTTTTCTTGATGCTGCTGCTGCTGCCTCCTCCAGGCTCTGTCGTTGTGCCACTCATTGGCCTTCTCATACTGCTGCCACCTCCAGACTCTGTCATGGTGCCACTCGGTGGCCTTCTCCTGAAGCTGCCAACTCCAGACTGTGTCATTGTGCCACTCGGTGGCTTCCTCATACTGCTGCCAACTCCAGACTCTATCATTGTGCCAATCGGTGACCTTCTCTTAATGCTGCTGCTGCTTCCTACAGCCTCTGTCGTTGTGACACTCAGTGGCCTCTTCATACTTCTGCCACCTCAAAACTCAGTCATTGTGCCACTCGTGGCCTCCTCATACTGCTGCCACCTCCAGACTCTGTCATTGTGCCACTCAGTGGCCTCAACATATTGCTGCCACCTCAAGACTCTATCATTGTGCCACTCGGTAGCCTCCTCATACTGCTACCACTTCCAGACTCTGTCATTGTGCCACTCGGTGACCTTCTCCTGGAGCTGACAACTCCAGACTGTGTCATTGTGCCACTCAGTGGCATTCTCATGCTGCTGCCAAATCAAGACTGTAATTGTACCACTCGGTGGCCTTCTCCTGCTGCTGCTGCTGCTGCCGCCACCTCCAGAGTTTGTCATTGTGCCACTCGGTGGCCTCCTCATACTGCTGCCACCTCAAGACTCTGTCATTGTGCCACTTGGTGGCCTCCTCATACTGCTGCCACCTCCAGACTCTGTCATTGTGTCACTCGGTGGCCTCTTCATACTACTGCCACCATAAGACTCTGTCATTGTGCCACTCAGTGGCCTCCTCATACTGCTGCCAACTCCAGACCCTGTCATTGTGTCACTCGGTGACCTTTTCTTGATGCTGCTGCCTCCTCCAGGCTCTGTAGTTGTGCCTCT
Organism: Bufo gargarizans; assembly: GCF_014858855.1. Lineage (NCBI taxonomy): Eukaryota > Metazoa > Chordata > Amphibia > Anura > Bufonidae > Bufo > Bufo gargarizans. The sequence continues at coordinate 418,769,922 of NC_058080.1, read as the reverse complement.
CAGTGGCCTCTTCATACTGCTGCCACCAGAAAACTCTGTCATTGTGTCACTCAGTGGCCTTCTCATACTGCTGCCACCTCCAGACTCTGTCATTGTGCAACTCAGTGGCCTCAACATATTGTTGCCACCTCAAGACTCTATCATTGTGCCACTCGGTAGCCTCCTCATACTGCTACCACCTCCAGACTCTGTCATTGTGCCACTCGGTGACCTTCTCCTGGTGCTGACAACTCCAGACTGTGGCATTGTGCCACTCAGTGGCATTCTCATACTGCTGCCAAATCAACCCACCACTGTAAGAGTCCATTTTCATAAATTTAGGCCCAGCACCCAGGCAGAGGAGAGAGGTCCCGTAACAGACAATCTGGCTTCATGTCAGCAGAGAATCAGTCTTCATGTCATAGCAGAGAATCAGGCTTCACGTCAGCCACCACTGCAACAGTCCATTGTCATAAATTTAGGCCCAGCACCCAGGCAGAGGAGAGAGGTCCCGTAAGAGACAATCTGGCTTCATGTCAGCAGAGAATCAGTCTTCATATCATAGCAGAGAATCAGGCTTCACGTCACCCACCACTGTAAGAGTCCATTTTCATAAATTTAGGCCCAGCACCCAGGCAGAGGAGAGAGGTCCCGTAACAGACAATCTGGCTTCATGTCAGCAGAGAATCAGTCTTCATATCATAGCAGAGAATCAGGCTTCACGTCAGCCACCAATGCAACAGTCCATTGTCAGATATTTTGGCCCAGCACCCAGGCAGAGGAGAGAGGTCCCGTAACAGAGAATCTGGCTTCATGTCAGCAGAGAATCAGTCTGCATGTCATAGCAGAGAATCAGGCTTCACGTCAGCCACCACTGCAACAGTCCATTGTCATAAATTTAGGCCCAGCACCCAGGCAGAGGAGAGAGGTCCCGTAACAGACAATCTGGCTTCATGTCAGCAGAGAATCAGTCTTCATATCATAGCAGAGAATCAGGCTTCACGTCAGCCACCAATGCAATAGTCCATTGTCAGATATTTAGGCCCAGCACCCAGGCAGAGGAGAGAGGTCCCGTAACAGACAATCAGGCTTCACGTCAGCCACCAGTGCAACAGTCCATTGGCATATATTTAGGCCCAGCACCCAGGCAGAGGAGAGAGGTCCCGTAACAGAGAATCTGGCTTCATGTCAGCAGAGAATTAGTCTGCATGTCATAGCAGAGAATCAGGCTTCACGTCACCCAACATTGGAACAGTCCATTGGCATATATTTAGGCCCCGGCACCCAGACAGAGGAGAGGTTCATTCAAATTTGGGTAGCCTCGCAATATAATGGTAAAATGAAAATAGAAATAGGATTGAATGAGGAAGTGCCCTGGAGTTCAATAATATATGGTTAAGGGGAGGTAGTTAATGTCTAATCTGGACAAGGGACGGACAGGTCTTGTGGGATCCATGCCTGGTTCATTTTTATGAACGTCAGCTTGTCCACATTGGCTGTAGACAGGCGGCTGCGTTTGTCTGTAATGACACCCCCTGCCGTGCTGAATGCACGTTCAGACAAAACGCTGGCCGCCGGGCAGGCCAGCACCTCCAAGGCATAAAAGGCTAGCTCTGGCCACGTGGACAATTTAGAGACCCAGTAGTTGAATGGGGCCGAACCATTAGTCAGTACGTGGAGGGGTGTGCACACGTACTGTTCCACCATGTTAGTGAAATGTTGCCTCCTGCTAACACGTTGCATATCAGGTGGTGGTGCAGTTAGCTGTGGCGTGTTGACAAAACTTTTCCACATCTCTGCCATGCTAACCCTGCCCTCAGAGGAGCTGGCCGTGACACAGCTGCCTTGGCGACCTCTTGCTCCTCCTCTGCCTTGGCCTTGGGCTTCCACTTGTTCCCCTGTGACATTTGGGAATTCTCTCAGTAGCGCGTCTACCAACGTGCGCTTGTACTCGCGCATCTTCCTATCACGCTCCAGTGCACGAAGTAAGGTGGGCACATTGTCTTTGTAGCGTGGATCCAGCAGGGTGGCAACCCAGTAGTCCGCACACGTTAAAATGTGGGCAACTCTGCTGTCGTTACGCAGGCACTGCAGCATGTAGTCGCTCATGTGTGCCAGGCTGCCCAGGGGTAAGGACAAGCTGTCCTCTGTGGGAGGCGTATCGTCATCGTCCTGCCTTTCCCCCCAGCCACGCACCAGTGATGGACCCGAGCTGCGTTGGGTGCCACCCCGCTGTGACCATGCTTCATCCTCATCCTCCTCCACCTCCTCCTCATCCTCGTCCTCCTCGTCCTCCAGTAGTGGGCCCTGGCTGGCCACATTTGTACCTGGCCTCTGCTGTTGACAAAAACCTCCCTCTGAGTCACTTCGAAGAGACTGGCCTGAAAGTGCTAAAAATGACCCCTCTTCCTCCTCCTCCTCCTCCCCCTCCAGGGCCACCTCCTCTTCCATCATCGCCCTAAGTGTTTTCTCAAGGAGACATAGAAGTGGTATTGTAACGCTGATAACGGCGTCATCGCCACTGGCCATGTTGGTGGAGTACTCGAAACAGCGCAACAGGGCACACAGGTCTCGCATGGAGGCCCAGTCATTGGTGGTGAAGTGGTGCTGTTCTGTAGTGCGACTGACCCGTGCGTGCTGCAGCTGAAACTCCACTATGGCCTGCTGCTGCTCGCACAGTCTGTCCAGCATGTGCAAGGTGGAGTTCCACCTGGTGGGCACGTCGCATATGAGGCGGTGAGCGGGAAGGCCGAAGTTACGCTGTAGCGCAGACAGGCGAGCAGCAGCAGGATGTGAACGCCGGAAGCGCGAACAGACGGCCCGCACTTTATGCAGCAGCTCTGACATGTCGGGGTAGTTGTGAATGAACTTCTGCACCACCAAATTCAGCACATGCGCCAAGCAAGGGATGTGCGTCAAACTGGCTAGACCCAGAGCTGCAACGAGATTTCGCCCATTATCACACACCACCAGGCCGGGCTTGAGGCTCACCGGCAGCAACCACTCGTCGGTCTGTTGTTCTATACCCTGCCACAACTCCTGTGCGGTGAAGGGCCTGTCCCCCAAACATATGAGTTTCAGAATGGCCTGCTGACGTTTACCCTGGGCTGTGCTGAAGTTGGCGGTGAAGGTGTGTGGCTGACTAGATAAGCAGGTGGAAGAAGAGGAGGAGGAAGTCGAGTAGGAGGAGGTGGCAACAGGAGGCAAAGAATGTTGCCCTGCGATCCTTGGCGGCGGAAGGACGTGCGCCAAACAGCTCTCCGCCTGGGGCCCAGCTGCCACTACATTTACCCAGTGTGCAGTTAGGGAGATATAGCGTCCCTGGCCGTGCTTACTGGTCCACGTATCTGTGGTTAGGTGGACCTTGCCACAGATGGCGTTGCGCAGTGCACACTTGATTTTATCGGATACTTGGTTGTGCAGGGAAGGCACGGCTCTATTGGAGAAGTAGTGCCGGCTGGGAACAACATACTGTGGGACAGCAAGCGACATGAGCTGTTTGAAGCTGTCTGTGTCCACCAGCCTAAATGACAGCATTTCATAGGCCAGTAGTTTAGAAATGCTGGCATTCAGGGCCAGGGATCGAGGGTAGCTCGGTGGGAATTTACGCTTTCTCTCAAATGTTTGTGAGATGGAGAGCTGAACGCTGCCGTGTGACATGGTTGAGATGCTTGGTGACAGAGGTGGTGGTGGTGTTGGTGGTACATCCCCTGTTTGCTGGGCGGCAGGTGCCAACGTTCCTTCAGAGGCAGAGGAAGAGGCCGAGGCGGCAGCAGCAGAAGAGGCCGAGGCGGCAGCAGCAGAAGAGGTAGCAGAGGGAGCCTGAGTGACTTCCTTGGTTTTAAGGTGTTTACTCCACTGCAGTTCATGCTTTGCATGCAGGTGCCTGGTCATGCAGGTTATGCTCAGGTTCAGAACTATAATGCCTCGCTTCAGGCTCTGATGGCACAGCGTGCAAACCACTCGGGTCTTGTCGTCAGCACATTGTTTGAAGAAGTGCCATGCCAGGGAACTCCTTGAAGCTGCCTTTGGGGTGCTCGGTCCCAGATGGCGGCGGTCAGTAGCAGGCGGAGTCTCTTGGCGGCGGGTGTTCTGCTTTTGCCCACTGCTCCCTCTTTTGCTACGCTGTTGGCTCGGTCTCACCACTGCCTTTTCCTCCGAACTGTGAAAGTCAGTGGCACGACCTTCATTCCATGTGGGGTCTAGGACCTCATCGTCCCCTGCATCGTCTTCCACCCAGTCTTGATCCCTGACCTCCTGTTCAGTCTGCACACTGCAGAAAGACGCAGCAGTTGGCACCTGTGTTTCGTCATCATCAGAGTCATGCTGAGGTGGTATTCCCATGTCCTCATCATCAGGAAACATAAGTGGTTGTGCGTCAGTGCATTCTATGTCTTTCACCGCTGGGGAAGGGCTAGGTGGATGCCCTTGGGAAACCCTGCCAGCGGAGTCTTCAAACAGCATAAGAGACTGCTGCATAACTTGAGGCTGAGACAGTTTCCCTGGTATGCATGGGGGTGATGTGACAGACTGATGGGGTTGGTTTTCAGGCGCCATATGTGCGCTTTCTGCAGAAGACTGGGTGGGAGATAATGTGAACGTGCTGGATCCACTGTCGGACACCCAATTGACTAATGCCTGTACCTGTTTAGGCCTTACCATCCTTAAAACGGCATTGGGCCCCACCATATATCGCTGTAAATTCTGGCGGCTACTGGGACCTGAGGTAGTTGGTACACTAGGACGTGTGGATGTGGCAGAACGGCCACGTCCTCTCCCAGCACCAGAGGGTCCACTAACACCACCACGACCATGTCCACGTCCGCGTCCCTTACTAGATGTTTTCCTCATTGTTATCGTTCACCACAACAACAAAAATATTATTTGGCCCAATGTATTGTATTCAAATTCAGCTGAATATAAATTTGAGGCCTAGTATTTAGGCGCTGGGTGACAGGTATGGATTTACTGACAGAATTAGACTTGGAAATGCACAGTAGCGTGTGTGTGAAGTTATTCTGAATGACCCTATGTGCACCTTGAATATTATATACCCTTTTAGGGATAGATTTCAAATAGCTCTGATATAGCAGAAAGCACTAAATTATGAAATTGCTAAATTGGGAATTGTTTTTCAACCCAGAACAAAAAATGTGCTTTGACGGACACTAAATAACTTGCCCAGCCAGAACAGTACAGCGGTAAAGACAGATTTAGCGGGATATAAATTTGAGGCCTAGTATTTAGGCGCTGGGTGACCGGTATGGATTTACTGACAGAATTAGACTTGGAAATGCACAGTAGCGTGTGTGTGAAGTTATTCTGAATGACCCTATGTGCACCTTGAATATTATATACCCTTTTAGGGATAGATTTCAAATAGCTCTGATATAGCAGAAACCACTAAATTATGAAATTGCTAAATTGGGAATTGTTTTTCAACCCAGATCAAAAAATGTGCTTTGACGGACACTAAATAACTTGCCCAGCCAGAACAGTACAGCGGTAACGACAGATTTAGCGGGATATAAATTTGAGACCTAGTATTTAGGCGCTGGGTGACCGGTATGGATTTACTGACAGAATTAGACTTGGAAATGCACAGTAGCGTGTGTGTGAAGTTATTCTGAATTACCCTATGTGCACCTTAAATATTATATACCCTTTTAGGGATAGATTTCAAATAGCTCTGATACAGCAGAAACCACTAAATTAGGAAATTGCTAAATTGGGAATTGTTTTTCAACCTAGAACAAAAAATGTGCTTTGACGGACACTAAATAACTTGCCCAGCCAGAACAGTACAGCGGTAAAGACAGATTTAGCGGGATATAAATTTGAGGCCTAGTATTTAGGCGCTGGGTGACCGGTATGGATTTACTGACAGAATTAGACTTGGAAATGCACAGTAGCGTGTGTGTGAAGTTATTCTGAATGACCCTATGTGCACCTTGAATATTATATACCCTTTTAGGGATAGATTTCAAATAGCTCTGATATAGCAGAAAACACTAAATTATGAAATTGCTAAATTGGAATTGTTTTTCAACCCAGAACAAAAAATGTGCATTGACGGACACTAAATAACTTGCCCAGCCAGAACAGTACAGCGGTAACGACAGATTTAGCGGGATATAAATTTGAGGCCTAGTATTTAGGCGCTGGGTGACCGGTATGGATTTACTGACAGAATTAGACTGGGATATGGCCAAAAAATAACCACACTATTGCTCGTTAAATGCACTTGGTGTGACAGCTTGACCAACCACACTACTGAGGGTTAAATGCACTTGGTGACGGGCGCAGCTTGCCCCTGATGTAGTATATGGCCAAAAAATGAACAGACTATTGCTGGTTAAATGCACTTGGTGTGACAGCTTGACCAACCACACTACTGAGGGTTAAATGCACTTGGTGACGGGCGCAGCTTGCCCCTGATGTAGTATATGGCCAAAAAATAAACAGACTATTGCTGGTTAAATGCACTTGGTGTGACAGCTTCACCCTGATGTAGGCTTTAGCCAAAAAACAACCACACCATTGAGGGTTAAATGCACTTGGTCGCAGCTTGTGCTGGCGCACCACAAGACACAAAATGGCCGCCGATCACCCCAGAAAAAAGTGACTGACAAACGGTCTGGGCAGCCTAAAAACAGTGAGCAATTGAATTTTAGCAGCTCAATGATGCACAGCTGCAGATCGATTGATTAATCAAGTCCTTTGGAGGAGTTAATCTGCCTAATCTCGCCCTACTGTCGCAGCCGCAACCTCTCCCTACGCTAATCAGAGCAGAGTGACGGGCGGCGCTATGTGACTCCAGCTTAAATAGAGGCTGGGTCACATGGTGCTCTGGCCAATCACAGCCATGCCAATAGTAGGCATGGCTGTGACGGCCTCTTAGGGCAAGTAGTATGACGCTTGTTGATTGGCTGCTTTGCAGCCTTTCAAAAAGCGCCAAGAAAGCGTCACAGAAGCGCCAAGAAAGCGACGAACACCGAACCCGAACCCGGACTTTTACGAAAATGTCCGGGTTCGGGTCCGTGTCACGGACACCCCAAAATTCGGTACGAACCCGAACTATACAGTTCGGGTTCGCTCATCCCTAGTCGGCGCCCTTCTAAGTCATATCCGTGAGAGGTTTTACTATGGTAGAATAATTTGAAATACATTTTCTATAATAATTCGGAAACCCCAAGAACCACATCAAAGCTTTCTGATTCTCTGGTCGGTCCCATTCCAGAACCGCCCGGACCTTTTCGGGGTCCATACGAAAACCAGAATCAGAAAGCAGATATCCCAAGAACGGAAGCTCTTGAACCGCAAACAAACATTTCTCCAATTTGGCATATAATTTATTCTCCCGAAGGATCGTCAAACCCTGTCTCACATGATCCTGATGGGTCTTCAGATCAGGAGAGTAAATTAAAATGTCATCCAAGTAAACTACTACGAACCTCCCCACCAAATTATGAAAAATGTCATTGACGAATCGCTGAAATACTGCTGGCACGTTCGTCAGCCCAAAAGGCATAACCAGGTTCTCAAAATGACCCTCGTGCGTATTGAAGGCCGTTTTCCACTCATCCCCCTCCTTCATTCTGATCAGATTGTAGGCCCCTCTCAAATCCAACTTGGAGAACACCTTGGCTCCAACAATCTGATCAAAAAGGTCAGAGATCAAAGGCAGGGGATATGGATCCCGGTAATACGGTTCAATTCCCGGAAATCCAAAACACGGTCTCAGCGATCCATCCTTCTTTTTTTACAAAGAACAAACCCACTGCCACCGGAGACTTAGACTGCCTAATATGACCTTTTGCCAAACTCTCTGCGATATACTTTCACATGACCTCTATTTCGGGTTGAGAGAGGTTGGAAAGCCGAGACTTTGGCAACTTTGCCCCTGGGTTGAGATTAACTGGACAATCATAGTCACGATGAGGGGGCAATTCCTGAGCCCCACCCTCCGAAAATACATCCGAAAAGCCTGAGAGGTACTGAGGTAAAGCCGTAGTGGACACACCAGAGATAGATGTGCCCAATTATCCGAACCAATGATCTGTCTCGCTTGCCAATCTATAATTGGGTTATGTTTAGTCAACCATGGTAACCCCAAAACTATAGGAGCTGGCAAATCCTTCATGACAAAACAAGACATAATCTTAACATGTGAATCACCCACCCTTAAGTGAATACCATGAGTAAATGTGATTGAGACTCCTTTGAGAAAGAGGGGAAGAATCAATTGCAAAAACCCGAATCTCTTTCTCTAAAGTGCAAGTACTTAGACCCAAATTTTGAAGAAAAGGGAAGTCAATTAGGTTTACCCACGCACCACAGTCAAGGAATACTTCAACAAAAAGTTGGAAGGAGAAAACAGGAATTGCAGGGAGCTTGCACACCTACCTGCTCTACCACACCATTCACACCACGAAGAGTCAGGAAAGTTTTTTTTTTTCTTTTTTTTCTTCCACCTGTGGTTTAACAAAAGGACAAGCCAAAACAAAATGACCACTTTTCCCACAATAGTAACACAGTTTGTGCCATCTCCTAAAGTTTCTACTATCAGAATGGCAAGAAACCTGACCCAGCTGCATGGGTTCCTCCGCTACCCCAGAGTTACCTGTAACATCACCCGGGGAGGACGTCGAGACTAAACCACTCACAGAAGGGATCCCTTGCACGGAGGGAGCCCTACTCCTTTCTCTGATACGTCTATCTAACCATACTGCTAAAAACATAGCATTCTCCAAAGAATCTGGGTACTTATGAAAAGCAAGGGCATCTTTCAATCTCTCAGATAACCCCTGACAAAACTGACTATGTAACGCGGGATCATTCCACTTTGATTCGGTCGCCCATCTCCTAAACTCAACACAGTAAGCCTCTGCAGAATGTTCACCCTGAAATAAATTACGTAATCTCAATTCCGCCATCGAGACCCGGTCTGGGTCATCGTAGATCAATCCCAGGACCTTAAAAAATTCCTCCACCGACCAGAGGGCCCGAGAACCGGGCGGCAGAGAAATGGCCCAGGATTGCGCGTCCCCCTTAAGCAGAGAAATGACTATACCTATCCTCTGACTTTCATCACCAGAAGACGATGGACGCAGCCGAAAATATAATTTGCAAGACTCTCTAAAATGGATGAAATCATCCGTACCCCCTGCAAATCGATCAGGAAGAGCAACCTTAGGCTCCACATAAATTTGACCTCCTCCTGATGCCAGAGCATTCTGACACTGTGTGACCAAACCACGTAGCTCCGCAACCTCTAGGGATAGCCCCTGCATGCGGTTAACTAACGTATCAATTGATGCCATCACAAAAACCGCTGAGCAATGACAGTCAACGTATGGCGGGTTATAATGTTACGCCGGACGGGATCTCAGACATACAGATAAACCAGCACATCAGGCTTTGGGTGAGAAGCAGGGAATGGGTCACCTCCTAGCAAATCCCTGACTTCTCTCCCTGCTCTGCTCAGCCCACATTCAAACCTTGATGGTAGGAATGATGTGTCCTCGTGCCTGGGGTAAAACACCCTAGATTCCCTGAGATGGTGAAAAGGGGAATAGGAGCAGCCTGCTCGCACAGAACCTGGATGGAAGAGATGACACCAACAAAACCAAGATAGCAAACAACAAAAACTGAAACCACACTTATCTTTTCTGAGCTGGAACAGACAACCTTCCTTCTTTGCTTCCAAGGCCAGAATGATTTCTATAACCCGCTCAGAGCACTGGGATAGAGTGCTATTTAAACTAATGACCCCACCCAGTGCACCTGACGGGGGGCGGATCCAGCAAGGCCAAAAAACAAAACACTAAACACGTGCTGCTATTCTGGCCGACTTCCGCACATAGTCAGAGCAGGGCATGACAGTTGCATCACCATGCTGTTTTTTTAAATAAATCACCATTGGATTTACCATATTGGCGAGTGCTGCAGATTTTTGCATTTGTATTTGACGTTGGGCCCATCAGCCAAGATCCTCATCTGCATGCACCACCATCACCTTCAAGGTATTTTTAATGTTTTTTTCTAACTTGGGACCAGTAGTGCTGCCAAACCTCTGTGTATACTCCTCATACTGTTGCCACCTCCAGGCTCTGTCATTGTGCCACTCGGTGGCCTTCTCCTGATGCTGCCAACTCCAGAATGTGTCATTGTGCCACTCGGTGGCTTCCTCATACTGCTGCCACCACCAGACTCTGTTATTGTGCCACTCGGTGGCCTCCTCATACTGCTGCCAACTGCAGACTCTGTCATTGTGCCACTCAGTGGCCTCCTCATACTGCTGCCACCTCCAGACTCTGTCATTTTGCCACTCGGAGGCCTTCTCCTGATGCTGCCAACTCCAGAATGTGTCATTGTGCCACTCGGTGGCCTCCTCATACTGCTGTCAACTCCAGACTCTGTCATTGTGCCACTCAGTGGCCTCCTCATACTGCTGCCAACTCCAGACTCTATCATTGTGCCAATCGGTGACCTTCTATTGATGCTGCTGCTGCTTCCGCCTCCTCTAGGCTCTGTCGTTGTGCCACTCAGCGGCCTCTTCATACTGCTGCCACCTCAAAACTCTGTCATTGTGCCACTCGTTTGCCTACTCATACTGCTGCCACCTCCAGACTCTGTCATTGTGCCACTTGGTGGCCTTCTCCTGATGCTGCCAAATCCAGACTGTGTCATTGTGACACTCGGTGGCCTCCTTATACTGCTGCCACCTCCAGACTTGGTCATTGTGCCACTCGGTGGCCTTATCATACTGCTGCCAACTCCAGACTGTTTCATTGTGCCACTCGGTAGCCTTCTCCTGATGCTGCCAACTCCAGACTGTGTCATTGTGCCACTCAGTGGCCTCATGATTCTGCTGCCATCTCCAGACTAACATTTTACTACTCGGTTCCCTTATTCTGATGCTGCCAACCCCAGACTCTGTCATTGTGCCACTCGGTGGCCTCCTCATACTGCTGCCACCTCCAGTCTCTGTGTTTTTGCCACTCGGTGGCCTTTTCCTGATGCTGCCAATTCCAGACTGTGTCATTGTGCCACTCGGTGGCCTCCTCATACTGCTGCCACCTCCAGTCTCTGTCATTTTGCCACTCGGTGGCCTTTTCCTGATGCTGCCAATTCCAGACTGTGTCATTGTGCCACTCGGTGGCCTCCTCATACTGTTGCCACCTCCAGACTCTGGCCTTCTCCTGATACTGCAGCTGCTGCTGCCGCCACCTCCAGACTCTGTAATTGTGCCACTCGGTGGCCTCCTCATACTGCTGCCACCTCAAGGCTCTGTCATTGTGCCACGCGGTGGCCTCCTGATACTGCTACAAACTCCAGACTCTGTCATTGTGCCACTCGTTGGCCTCCTCATACTGCTGCCAATTCCTGACTGTGTCAATGTGCCACTCGGTGGCCTCCTCATACTGTTGCCACCTCCAGATACAGTTATTTTGCCACTCGGTGGCCTTCTCTTGATGCTCCTGATGCTGCCGCCACCTCCAGACTTTGTCATTTTGCCACTTGGTGGCCTCCTCACACTGCTGCCTACTCCAGATTCTGTCGTTTTGCCATTCATTGGCCTTCTCCTGATGCTGCAGCTGCCGCCACCTCAAGACTCTGTTATTGTGCCACTTGGTGGCTTCCTCATACTGCCGCCACCTCCAGACTTTGTCATTGTGCCACTCGGTGGCCTCCTCATACTGCTGCAAACTCCAGACTCTGTCATTGTTCCACTCGGTGGCCTTCTCCTGATGCTCCTGATGCTGCCGCCACCTCCAGACTCTGTCATTGTGCCACTCGGTGGCCTTCTCATACTGCTGTCAACTCCAGACTCTGTCATTGTGCCACTTGGTGGCCTTCTCCTGATGCTGCCAAATCCAGACTGTGTCATTGTGACACTCGGTGGCCTCCTTATACTGCTGCCACCTCCAGACTGTTTCATTGTGCCACTCGGTAGCCTTCTCCTGATGCTGCCAACTCCAGACTGTGTCATTGTGCCACTCGGTGGCCTCATGATTCTGCTGCCATCCCCAGACTAACATTTTACTACTCGGTTCCCTTATTCTGATGCTGCCAACCCCAGACTCTGTCATTGTGCCACTCGGTGGCCTCCTCATACTGCTGCCACCTCTAGTCTCTGTCATTTTGCCACTCGGTGGCCTTTTCCTGATGCTGCCAATTCCAGACTGTGTCATTGTGCCACTCGGTGGCCTCCTCATACTGCTGCAAACTCCAGACTCTGTCATTGTGCCACTCGGTGGCCTTCTCCTGATGCTCCTGATGCTGCCGCCACCTCCAGACTGTGTCATTGTGCCACTCGGTGGCCTTCTCATACTGCTGCCAACTCCAGACTCTGTCATTGTGCCACTTGGTGGCCTTCTCCTGATGCTGCCAAATCCAGACTGTGTCATTGTGCCACTCGGTAGCCTTCTCCTGATGCTGCCAACTCCAGACTGTGTCATTGTGCCACTCGGTGGCCTCATGATTCTGCTGCCATCTCCAGACTAACGTTTTACTACTCGGTTCCCTTATTCTAATGCTGCCAACCCCAGACTCTGTCATTGTGCCACTCGGTGGCCTCCTCATACTGCTGCCACCTCCAGTCTCTGTCATTTTGCCACTCGGTGGCCTTTTCCTGATGCTGCCAATTCCAGACTGTGTCATTGTGCCACTCGGTGGCCTCCTCATACTGTTGCCACCTCCAGACTCTGGCCTCCTCCTGATACTGCAGCTGCTGCTGCCGCCACCTCCAGACTCTGTAATTGTGCCACTCGGTGGCCTCCTCATACTGCTGCCACCTCAAGGCTCTGTCATTGTGCCACACGGTGGCCTCCTGATACTGCTGCAAACTCCAGACTCTGTCATTGTGCCACTCGTTGGCCTCCTCATACTGCTGCCAACTCCAGACTCTGTCATTGTGCCACTCGTTGGCCTTCTCCTGATGCTGCCAATTCCTGACTGTGTCATTGTGCCACTCGGTGGCCTCCTCATACTGTTGCCACCTCCAGACCCTCTCATTGGACCACTTTGTGGTCTCATCATGCTGCTTCCACCTCCTTACTATGTCATAGGTCCACTCTGTTGGCTTCTCATGCTGTTTCCACCCACCCCACTTCATGGCTGGTCTACTGTTTTGGATTTCGGCCTGGCTGACATCATTATTTATATGACATGTCTTCTAATCTGTCAAAAGGAAGGAAAAATGAGACTCACAACCGATCCTGTCTGTGTAGCAGCTGTAAGGCCTGTATGGTACCATCAGAATTGGCGTATGATTTGGTAGCCAAAAGCAGGAGTGGGTACAAAACACAGAAGACATGCAAATATTCCATTCAAGTGCCATCCCTGTTGTTTTTTTTTTTTGCATTAGCAATACTGATGGATTATTGAGCAAATACTGACTGAGTGAACGCGTATGCTCCACAGACTGGTCCGTTTTTTGTGTGTTATTGTTCTGACGGATCAGAGGAAGGGCAAATTATTCAGTGATGTCAACACAAGCTTACTGCTGACACCCTCTCCACTCTGTCAGGTGGGCTCTACTTGTATAAGCGTTTAATAAAACAGATACAAACGCAATAACACAAAATGCAATCTGCCCTGCCTTTATGCTGGATGTTGAATAAGGCATTGGTGTACATTTTGGCCAAAGCGTAATAAGCCACTCACCACGTCAAGGTCGCCTTAATGAGTGGTCCCTAACACTAGTTCCTACCTGTTATGGGCCATTACAGCCACACAAAGTCCAGGGAGTGTAGGTACAACATGCACGCCAAGCACACTCTGCTTCTAACCCCATCCGGTGCCATTACAGCCTTCATCGGATCCAGGGATGCAAAGACCAACATGCATGCTGAGCCCACTATATACTTCTCCTGGAGCCAAATGGCTACTGGTAGGTGCTATATAAGCAGACTCAGTTTTATACTGACTTTAAAACCAGCCTCCAAGGCATACTAACTGGTCAGGTGTGCATGACTGCTTGGAGATCGCCACGCCTCCAATATATACTACAAAGAAAAAATATGGGGGATTCAGCCCGCACAACCCTATGCAGGTGCAGATTGCTATGGCGAAATACAGATACAAACGCAAAAACACAAAATGCAATCGCACTCTGCAACCAGCACACTACCCTGCCTTTATGCTGGATGTTGAATAAGGCATTGGTGTACATTTTGGCCAAAGCGTAATAAGCCACTCACCACGTCAAGGTCGCCATGACAGCCACACAAAGTCCAGGGAGTGTAGGTACATCATGCATGCCAAGCACACTCTGCTTCTAACCCCGTCCGGTATATATTGGAGGCGTGGCGATCTCCAAGCAGTCATGCACACCTGACCAGTTAGTATGCCCTGGAGGCTGGTTTTAAAGTCAGTATAAAACTGAGTCTGCTTATATAGCACCTACCAGTAGCCATTTGGCTCCAGGAGAAGTATATAGTGGGCTCAGCATGCCTGTTGGTACTTGCATCCCTGGATCCGATGAATGCTGTAATGGCAACGGACGGGGTTAGAAGCAGAGTGTGCTTGGCGTGCATGCTGTACCTACACTCCCTGGACTTTGTGTGGCTGTCATGGCCCATAACAGGTAGGAACTAGTGTTAGGGACCACTCATTAAGGCGACCTTGACGTGGTGAGTGGCTTATTACGCTTTGGCCAAAATGTACACCAATGCCTTATTCAACATCCAGCATAAAGGCAGGGCAAAGTGCTGGTTGCAGAGTGCGATTGCATTTTGTGTTTTTGCGTTTGTATCTGTATTTCGCCATAGCAATATGCACCTGCATAGGGTTGTGCGGGCTGAATCCCCCATATTTTTTCTTTGGAGGCGTGGCGATCTCCAAGCAGTCATGCACACCTGACCAGTTAGTATGCCCTGGAGGCTGGTTTTAAAGTCAGTATAAGGCCGAATGTTCCGTGGAACCGCGGCCTGGATTCCTGCTGAGAGCAGGAGCGCACGGCGTCATTGGATGCTATGACGCCGTGCGTTCCCTACTGCCGCCACAGTACAGTAATACACTGGTATGATCTACACTCACCTAAAGAATTATTAGGAACACCTGTTCTATTTATCATTAATGGGATTATCTAGTTAACCCATCACATGGCAGTTGCTTCAATGCATGTAGGGTTGTGGTCCTTGTCAAGACAATCTCCTGAATTCCAAACTGAATGTCAGAATGGGAAAGAAAGGTGGGCTACAACAGCAGAAGACCCCACCGGGTACCACTCATCTCCACTACAAATAGGAAAAAGAGGCTACAATTTGCACAAGCTCACCAAAATTGGACTGTTGAAGACTGGAAAAATGTTGCCTGGTCTGATGAGTCTCGATTTCTGTTGAGACATTCAAATGGTAGAGTCCGAATTTGGCGTAAACAGAATGAGAACATGTATCCATTATGCCTTGTTACCACTGTGCAGGTTGGTGGTGGTGGTGTAATGGTGTGGGGGATGTTTTCTGGGCACACTTTAGGCCCCTTAGTGCCAATTGGCCATCGTTTAAATGCCACGGGCTACCTGAGCATTGTTTCTGACCATGTCTATCCCTTCATGACCACCATGTACCCATCCTCTGATGGCTACTTCAAGCAGGATAATGCACCATGTCACAAAGCTCGAATCATTTCAAATTGGTTTCTTGAACATGACAATGAGTTCACTGTACTAAAATGGCCCCCCACAGTCACCAGATCTCAACCCAATAGAGCATCTTTAGGATGTGGTGGAACGGGAGCTTCGTGCCCTGGATATGCATTCCTCAAATCTCCATCAACTGCAAGATGCTATCCTATCAATATGGGCCAACATTTCTAAAGAATGCTATCAGCACCTTGTTGAATCAATGCCACGTTGAATTAAGGCAGTTCTGAAGGCAAAAGGGGGTCCACCACGTATTAGTATGGTGTTCCTAATAATTCTTTAGGTGAGTGTATACCAGTGTATCACTGTATTGCGGCGGCAGCAGGGAGCGCACGGCGTCATAGCAACCAATGACGCCGTGCGCTCCTGCTCTCAGCAGGCCAAAATGTACACCAATGCCTTATTCAACATCCAGCATAAAGGCAGGGCAGAGTGCTGGATGCAGAGTGCGATTGCATTTTGTGTTTTTGCGTTTGTATCTGTATTTCGCGATAGCAATCTGCACCTGCATAGGGTTGTGCTGGCTGAATCCCCCATGTTTAATAAAACAGGTTCTGTAGACATGTATGTGGAATCAGCAAACAACGATGTAAAAGGAGTTGCGGTTCTTCTTGGTGCTAATATGGACCTGTAAGGCTGATTTCATACTTGAGTTATTTGCTCAGTTTTGGCCCCGTGACTGCCCAAATAAGTAAAGTGTGCAGTGATTCTAAGAGCAACGCCTGTCAACTGCATGTCATACTGACTCAAAGTGTTATTTCACTACCAATGCAGACTTCCTATGCATGTTACTGCAAGGCACAGTGTTCTACACCACTATAAAGGCTCTCTGCAGCCAGTAAATAGACTTTTTTTTAACACATTTCGCAGCGAATAAATCCAGATTGAACTGAATTTTTCCCCCAAAAATTTGGCAAATCATCGAATCGAATTTTTTAAAAATTTGCTCATCTCTAGTTAGAAGGCTTAGAATTTAAGAAACTATTTTTAATTATTTCTATACATTTTTAAAAACCGACTTTTTTAAGGACCAATTCAGTTCTGAAGTCATTTAGAGGTCCTTACATAATAGAAACCAACAATAAATGACCCTATTTTAGAAAATACACCCCTAAAAACTGGTTGTCACAAACTATGTTAACCCTTCAGGTGTTCCACAAGAATGAATGGAAAATGGAGGTGAAATATACAATTTTCAGTTTTTGTGCAGATTTTTTATTTTAATACACATCAAAAGATTAACAGCAAAACGAACCTCAATATTTATTACTCTGATTCTTCAGTTTACAAAAACACCCCATATGTGGTAGTAAGCAGCTGTATGGGCGCATGGCAGGGTTCAGAAGGAAAGGAGTAACATATGTTTTTTGGAGTGCAGATTTAGCTGGAATAGCTTAAGGGTGATATGTCATATTTGAAGGCACAGTAAGGCACTTCTACAGAAGAAATCACCCAAAAGTGACTCCAGTTTGGAACTTAAGCCCTCAAAGAATTTCTTGAGGGGTTTACTGACTTCTTTTACCTCATAGGCGTTTCATAATATTTAGAAACACTTGGCTGTGAAAATGAAAAATTATATTTTTTACAAGAAAAAGTCGCTTAAGCCCAAATTTTTTACTTTAGCAGGAGATAACAGGAAAAAATGCACCCATAATGTGTTACCCATTTACTCCTGAATACAACAACACCCTATATGTGGTTGTAAACTGCTGTATCAGCAGACGGCAGAATTCAAAAGTAAAGGAGCGGCATCTGAACTTTCTAACAAGGAATTTGCTGAAATAGATTTTAAGTGGCATAACTTTTTTATTTTTTTTGTTGACTGAGCTGTGTGGGGGCAAATTTTTTGCCGGATGGGCTATAGTTTTTAATGGTACCATTTTTGGGTATATATGACTTTTTGATCGCTTTTTATAAAAAAAATTTATGAGGCGAAGTGGGGTAATATTGCAATTCTGCCAGTGTTTTGTATTTTTATTTTTTATGGAGTTCTACATGTGGTATATTTGATAAGATCATTTTATTCTGTGGGCTGATACGGTTATGGTAATATCAAATCTATATTGTTTTATTTGTGTTCTTCCACTTTTATATCATAAAATTACTTTTTAATAAAAAAAATTTTTTTTTTTTTTTGCATCACTAAATCGAAGACCCATAACTTTTAGATTTTTCCTTCAATGTAGCTGTGTGAAAGCTTATATTTTTGCAGAACAGGCTGTAATTTTTACTGGTACAATTTTGGAGTCTATATGACTAGTTGAGCGCTTTTTATTCAATTTTTTAGAAGGTGAAGGAGGTAAAAATTGCATTTCTGTCAGTGTTTTTTATTTTTTATGGGCTTCTCCATGTGGTATATTTGATATGATAATTTTATTCTGTGGGTTGATACGGTTATGGCGACACCAAATTTGCATTGTTTATTTTCATGTTCTACTACTTTTATATCATAAAATCACTTATTATTATTATAATATTTTTTTTTTGCATCACCAAAATCTAAGACCCATAACTTTTTAATTTTTCCATCAACATACTGTAGTTATATGAGGGCTTATTTTTTGAGGGATGGGCTGTAGTTTTTATTGGTATCATTTTCGGGATGCATATGACTTTTTGACCCCTTTTTTTTTTTTTTTTGGGTAGGTGAGGCAAAAAGAAAAACTATTGTTTTTTATTTTTTACAGTGTTTACCATGTGGAATTTGAACCATAATCATTTTATAGATCACGTCATTACGGACGTGGCAATACCAATTATGGGTAGTTTATTTTTTTTATTTTTTTTGTTTAATCTTTTATAAATGAGCAGATATGGGAAAAAGCTATTTATTTTAATTTTAATTTACATTTTCATTTATTTTTAAAATGTATATATTTTTTTACTTTTTTTTATTTTCACACTTTTTTTTTTATGAAGCCCCACTTGGATCTTGAAGATCCAGTGGGGCTGATGGCTGTACTATACTTTGCAATGCTCTTCCATTGCAAAGTATAGTACCATCAGGTTTCCTGATAGGTGGCAACACTGGACGCCTTTGCAAAGCGTTCGGTTGCCATGGAAACCATCGGGCCGCTGCCATCGCAGCGCGACAGCCCGATGGTTGAGAGAGGGAGCCCCCTCCCTCTATTGACCCCATGAATGCCGCTGCCGCAGCATTGTAGTGGTTGTACCAGAGTGTCACATTCAAGAGGACCACAACAGGGGGCAAAAATGAATGCTGGGAATAGAGTAAGGGGCAAGGGACATCGGCAGGCATAGTTATAGCTATGGAACAGGCACGTGCGGAGCAAGGCCGGAGAGTTTGAAGGGTGAAAGCAGATAGTTTACAGGCACTGATCGCTGGATAGGGCAGATGGGGGAGGCAGGAGGCATTAGGGCATTCTTATAAGGGCACAGATCGGGAAGAGGGCTAAATGATGGGCACATATTGGGGGCACTGATTAGCTAATGCCTGATTTCTGCACTCTGCAGATCAGAGCCTGACACCGTCATTTTTACACTGCCGCTATCGCTTACAACTATAATTGGTCCCTTTCGGGCATTACCGGACTCTGCACTGTCCTTGACAGCGGCAGTGCAGGGACAGAAGCTTTAATCCAAGTGTTTTACAGCACTTGGATTAAAGAGCTACCATGACGTTTATATACGTGCTATCTGCATTGGGTATGTGCAGTTAGCACGTATATAGCCGTATGGCAGCCGTGAAGGGGTTAAAGAGCTTGAAAGGGGTTGGAGACAGTCCTAGAAGACCTGAGTTTCATAAAAAACTTTTCAGGGCAATCTGAGCACTTCTGATTTGTGTAGAATTTATTCATACTCAAATCAAATCTGCTGACCAATTTGTTAGAATCGGACCCAAATCAAATTTCAGGAAATTTGATCATCTCTATTTAAAGGGAATGGAACACACACACTTGGCTGGCTCTTTACTCCTTCTTCTCCAGGCCTATGATGCTCCGCTGTACTCTGTCACTGAAGAAATCTGGTTTGACCATTTTTCATGACGTAAGGGAAGCAGGCCGGTGATTGGCTGTGGCAAAATCAAACCGGGCGTTTATATCGGGGCAGCCTGGCAGAGCAGCCTAGTCCTGAAAAAGAAAGAGTGGGGAGACAGCACCTGGAAGCAGGTAAGTAAGCTTTCCTTTACCGGTCTGGTCAATTGGGAGATTTTGCCCAAACTACCCCTCTCCCACCCACATCCTTGCACAACCCCTTTAAGACACTAGCAATGTCCCTGAAAGTGCTAGGGGTCAGCTCTGCATCTCTCTGCATACCGCGTTCTGATTATATTGTAGTTGTATTAAATTGACTACATGGTTAGTGCACTATTTCAAAATTTGCCACAATGGTGACATCACAGGATGGAGGGGGGTGTTATGTTATATTGCCTTGTACATTTCTCCAGTAATCTCCATCTGCTGTATCAATTAAAGTATAGTTGCTAATCTGAACAATACCTTTTCTTCTCTGTTCCACTAACATCTCATTCTCTGATACATCTCTGCTTCTATGGAACTTCCTACCACAAACCATCTACCTCTCCAAAAACTGTAGCTGGACAAGGCGTATAATAATTCTAATGTCAATGTTGTACCTGTGTTAGCAATCTCATCTAGTTTGTGACTGTCACTGTATATGACTTGTATTTCTAGTTGTGGACTGCTCTGGAATTTGGTATGTATTTTCAAATACCATAGTATACACAGCATATACCGTATTTTTCGCCGTATAAGACGCACTTTCCCCCCCCCCAAAAGTGGGGGGAAAATAGCAGTGCGTCTTATACGGCGAATGTAGCCGATTTTGCCTAGTTTTCAATGATACACCCGCCGTGATGCCGTGCAGCGGGTGTATCAGCTGTGAGGGAGGAGGGGCTGGGGGCGGCATCTGCATTTATAATGACAGCGGGGCCCGTGCAGTTACTGTATTCTACTACACGGGCCCCGCTTACTGTATAATCATATCCCTAATAGTTAATTGTTGTGTGCATGTAAAAGCATAATGAGCGTTAATAATGAGCGCTGTGTATCACCGTACTTACAATTAGAAGCGCTCGCCGTTCGGAGCAGAGAGGAGGGAGGAGGCAGGCCGGACGGACGGGCGCTGGCAGTGTGAGTCATACGTCATGCGCCTGCGCCGCCCACTTTATGAATGAAGCAGTCGGCGTGGGCGCATGACGTATGACTCACACTGCCAGCGCCCGTCCTCCCGACCTGCCTCCTCCCTCCTCTCTGCTCCAAACGGCGAGCGCTTCTAATTGTAAGTACGGTGATACACAGCGCTCATTATCGCTCATTATGCGATTGCATGCACACAACAATTAACTATTAGGGATATGATTATACAGTAAGCGGGGCCCGTGTAGTAGAATACAGTCACTGCACGGGCCCCGCTGTCATTATAAATGCAGATGCGACCCCCATTATAAAAGCAAATGCGACCCCCACACTTATGGAGGGGATCTGTGGATGACACATAGCATAAGATGCTATATATGTGTCATCCACAGATCCCCCCCATAACTGTCATACACAGATCCTCATAACAGTGCCATCCAGAGAGGATCCCCCATAAGTGTCACCCACAGATCCCCCATAACAGTGCGTCACTCACAGATCCCCCATAACAGTGCGTCACCCACAGATCCCCCATAACAGTGCGTCACCCACAGATCCTCCATAACAGTGCGTCACCCACAGATCCCCCATAACAGTGCGTCACCCAAAGATCCCGCATAACAGTGCGTCACCCACAGATCCCCCATAACAGTGCGTCACCCACAGATCCCCCATAACAGTGCGTCACCCACAGATCCCCCATAACAGTGCGTCACCCACAGATCCCCCATAACAGTGCGTCACCCACAGATCCCCCATAACAGTGCGTCACCCACAGATCCCCCATAACAACAGATCCACCATAACAGTGTGTCATCCACAGATCCTCCATAACAGTGCGTCACCCACAGACCACAATTAGTTCAAAAGCGCACCTTTTGGTTCAAATTTTTTTTTTCTTATTTTCCTCCTCAAAAACCTAGGTGCGTCTTATGGGCCGGTGCGTCTTATAGGGCGAAAAATACGGTAAATCATGAATAGAGATAAGCGAAGTTCTTAAAAATTCGATAAGGCTGCTTTGCCGAATTTTACCCAAATATTTTCTTTGTGATCAATTACTTTTGTCACAAAGCACAGGTGCAATGACGGGGGAACTGTGATTTTGCCACCCGCTGTCATTGAACCCCTCAGACACCGCGCTCATCGCTGATAGCGGCATCTGAGTTTAATATTAAAGGCCACTATATAAGTACTTTCCACTATATAGTGTGAGGTAGGGTAAAAAAGAGTTTCCTAAAATACTTTATTAAAAAAAATCTGAATGGTAATGTTTTTATAATGAGCCCTCCCCCCTCAGCCCCTTTCTGCGTGCAGCCAGTTCGTCCATGGCTGCACGCGACATGGAGGAGTTTTAGAGAAAGCTTGCCCATGGCTTTATTCTAACTGCACATGCGCTGCTTTTTCTAATAAGAGCAGCGCATGCCCAGTCAGCCCCTGCCACTGACGCCGCTCCCTGCTCCGACTCTGTCTCTACAGCCAGCTTATTCCTGTCAGAGTTCGAAGCAGGAAGAAAAGTAAGAGCGAGTCTGATCCCCGACGCACTCTTACTTTTCTTCCCACTCTGAACTCTGACAGGAATAATAAGCCGGTTGTAAAGACAGAGTCGGAGCAAGGAGCGCGCCAGTGGCAGGGGCAGACTGGGCATGCGCTGCTCTTATTAGGAAAAGCAGCGCATGTGCAGTTATAATAAAGTCGTGGATGAGCTTTCTCTAAAGCTCCTCCATGTCGCGTGCAGCCATGGATGACGCAGGGCTGAGGGGGCGGGGCTCATTATAAAAACATTACCATTCGGATTTTTTTAATAAAGTATATTAGAAAACTCTTTTTTTACCCTACCTCACACTATATAGTGGAAAGTACTTATATAGTGGCCAACCCCTTTAAGGCCTTTCTGGGGTTATTCATAAAAAATAAATAAAATTCAATTGTACTTACCTTATCCATTTAAACGAGAAGAGGCCGCCGTGGCTATCTTGCTTGTAGATCCAGCGTGAAATCTCGCACGGTGCTTGATGACGTTATTATGCTGGCCAGCATGGTGACGTCATGCGTCACCGCGCACGAGATTTCGCATGGGATCTTCAAGCAAGATGGCCGCAGCAGCCTCTTCATGTTCAAATAGAGGTGAGTATGATTTATTTTTTATTTTTACTGCCATTTCATAAAAAAATTTATTTGTTGCCAAGCACAAGGAAATTCAGCTCCACAGCAAATCAAATTTTCCCTGAATTTCAGATCAAAGTCCACTTCGGATACTTCAATTCGCTCAACCCTAATCATAAATATTAATTGATATTAACTGCACCCCTATCTGTAGATAGAATAAAAATAACTAACCTGAATATTCAAGCAGAGCATTATGCCTGACATTTACCTGGGGTCTATATTGGCTAGGGAATTGAATCCAAAGCTTGAACAGTGGTTTCAAAGAATATCATTTGTTTTCTAAGGATTTTTATCATAAGGAACAAAAAGGCTCAGCATGAAAGTACAAATTGATCTCTTGTTTGTTGCGAGCGTCTCCCTGAGGTGTCTGAGTATACTTGGCTTCTGTGTTCAGGGTACTTTCAGCATTGTTGATGCTCCCTTCCAGTCGACGCTTGTCCTGCTCCAGCTGGGTCAGCTGTCTGCTCTACTGACGCAAAGATTGATCTTTTCTCCGCAGCTCCATATTTGCCTTAGAGAGACGGTAGAAGCAGGAGAGGGAAGAAGACGAAATCGCTGTTACTTGTCAAGGATCCAGCATGACTGCATTATATGCCATAAGCTACAGAAGAAAGAGCAATAGTAATATATACTGACTGAGGAGTCATTTTCTTGGCATAAAGTACACATATTTCAAACATTTAACTTGTTTTTTATTATTTATTTATTGAAGCATCTTGTGATTATTATTTTTTTCAGTGATCTTTTTAGACTTCAGTTATTTAATATGTTTCCAATCTAAAGAATATGGGATTGTGATTATATTGAAGCTGCAGCATGTTTTAAAATCTTCCCTAAATTGCATATTTATCTTCAATGCAGTGCTGTATTGAATCAGAAATAGGAGAAAAAAGGGGAGCACTTCATAGGTAGGACAGTAGCGGAAAGTAAATGCACGCACAGCAACAAATGGCACTCAAGGTGCAAATCATTCAAAGGTAGAAATACATAGGGGCACATTTATCAAGACCAGCATTTTAGACCCTGTGCAGGATTGACCACGGCATCTGAAGTGTAAAATGTCCTCGACCGGCATTACCACGGGTGCTGTATGAAACAGCAGGCCTACCGGAGTTATGGCGCCCGCTCCACTGAGGAGCAGCGCCATCTTTAACCACTTCACATCAGCCCATAGGATATAAACGTCCTATGGGTGGGTGTTTATCTCTGAATGGACGTTATGGAACGTCCATTCAGAGATGGCAGCTGCACGCTAAACGTTCAACTGCCGAGCGGGGAGCCTGCTGTAGCTGTCGCTATGCGCTTCCTGTCCGGCCCGGTGGTCATGTGACCGCCTGGGCCGGGAGAGTGCAGGAGCTGTCGGGTCTTCCATAGAACCTTGATCAGCCCTGTACTGAGGCTATACAGTGTTGTATTCTGTTGTACAGCCTCTCTGTGGTCTGTAAAGGCTGTACAGCAGAATACCTCACTGTGACCTCCTGCGTTGGATCTTGCGAGATAATGCGATGACGCAGCGCGGAAAGGCACAGTGAGGCGTTCGTGACTGCCTGCGTCGGGACGCCACAAGCTGTGATGAAGAGAGGTAAGTATTTAAATTTTTAATGTACCCTACCCTAATTGCAGAGGTACTGGGTGCACTATGGGGGTGGGGGAGGAGCAGAAAGAGGAGGACCACCGAGGACATCATACTAGTAAGAGTGGAGTGGCCATTATATTAATAATAAAAAGGGGGACAATACATTAATAATATAGAGGGGGCCAATACATTAATAACAAAGAGGGGGCCAATACATTAATAGCAAAGAGGGGGACGATACATTAATAATAAAGAGGAGGCCATTACATTAATAATAAAGAGGGGGCTATTACATTAATAAAAAAAAAGAGGGGGCCATTATATTAATAATAAAGAGGGGGGCATTATATTAATAATAAATAGGGGGCCATTATAGTAATAATAAAGAGGGGGCATTATAGTAATAATAATAATAATAATACAAAGGGGGCCATTATAATATACAGTGGGAATAATAATATGGAGAATGAGGGACTATCTGTATGGCTCTAGCACAGTATTGGGGGGCAGCAGGATGACAGTATTGAGACACCAGGAAGGAGAGGATGATAGTAAAGTGAGGAACCTAAATTTTTTTCTCTAAAAAATATGCAGAGACGAGAATCGTCTGAAAGAAGGTATCATGGCGGTCTTATCTCTAAATGAAGATGTTAAGGAAAGTCTACATCACAGGAGACGTCACTGGAGGTAACAGGTATGGTGCTGTATTCTACTATATATAATAATGTCCATTCTCATATCTGTTTCACGGTAGGGTTGGGGGAGGAGATTGAGAATTTGGCCCACCCTGCCTCATCCTGGCCCCAGACTTCAGGTCACACTGTGCGTTTTCTTAATTCTGGGAGCTCACACCCATCTACTACATTATCTGTACTCAGAGAGTTATCACTGTGTTATCTATGGTATTACATAGGACTGCAGGTAACATCTACTATGTTATCTGTACTGAGAGAGTTATCACTGTGTTATGTGTGGTGTTATATAGGACTGCAAGTGATCTACTACAAAATCGCAAAAAAATAAAATAAAAAATATAGCTCTCAGAACATGGAGACATTAAAAGGATACATATTAGGTATCACCGCGTCCGTAACAACCAGCTCTATAAAAATATCATATGACCTAACCCCTCATGTGAACACCGTAAATAAAGCAACAAACATTGCAACACCAAGCAAATAGTACCAATCAAACCGTCACCTCATCCCTCAAAAAATGAGACCCTAACTAAGGCAATAAGTCAAAAAATAAAAAACTATGACTCTCAGACAATGAAGACACTAAAATATGTGTTTTTTTTGTTTCAAAACTGCTATTATTGTGTTAAAGTGAAAAAAATATAAAAAGTAGACATATTAGGTGTTGCCACATCTGTAACAATCAGCTCTGAAAAAATATCACATGACCTAACCCCTCAGGTGAACAACATAAAAAAAAAACAATGCCAAAAAGCTATTTTTTGTCACCTAACATATCATAAACTGCCACACCAAGTGATCAAAAAGGTGTATGCCAACCAAAATAGTAACAATCAAACCGTCACCTCATCCTGCAAAAAATTAGATCCTAACTAAGACAATCGGTCAAAAAATAGAAAAGCTATGGCTCTATTATTGTGTAAAACTTAAATAAATAAGAAAAAGTATACATATTAGGTACTGTCACGTCCATAACGATCTGCTCTATAAAAATGTCACATGACCTAACCCCTCAGGTGAACGCTGTAAAAATAAATACATTTAAACTGTGCTAAAACAACCAATTTTTTGGCCACCTTGCCCAAAAAGTGTAATAACGAATGATCAAAAAATCATATGTACCCAAAAATGGTACCAATTAAGACGTCAACTCTTACTGCAAAAAAATTAGCCCCTGCACAAGATGATCAGCAGAAAAAAAAATATATATGACATTCAGAAAATGGAGACACAAAAACTGAATTTTTTATTCAAAAATTATTATGTAAAACTGAAACAAACAAACAAAGAAAGTAGACATATTTGATATAATTGCGTTCGTAACAACCTGCTTTATAAAAATAGCACATGATCTACCCTGTGAGATTAATAAAAGCAGTGCCAAAACAGCCATTTTCTGGTTACCTTGCCTTACACAAAAAGGAATATTGTGCAATTAAAAATCATATGTACCCCAAAATAGTACAAATAAAACTTGCATCTTATCCCCTAGTTTCCAAAATGGGGTCACTTTTAGGGAGTTTCAACTGTAAGGGTTCATCAGGGGGGCTTCAAATGGGACATGGCATCTAAAAACCAGTACACCAAAAACCATACGGCACTCCTTTTTTTCTGTGCCCTGCTGTGTGCCCTTACAACAGTTTATGACTACATGTGGGGTGTTTCTGTAAATCAGAAAAAAATGGATTAAAATCTGCCAAAAAAGTGAAATTTTGAAATGTCATCGCCATTTTACTTTAATTCTTGTGGAACATCTAAATGGTTAACAAAGTTTGTAAAATCAGTTTTGAGTAACTTGAGGGGTGTAGTTTCTACAATGAGTTTCTACAATGGGGTCATTTATGGGGGGTTTCTTCTATGTAAGCCCCACAAAGTGACTTCAGACCTGAACTGGTCCTTTAAGAATTGTTTCTAAACTTTTAAGCCTTCTAATGTCCCCCAAAAAATAAAATGACATTTACAAAATGATGCCAACAAAAAGTAGACATATGGGGAATGCTAAGTAATAAATATTTTATGAGGTATCACTTTCTGTTTGAAAAGCAGAGAAATTGAAATTTAGAAAATTGCAAATGTTTCAAAATTTTGGGAAAATTTGGGATTATTTTATAAATAAAGATGAAATATATTGACTAAAATTTACCACTGTCATGAAGTATAACATAAAGAGACACATGTCAGATTTGCAAAATTAGGCTCTGTCAGGAAGGGGGTAAAGGGCCCGGATGTGAAGTGGTTAAAGACCCTGCAAGTGTCGTAATAGTACGGCGCTGGTCGGGAGGGGGTTAACGCTCGATTGAAATACATTGTCAGGACACATGAGTCCTCTCTATTATGTTAGCCCAGTAGCAGTCCAGACTGTGTATTTTAGTGCAGATTTGAGTGCTGACAGCAGTGGAATGAGAGGTAGGAAAATAAATAAAAACTTGATCTGAACTCTTTATCTGCAGTACTATGCATGTATTGCTGTAGATATTAGTCCTAAAACTGAGACGACAGATTCTTTTATACCTAGAGCACATGTGTAGAATACTTTGCCTGGTTGATAATAAAAAAAAAAATATTTAGCATTTCATTTAATTCTTAATAGATTGTAAATCACATTTTGGATTTCAGATATTCTTGGCCAGTCTAAGGATCCCAAAAATTTACAGAATGGCTGACATAGATGTAATTGAATCAGATGATGCAATTATGACATCATAATATACATGGCAACAAATATGGATTTACAAAAGAAATTACCTGCCCATTTCCATCTCTTGTGTGCTGCATAACTGCAATGATACAAGTATTCATATTCGCGTTATGACTGCCTTGAATGGCCTAAGCAGCTTCACAGCCATGACCAGACCTTATTATGCCTGATCTCAATTAATTCTTGAGGTACCAAACAGCTATTAATATTTTCATTCAGGTGACAGCAGCCAAGATGGAGTTCGACCAGGCAGCAATAATAAGTGTCAAGCTGCCAGCTGGAGCTTTACATTGGGAGGTTTCCGATGGGCTCCGGTCTAGAAAACAGAAGAAGAGAGAGTTGGATAAATCAAGTTTAATAACTCCACTTGTAATTGTTTTCCCAATGCTCTGCTCTAATTACTCGAAGAACTAGCCTGTCACTAAATATTAAGCTATGTGGAGCCTGAGCAGAGCGCAGTGAGCTAATCAATAAACATGTATTGGGGACAAGATTCAAGACTCTTTTAAGAACTGCAGGACCCAGAGCCACATTAATGTAACAGCTACCAAAGGGACCGTCACTTTAATTGTACAAATGCAATCTGTATATTTGTCTTTAGGCCTTGAGTCAACTGTGGGTTTTCGACCAGTTGGGGAAAGATGAAAAAATAGAGGTTAAGGTAAGTCAGCCTAATTACAGACGGCTCTCACATACTTCATGTAGCAGCTAAAGACAAGCCAATTACGTGGAAGCGAGATAAGGGAAGTTTTATTTGTATACTAATTAAACCCCTGATGAAATTAAAAAAACACACACATAGCTCTGTAATTGTGTCTGAGAGAGGTCACATCGGGTTCAGTTATCACAACAGCACAGCCTTGAGATATTTCTCTTAATCCATCGCATTGGCCATATTACGTTCCCTTGGTCTTTTTATTCACAAAAAGTGAAAAATTTCAAAGACCGATAGTCTTTATCTAATGTATTTTACTGAGTTATTTTTCTACTAAGCATAAAATTAAGTTCAATATGATAACAAATAGGGGAGGTGGATTAGAAGATATGCCGTTTGAAGATCTACTGTTCTTATAAGTATGTACCGGTATGCTGTGAAATTATTAATTAACATTGCTCCACATTAGCTTGTTTTGGAGGGATTTCCTAAAACTTAGGGGTCATAGTAAATAAAAAATAGTAAAGCCTTTTTGTATCTTTATTTTTACTCTCTGTTGTTCAAAGACCGAGAAAGAATACAAAAAGACAAATCTAAAATGTTTAATTTATAAGTAATAATTTATGCCCTTAATTGAGAGTTTAGTAGTTTGTGCTCTTAACTTGCCTTCACACGTTGCAGTTGTGGAAATTTCTGCACCAAAAACTGCAGCGTGCAAAAGTACCCTTACTTGTATCACCAAGCAGAATACCAACATAATGCACAAAGTAGTCATAATATCAAATCACTTTTTATTGTATAGCCACTGTGAATAGAAAAATAGATAAAAGAAGATGCACAACTACGGCCCTGAGGCAAAACCTCCCTCTATATTAAAAAGTCAGCAATATCTAACAGTGGACAATAGCATACAGCATACGTGATGTAAATGTAACCAAGTCCTCAGGTACAAAATAACAGTATATCAGTACTGGGACATAAGTTCATAGGGTAAATCGGCCAACAGGGGGATAGCAAAGTGGCTCGTGCCCTGGGTGCAGAGGCTTGAGAGCGCATCTGCTGGGCAGTTAATTTACATGGTGAAGCAGGGAGCTGTCTGCTCTGTGCTTCACCATTCAGCTGATCTCCTGCAATCCCCAGCAGCCGCACATCGTGCTGCTGGCTGTATAGGAGGAGAGGTGAAAGCCCAGGAACCAGCCCCCTGCATGATGTGTGTGTGCTTGAATATACTGTTGCTGAGAATGCCGGATGTGGCAATCCTCAGGGAAACAGATGAGTATTTCTGTCAAGGGGCCACAAGATGGACATACAGTAACTACAGTAAAGGTGCACAAGGAGGACATAACTACAGTGAATTGGCCACAGGATGGACATAACTACTGTGATGGGCACATCGGCATAACTCCTGTGAGGAGAACATTGCGTAAATGTCTTATTTATTTTCTTACATTCTTATATTTTTGTATATACAGTTGCAAGAAAAAGTATGTGAACCCTTTGGAAAAATATGGATTTCTGCACAAATTGGTCATAAAATGTGATCTGATCTTCATCTAAGTCACAACAATAGACAATCACAGTCTGCTTAAACTGTGAACCCCTAGACTAATGACATCACCAAGAGCTAATTGGAGTGAGGTGTCAGCCAACTGGAGTCCAATCAATGAGATGAGATTGGAGGTGTTGGTTACAGCTGCCCTGCCCTATAAAATACACACACCAGTTCTGGGTTTGCTTTTTCGCAAGAAGCATTGCCTGTTGTGGATGATGCCTTGCACAAAAGAGCTCCCAGAAGACCTACGATTAAGAATTGTTGACTTGCATAAAGCTGGAAAGGGTTATAAAAGCATCTCCAAAAACCTTGCTGTTCATCAGTCCACGGTAATACAAATTGTCTATAAAGTTCAGCACTACTGCTACTCTCCCTAGGAGTGGCCGTCCTGTAAAGATGACTGCAAGAGCACTGCGCAGACTGCTCAATGAGGTGAAGAAGAATCCTAGAGTGCCCAGCTAAAGACTTACAAAAGTCTCTGGCATATGCTAACATCCCTGTTAGCGAATCTACGATATGTAAAACACTAAACAAGAATGAATTTCATGGGAGGATACCACAGAGGAAGCCACTGCTGTCCAGAAAAAAACATTGCTGCACGTTTACAGTTTGCACAACAGCACCTGGATGTTCCACAGCAGTACTGCCAAAATATTCTGTGGACAAATGAAACCAAAGTTGAGTTGTTTGTAAGAAACACACAACAATATGTGTGGAGAAAAAGAGGCACGGCACACCAACATCAAAACTTCATCCCAACTGTGAAGTATGCTGGTGGGGGCATCATGGTTTGGGGCTGCTTTGCTGCGTCAGGGCCTGGACGGATTGCTATCATCAAAGGAAAAATGAATTGCCAAGTTTATCAAGACATTTTGCAGGTGAACTTAAGGCCATCTGTCCACCAGCTAAATCTCAACAGAAGATGGGTTTTGCAACAGGACGACGACTCAAAGCATAGAAGAAAATGAACAACAGAATGGCTTAAACAGAAGAAAATGCGCCTTCTGGAGTGGCCCAGTCAAAGTCCTGACCTCAACCCGATTGAGATGCTGTGGCATGACCTCAAGAAAGCGAAGCACACCAGACATCCCAAAAATATTGTGGAACTGAAACAGTTCTGTAAAGAGGAATGGTCAAGAATTACTCCTGACCGTTGTGCACATCTGATCTGCAACTACAGAAAACGTTTGGTTGAAGTTAACCAGATATTAAATCCAAGGGTTCACATACTTTTTCCAACTGCACTGCTAATGCTTACATGGTGTGTTCAATAAAAACCTGGTAACATTTAATTCTTTGTGTGTTATTAGTTTAAGCAGACTGTGATTGTCTATTGTTTTGACTTAGATAAAGATCAGATCAAATTTTATTGAGCTGCGCGCTCTATGTCTAAAGATCATGCTGCTTCTTAATGATAGCTTTCTGTGTTTCCCTTGCAATCCTTTTTGTCTCACTCAGGGATCCGTAGCTTCTTCTCCTCAGCTGTTTCTTGTCTGTCACTCCCAACCTCCTTATATTCTCCTCTCCCACTTCTCTGGTTGCCAGATATAGAGCTTCCTGCCTGGACTTCTATACCGACCCACTGGAGCTGTGATTCCTGGTTGTTTTTCCAAATCGTTACCCTCCGGATCCCTGTTGGGCTTTTGTTGTCCACTGTTGTTCCCCACCTGGGATTATATGTTTTGTCTGTAATGTCTGTCCTCTCCTTGGTGTTTTCCTTTAGTGTTAGTGGTGCAGACTAGTGTTCCCACCGCCCTATTTACTACCTAGGGCTCATCTTAGGGAAAGCCAGGGTTTTAGGCACGTGATCGGCGTACGGGTGAGAAACCCGTCTAGGGACGTCAGGGCAGTCAGGTGCCAGCCTCAAGGTGAGTTGGGGGTCACCACCTTTCCCTCTCCCTTGGACAGGGCCTTCCCTTTTCCCTCCCTTTGCGTCACGTATGTGATCGGCACGCCGGTCGTGATATTATATCTGGCCCTTATTTTGTGTAGGTAGAAAGAAAAAGTATATATATATTTAATTTATTTTTTTATACCTACTTAGAATCCAGTATGGATCCTATTGCTGCTTTGACAAAGCAACTTCAAGGCCTGTCTTTGGAGGTGGCAGGATTGAAGGCGTCGGTCCTCCAGCAACAGCAGCAATTGCAGCAGACTGCAAGCCCAGCGGTTGATATAGGTAACCAGGTTGCTGCGGAACCCAAGGTTGTTCTTCCTGACAGATATTCTGGGGGAAGGGACAAATTTGTGACGTTCCGTGAGGCCTGTAAGTTATATTTTAAGCTGCGCCCTTACTCCTCTGGTAATGAAGAACAGCGGGTGGGGATTGTTACTTCCCTGCTTCAGGGGGACCCGCATTCTCTTTACCCACTGATTCCCAGGCTCTCCGGTCAGTGGATGAATTTTTTGGGGCCTTGGGTTAGTCTGTACGGACCTAGAAGAGCCTATGCAGCTAGGAGGAACTACTCGCCAGGTCCGTCCTCCTGAGGCTCGCCGTAGGCGTGGGGTTTGTTTTTTCTGTGGGGGGAGGGGTCATTTCATTAATGTCTGTCCTTCCTTTCTCAAAAACAAAAGACCGTCGGAACCACTAACCCCAGGCTGTGTGGAGGATGTCAGCCGGGGGGTATACGTTTCCTCCATACAAACATCTCAATTTGTGTTGCCAGCGGTTATTGTTTTTGGTGTTAAGACGGAGACTATTTCTTTCTTTCTAGACAGTGGAGCAGGGGTAAATTTGATAGATGCCCATTTTGCCCGCACTATGGGTTTGTCTCTCTGTACGCTACAGAGACCTATTCCCATATTCGCTATTGATTCTGCTCCTCTGTCTCAGAGAAACCTTACTCACTTTGTCCATAACTTACACCTTCGGGTAGGGGACCACCATAACGAGTGTCTATCATGTTATGTTCTGGAGGGCCTTCCCTCTCCTGTGGTATTGGGTCTTCCCTGGTTGGTAGCGCACAATCCAGTGGTGGATTGGCAGGCCAGGGAGATATTGGAGTGGAGTGAGCATTGCAGAGAAAATTGCTTAAATAGCAATTGCTTAGTTGCCTCCATAGCTACTCTACCTACATTTGTTTCGGACTTTGAGGACGTTTTTTCTGAAAAGGGTTGTCAGAAGTTACCACCTCACCGTTCTTATGATTGCCCGGTTAACCTGATTCCCGTTGCAAAATTACCCAAGACCAGGTTATATAATCTTTCGGGTCCCGAGAGACAAGCCATGAAAAATTATATCTCCGAGAGTCTAGCTAAGGGACACATCAGACCCTCTTCATCACCCGTGGCTGCAGGGTTTTTCTTTGTTAAAAAGAAAGATGGGGGCCTGCGTCCTTGCCTAGATTTCCGCCAACTAAACCGGATAACCATCCGAGACCCATACCCTCTTCCTCTCATTCCTGACCTGTTTAATCAGATTGCGGGTGCTAAGTGGTTCTCCAAACTTGATCTTAGGGGGGCCTACAATCTGATACGTATCAAGAAAGGGGATGAGTGGAAGACAGCTTTTAACACCCCTGAGGGGCATTATGAAAAGCTAGTCATGCCTTTCGGTCTGACCAATGCTCCTGCTGTCTTCCAACATTTCGTTAATGATATTTTTAGTCATCTTATCAGCAGGTTTGTGGTAATATACCTAGATGATATCTTAATTTATTCGTCTGATCTGAAAACACATGAGGTAGACAGGTCAGACAGGTACTGCAGGTCCTACGGACGAATAAATTATATGCGAAAATTTAAAAGTGTGTCTTCGCCGTTCAGGAAATACAGTTCCTGGGATATCTATTATCTGCTTCAGGTTTCCGTATGGATCCTAGGAAGGTCCAGGCAATTTTAGATTGGGATCTTCCTGAGAACCTTAAAGCACTGCAACGGTTCTTGGGTTTTGCAAATTTCTATAGAAAGTTCATTAAAATTAATTCTGTGATTGTTAAACCCCTTACTGACATGACTAGGAAGGGGACTGATTTTTCTAAATGGTCTGACGCCGCTAAAATTGCATTTTCCTCTCTAAAAGAGAGGTTTACCTCAGCACCTGTACTAATTCAACCTGATGTCTCCCAGCCTTTTATTGTTGAAGTAGATGCGTCAGAGGTGGGAGTGGGGGCTGTACTGCCGTCTCCTGGCAAATGGCGTCCTTGCGCTTTCTTTTCTAAAAAATCTATCTGCAGCGGAGAAGAACTATAATATTGGCAATAGGGAACTATTAGCTATTAAACTAGCGTTTGAATAATGGCGTCACTTCTTAGAGGGGGCAATCCACCCCGTCACGGTGATTACGGACCACAAAAACCTTCTGTACCTCGAATCGGCTAAGCCTCTCACCCCTAGACAAGCTAGGTGGTCGCTATTTTTTACCAGGTTTAACTTTTTCATCACCTATCGTCCTGGGGCAAAAAATACCAAGGCAGATGCATTATCTCGTAGTTTCCCTGGAGGGGGTAATGTTGGTGATCCAGTACCCATTTTACAAAGAGGAGTGGTTGTCTCTGCTGTACACTCTGTTCTGGAGGGGAAGGTGTTAGAGGCCCAGGGGGACGCCCCGGTCTCTTGCCCCTCAGAGAAATTGTTTGTACCGTTAAACCTGCGTCTCGCATTATTGAAGGAACATCATAATTCTGCACTTGCTGGGCACCCGGGTAGTAAAGCAACCTTGGAGCTTTTGTCTCGTCATTTTTGGTGGCCAAGGTTGCATCAGGATGTAATGGATTTTGTGTCTACTTGTTCTACTTGTGCATGAGCGAAAGTCTCTCATACACATCCAGCAGGGTCTTTATTGCCATTCCCAACAGGCAATGGACACATCTATCAATGGATTTCATCACTGACTTACCTTTGTCTGCGGGTAAAACAGTTATCTTGGTAGTAGTAGACAGGTTTAGCCAAATGGTACACTTTATTGCGTTACCCGCACTACCTAATGCTAAGACTCTTGCTCAGGTATTCATCAGTGAAATCGTGAAGCTTCACGGGGTCCCTTCCGATGTTGTTTCGGATCGGGGAACCCAGTTTATTTCAAAGTTTTGGAAAGCTTTTTGTTCCCGTTTGGGGGTACACTTGTCCTTTTCCTCAGCTTTCCATCCTCAGTCAAATGGACAGACTGAGCGTACCAACCAAAACCTTGAGACATACGTAAGGTGTTTTGTGTCTGAAAACCAAGAGGCGTGGTCATCATATTTACCGTTAGCTGAGTTTGCTATAAATAATCGCCGTCAGGAATCCACTGGCAAGTCACCATTTCTTGGTGCTTATGGTTTTGATCCCCAATTCTGTACTTTTAAAGAAGGGGGGTCATCAGGGGTTCCCGAAGAGGAACGGTTTTCGTCATCTCTTTCATCTGTATGGCAGAAGGTGCAAGCTAACTTGAGAAATATGGGAGGTAAATATAAATGCATGGCTGATAAGAAACGGTCACCAGGTCCGGACCTAGGAGTGAATGACTATGTGTGGTTATCTACTA
The DNA here is from genome assembly GCF_014858855.1 of Bufo gargarizans. Taxonomy (NCBI): domain Eukaryota; kingdom Metazoa; phylum Chordata; class Amphibia; order Anura; family Bufonidae; genus Bufo; species Bufo gargarizans. Next base: position 418,734,365 of record NC_058080.1, on the reverse strand, counting down.
GGAATATTAAGTTAAAGGTTCCCTCTTGGAAACTAGGGTCCTAGGTTCATTGGTCCTTACAAAATAGTAGCCATCATTAACCCCGTGGCTTTTCGCCTGGAGCTACCTCAGACTTTTAAAATCCATAATGTCTTCCATAAGTCGTTACTCAAAAAGTATGTTCCACCTCTAGAACCGTCACCGCTGTCACCCCCTCCTGTTATTGTTGATGGTAATCTGGAGTTTCAATATCCAAAATTGTTGATTCTCGTCGGGTCCGCCGCTCTCTTCAATATCTGGTGCATTGGAGGGGTTACGGTCCCGAGGAAAGAATGTGGGTTCCAGCATCAGAGGTAAACGCCGACAGGTTAGTTCGGGCTTTCCATGCCTCTCATCCTGAGAGACCTGGTCCTGATTGTCCGGAGGCCCCTCGTGGAAAGGGGGGTACTGTCACGAGGGTGTCAAGAGCCATGTCTGACTCCGTTATACCCGGGGTCAGGAAGTCGCAGCGGGTGGCTGCGCGCTCTATGTCTAAAGATCATGCTGCTTCTTAATGATAGCTTTCTGTGTTTGCCTTGCAATCCTTTTTGTCTCACTCAGGGATCCGTAGCTTCTTCTCCTCAGCTGTTTCTTGTCTGTCACTCCCAACCTCCTTATATTCTCCTCTCCCACTTCTCTGGTTGCCAGATATAGAGCTTCCTGCCTGGACTTCTATACTGACCCACTGGAGCTGTGTAGCTGTGATTCCTGGTTGTTGTTCCAGAGCGTTACCCTCCGGATCCCTGTTGGGCTTTTGTTGTCCACTGTTGTTCCCCACCTGGGATTATATGTTTTGTCTGTATTGTCTGTCCTCTCCTTGGTGTTTTCCTTTAGTGTTAGTGGTGCGGACTAGTGTTCCCACCGCCCTATTCACTACCTAGGGCTCATCTTAGGGAAAGCCAGGGTTTTAGGCACGTGATCGGCGTACGGGTGAGAAACCCGTCTAGGGACGTCAGGGCAGTCAGGTGCCAGCCGCAAGGTGAGTCAGGGGTCACCACCTTTCCCTCTCCCTTGGACAGGGCCTTCCCTTTTCCCTCCCTTTGCGTCACGTATGTGATCGGCACGCCGGTCGTGATATTATATCTGGCCCTTATTTTGTGTAGGTAGAAAGAAAAAGTATATATATTTTATTTTTATTTTTTTCTACCTATTTAGAATCCAGTATGGATCCTATTGCTGCTTTGACAAAGCAACTTCAAGGCCTGTCTTTGGAGGTGGCAGGATTGAAGGCGTCGGTCCTCCAGCAACAGCAGCAATTGCAGCAGACTGCAAGCCCAGCGGTTGCTATGGGTAACCAGGTTGCTGCGGAACCCAAGGTTGTTCTTCCTGACAGATTTTCTGGGGGAAGGGACAAATTTGTGACGTTCCGTGAGTCCTGTAAGTTATATTTTAAGCTGCGCCCTTACTCCTCTGGTAATGAAGAACAGCGGGTGGGGATTGTTACTACCCTGCTTCAGGGGGACCCGCAATCCTGGGCGTTCTCTTTACCCACTGATTCCCAGGCTCTCCGGTCAGTGGATGAATTTTTTGGGGCCTTGGGTCTCATATATGATGACCCTGACCGAGTCGCCCTGGCTGAGTCGAAATTACGGCGACTCCTACAGGGAGAGCGGCCAGCAGAGGAGTATTGCTCAGAGTTCCATAGGTGGGCTACGGATACCCAGTGGAACGACCCGGCTCTCAGGAGTCAGTTCTGCTCTGGGTTACCAGAAAGGGTTAAGGATGCGCTTGCGCTGTATGAGACCCCCTTTCCCTTGATGCTGTTATGTCCCTTTCTATCAGAATAGATAGACGTCTTAGGGACAGATTGAAAAATCCTGAGCAATTGGTAACCCCTCCGAAGCAGCAGTTAGTCTGTACGGACCTAGAAGAGCCTATGCAGCTAGGAGGAACTACTCGTCAGGTCCGTCCTCCTGAGGCTCGCCGTAGGCGTGGGGTTTGTTTTTTCTGTGGGGGGAGGGGTCATTTCATTAATTTCTGTCCTTCCTTTCGCAAAAACAAAAGACCGTCGGAACCGCTAACCCCAGGCTGTGTGGAGGATGTCAGCCGGGGGGTATACATGGCACAATGTGGGCATTAGTACTGTGTGGTGCCACTAAGGGGAAACCAATGCCCTAGATAACCCTGTGATACATTGGGATGGGTAAGTCTTACAGGACCAGCATGGCACTCCCTGCTGGGGATTTCACAGGGGCAGTTACCATCCCTTCCTTATGTGATTATTATTTTTGCTTTTTTGTAACAGGGACCTTGTTCTGGATCCAGTGGACATTACGCAGACACACCAGCGACATCCTGACTGAGGTAGGACCTGTTGGTTCTTTCATTTATCGCTAGGTGTCTTGGTACCATCGTGCACATTATGATAGATTTTATCAGGTGAGTGGGACTGGGTGAAAATAGTTATGTATTGGGCAGAGTTAGAGGAGTTGCTTAGTGTAAAAATAAATTGCTAAGGTTTTCGCTTTTTATGGAGTTTTGGGTGGCAAGTGGTGGTGGTGGGGGGCGCAATGCTAAATCCTTGCCCCGAGTGATGGAAAGCCTAGCTACACCTCTGCCGGCCAAACAAGATGTCCAGGAGCTCCTTGGTATACCTCTGATTCAACAGTTCCTTTATTCTCTATGCTCATCCTTGACATAGACAGTGGAGCATTTTTCTAGAATAACCTTGCAGAATGCTTGTAGACGAGTGCTGGGTAGAACATAAAGATGGACACTTGATAGCCCTATTGTTTCTCTTCAAAAGCATTTTATATGTTTTATATTATATTATATATTTTAATGTATCTTTAATAGAAACTGTGCTGTAATAACCAATTCCATCCACTACATAATGGATGGAGCTGTGTAGTACCAGTGCCTGAGCTACTTGTGAAAAGTTGATGGGTGGGGTGCCAAAATAGCGACCACTACTGAGCTAAGGTAGCACATGTACAAACTATGTTATGTGTTTTTCTTTAAATACTATGGCCTTACCAATGGTGAAGATAAGGGAAAACTATATGCAACAACATTGCAAAGGAAAGGGATTTGTTTTAGGGGAGTGTGTAAAAATGCTACAAAGTGAGACTGCTTTCAAAAATATTAATAGTTTATTTCATCAATTAGCAAAATGCAAAGATATAAAATCAATATTTGGTGTGGCCACTCTTTGCCTTCTAAGAACTACCAGTTCCTCTATGTATACTTGCACACAGTTTTTGAAGGAACTAGGCTGGGAGGGTGTACCAAACATATTGGAGAACTAACCATAGATATTCTGTGAATGTAGGCTTACTTAAATCCTTCTGTCTGTTCTTGTAATCCCTGACAGACTTGCAGTGTGTCTTATCGGGCGAATGCTGCATTTTGCCAAATTTTCAATGATACGCCGCGTCGCGATGCCGCAATGCCGCGGGTGTATCAGCTGAGAGGAAGGAGGGGCTGGGGGCCTGCATCTGCTTTTTTTAATGACAGCGGGGCCCGTGCAGTGACTGTATTCTACTACACGGGCCCCACTCACTGTATATAATCTTATTTATAATTGTAGGCATTGTTAATATATAAAAAAATTCAGGGTAATCAGCGCCTGTATTACTTACAAGCACTCAGTAGCAGAGAGGAGGGAGGAGGCAGGCCGGGAGGACGGGCGCTGGCAGTGTGAGTCACTATGTCACGCGCCTGCGCCCCCCACTTTATGAATGAAGCAGGCGGCGTGGGTGCATGACGTAGTGACTCACGCTACCAGCGTCTGTCCTCCCGGCCTGCCTCCTCCCTCCTCTCTGCTACTGAGCGCTTGTAAATAATACAGGAGCTGATTACCCTGAATTTTTATATATTAACAATGCCTACAATTATAGATAAGATTATATACAGTGAGCGGGGCCCGTGTAGTAGAATACAGTCACTGCATGGGCCCCACTGTCATTATAAAACCAGATGTGACCCACACCCTCTGTATTGGGGGTCATAACAGTGTCTCCCACAGATCCCCCATAACAGTGTCCTCAACAGATCCCCCATAATAGTGTCATCCACAAACCACCATTAGTTCAAAACCCACCAAAAGCACACCTTTTGGTTCAAAATATATTTTTTCTTATTTTCCTCCTCAAAAACCTAGGTGCGTTTTATGGGCAGGTGCGTCTTATAGGGTGAAAAATACGGTAGTTCTTAAATATTGAGTGTTTGAGGTCGTTGTCCTACTGCAGAATGAACATTAAAGGGGTTGTGTCACTTCAGCAAATACTGTAGCATTTATTATGTAGAGAAAGTTAAAGGCACTTACTAATATATTGTTAGTATCCATATTGTCTCCTTTGCTGGCTTAATTCATTTTTCCATCACATTATACACTGCTCATTGCTCATATCCACGGTTACGACCACCCTGCAATCTATCAGCGGTGGCCGTGCTTTGAAGCCGGCGAGTGGCGGTATCTCTGGTGGCCGGAACCGTGCAAGTACGGCCACCACTGATGAATTGCAGGGTGGTTATTCCCATGGAAATGAGCACTGTATAAAGTGATGGAAAAATAAATTCAGCCAGCAAAGGAGGCAATATGGATAATAACATTACATTAGGAAGTGGCTTCTATTAACTTCCTCTACATAATAAATGCTATTTGCTGAAGTGACACAACTCCTTTAAATTTAAAAGGGTGTATGTCATTTAATGTTTCTGATGTATATATTACCTTTGTTCTTGATTCTTGTCTTGCTTGATTGCCGCAGTCCCTGTTGTGCTGGTCTTTGACACTGCTCGTTCTCATGATGTCATACCATGGATGACTGGCCTCACCCAGCCCATCCATTTGGCACTGCATGCTCTCATACTTCATTCTTCTGTGCAGACTCTATGGAAGCATGCTGCGCATGCTCAGTGTGATCCAGTCTAGCGTCATCACTTGCAGTATGCATACATCGGAGGAGGCATCCTGCGCTTTTCCAGTCTACTCCTGCCCTGCTTATTTATATGCAGTCTCACATCATCATTTCCACTGCACATGTAGAAGATGCTTCCTATGGGGTTAGCACAGTAGAACAAATCAAAACAGGAATCAAGAACAAAGTTAATTTATACACCGGAAACATAAAATAACATATGATGACAAACATAAAATGATTAAAAAAAGTGACCAACTCCTTTAAAATATTAACATTTCTATTTTTGAAAGCATTTTTACTTTGCAGAATTTTTCCACACCTGCCTATAACTTTAGCACAGTACTGTACATCCCAGTTGTCTAGTAGTAGTGGGGATTTATAATTATCTAATAAGAACAATGGGGGACATTTACTAAGCATGTTGAACTATAATTATGGCATAAAATGCACCAAAAGGAATGGCGTTTTGATTTGTGCCTTATATATCAACTGTTTTCTCCAGAATTTTTGCCATAAAGAATGCATCACGCCAGAAATGAGTCATAAATGTCAAAGTGGGTGGGGCTATCAAATTGGTGCATATTACAACTCATTTAACATCATTTTATCAACAGAAATGGCAAAAAAAATAGCCGACAATTAAGTCAGCTTATGTGGTGCTGTTTTGTTTAAAAAGTTGCATTTATGGCAGAAAGATGTGACTTTTTATCAAAAAGTCTCATTTATGAAATTAAAATCAACTTGTCGTGGGATCAAGATAAGTATTAGAACAGGATGCGTTTATTTTTATCCAATATAAATGAGCAAAATAACAGGGTTTTGTCAGTAAATTGACTTTTAACAAAAACAATAACAAAAATGTCCAGAGTCTGAGAAAAAAGTCACAATTTACCAGTTGAAATGTCGCAAATATGCTTCAAATGTTGCAAATATGTTTCAAAAGTTATAAGTAAGGTCTGACAGGGGGGGTGGCTGAAATGGCGCATTTTGGCTTAAAAAAGTCGCATTTTAGTGCCATTGGTGTTAAAATGTCGAAAATAGAGAGAAATAGATGGATAATCAAGTTTATATTTTAAAAAGTCACATTTTAAAAATAGCGTGCACCTCTTGAAATATGAGGGGAAATAAATCACCATTTTGGATTTGTATTTTTTGGCACAAATTACACCATTGTTTATAACTCTCCCCCAATGTGTATCTACAGTATACTATCTAATTAAGTGTCATTCAATAAAAAATAATTTCACCAAACTGCTCCTCTTTTTCTAGAAATGTGTAATACATTTACAAGGAATCTATGTGAGAATTGACTTCCTGCCCCCAACGTCTTCATTTTGGTATGGATAATGCCCCTTGTTTTACATATTACATCTATTTTCAAAAACAGTTCTCCGCATGCAAGATTTTTAAAGACCTCAGACAGAAAACTGTGACCATAAACAAGTACAGTAATTCTTTCTGTCTTGCACTGGACTGACCAGCTTTAATACAGCTCAGGTCACGGGTTAGCACTATTTACTCAGGGTTGTGCAGAGCTTCCTATTTAGTTTATATAACTCCAGCATGTTGAACAGGAAATATTTTAAGACTCTACAAATTGTAATACAAGCGTTAATTCACATTAAAAAACTGCAGTATCAAGCTGAACAAACAAACACAATTAAGTACGGCATTTCTGAACTCCCATGTTAATTCCTTGACCTGTAACACAAGCAGCAGCGAATGCTAGCTACATAATGTCTCCCGCACCTTCCAGTCAAAACCGCTGAGCCTCGGTAGCACAATGCCACTGTTTATACTCCAAGACAAGAGAATATAATTTACCCTATTCCGAGGCAATTAAAATTCTACAACTACAATTACTTATATCCCAGCAGGATTTCCCTAATCATCCTTCATATAATAGACTTACGGCCCCAGAACACCCAACGTGTCCTACTTACTGCTAGATTTGTCAGGTCTGTAATTAATAATTGTGTTTAATGTTGATAAATAAAATTGTCAGTGCTCCTTCTACTAATTGCTAATCCAGATAATATTTAATAGGTTTATTTACGCCTTAATAAAAGTCCTTGTTATTTAGTTTTCCCCTACTAGACAAGTCTTAATCTGCCATTACTTGTCTGACAATGCCAGCAGTACAATATGACAAGCCAGAGTAAAGCTTATACATTAAATTGTTCTCTAAGATGGTCTTCCCCTGAAAGTCCATTATTGCACATCATTTCTTCAATTTGCTAATGAATAATTTGCACTGTTAACAGAAATATAAAAAGGGAACACAAAAGCATTATTGTTTGCAAATATCTGTATATCTGTGCTACAATAAAATAAAATAAAAAATGTACTGCAGGCAGGAGGAATTTTTTTTTTTTTTATAACATTGATGCGATGTATCTTTTTTAAGCAAAGGTTATATGTACCTGTATATGGGTTGTTGTTGTTTTTTTTTTTAGAGAGAAACCATTCGTTTCTGGCATTTTGATTTTGTAAGTAATCTATGAGAGTGAATTCAGCATATACATTTTACCTTGATGACCCCACCATAGGATGAAAATGATGACCAGGCTTACAAACTGTGAATCTGTATACTGTACGTGTGTTATTTGCATTTTAATGAGGTCCAATGAAGTGTCCAAAGTCTTGTCAATGATCAGCATACCAGTCTATGCATAAAATGCCATTATAAAGCCATGACACTAGTGTGAACAGTACACTAGTCACTATCGTGCAGCATTTCCAACTGTACTGTTTCACCAGTCACATTACTGGTAGTGATAAGCAGCAGGGGCAATATTCAAATTTGAGATATTTCGAGAATTTTTTGTAGAATATTTGTCATATATTTGCGAATTTCGAGATTATATTCTTGATTGTGAAAATCGGCAATGTAATATTCGCATAATGCGCGCAAAACACAGGCTACATTTTTCAAGTTGGTATAAGTTTCCTGAGACTGGAGAAAATGGTTGGCATGGCAGAACATTAGAATAGCTTCATGTTCAGATAGAGTGCTCTAATATATTTGCACTTTGCGAATTTTCGGCAATTAATGATGCGCATATTTTTTCGCAATACGTGCAACTTGTGACATCACAGCACTATGTCTGTAGCATGTATGTATGGACAGCAGAAGCTATCAGCTACACTATAGCCTAACACCTGCACTGGACCTATTCCAGCTACTATCTGATAGATATATACCTACACTGACTATATCCACTATATAGTATATATAAGTTAACTGTCTGATGTAATACAACAAAGCACCGAGCACAGCAATGACACTGCTGTCTCTTTCATAACTGCAATACACTTTAGAAAATAGCTGTTGGGGAGGTTCCTATATAGTAAGGGAATATTCGATTTTACGAATATATAGCGCTATATTCTAAATATTCACAAATTCTCGAAGTGCCGATATTTGTGATTAGAATTCGCTATTCGAATATTTGCGCTCAACACTAATTACTGGGCACATGCCAACTGACATACAGTGTTTGTAGAAAGCAGAGGCAGAACTTCAAGCTTCTTGGTCCCAGTACAAAATTTGTTACAGGTCTCCCCTGACCCACCATGTGCCATATATAAAACCTATGCCTTTTTTAGGCTACTTTCACACTCGCGTTTTGGCTTTCCGTTTCAGGGCTCTCACAAGCGGTCCAAAACGGATCAGTTTTGCCCTAATGCATTCTGAATGGAAAAGGATCTGCTCAGAATGCATCAGTTTGCATCAGTTCAGTCTCCATTCCACTCTGGAGGCGGACACCAAAACGCTGCCTGCAGCGTTTTGCTGTCCGCTTGACGAAACTGAGCCAAATAGATCCGTCCTTGCACACAATGTAAGTTAATGGGGATGGATCCGTTTTCTCTGACACAATCTGGCACAATTGGTCTGCAGTGAAAGCCCGGGAAACTGTTTCCAACACAGCCAGCAGCACGATGTGTGTGTGTGTGACTGCAACATGCTGCTGATGTGCTCAATCACCACAGTAACCTTGTTCCAGTTCCAGCAGACATCACACTGACATGCCAGCAAAACCCTGGATACAGTAAGACCACGTGGCTCTTTCATTTATTGCAAGGTGTATTGGTACTGCCGTGTACCCTGTTTTATCAGGTAACATACTGGGAGTCATTTTACCTTGTTCCCCCCTCTGCACTGCCGGAAGATTAGCCTAATTTATGAATTAGGTGCACCTCCGGCAGTCAGTGCGCCTGGAGTAAAAACTACTCGGGCCCCTGAAGTAGTTTTTACTCCTCTTCTTATGCTTGTTTTCCATTGTAAAAGATAGTAAATATGTCTGGTCTGAAGTCCAGGCCCCCGTCACACCCTCAGCACTCCTAAATAGGCAAAAAGGGGGCTTAGAGATAAGATATTCAATAATGGTTTTCATATTTTGCACTTTTACTCCACCAGGGTACATATAACTATTCTGGTCTTAAGGCCCGTTTCCACAGGCAGATTTGTATGAATGCTCATTCCCAATAATTGCCCTTTGTAGATTTGTCACCAAAAATATGATGCGGTATGGAAAATAATGCTGTCAGCATATTGCCCTGTGAACCCTTAGGCTGGGTTCAGACCTGAGCGTTCTGAAACGAGCGCTCTGTATGCGCGATTGTACGGGCGTTTACAATCGCGCATACAGAGACAGGCGTGCACACATTGTCTCGCGTTCCCGAATATCTATGTGCGGGTACGCGCGACAAACGCCCAAAAAAAAGCTCAAGCACTTGTTTGAGCGTCGGGCGTTTTACAGCGCGATCGTACGCGCTGTAAAACGCCCAGGTGAGAACCATTCCCATAGGGAATCATTTGTTCTTGCCTGTTGTGCGTTTTACAGCGCGTAGGAACGCGCTGTAAAACGCTCAGGTGTGAACCCAGCCTTAATGATAATGGTAATGATAATGATAATGCATGTAAACGCAGGTCATCAGCGGGCAGTGATCAGAAATTAACATTCCTATGAACTGGCCAAGTGACAAGGGCCATGTAAACGGGCAACCTAAAATCAAAGTACGGTTGTTGAAAGCAATTAATAAAGCTCCATTTTTCAGATCTGATATGCTACTTTATGTGGTAATAACGTAAGAATGCTATCACTTACACAAGAGAAAGTGAAATTGTTTTTGTGACACAAATTTTTATTAACTTAATTCATGTTAGTGGCATTTTTTGGTCGATCTGTTTTATGTTTATTTATGAAAAATTCTAAATTTACAGAAAATGTTATAGTTTCTGCTTGAAATGATCCCACACAAATAGTCACGAGTTGTATTTTTGCTTTCTTTTCACTAGTGTTGATTGAGCACCATAGTGCTCGGGCTGAACACATCGGGATGCTCGGGTGCTCTACCGAGCACCCAAGTATAATGGAAGTCAATGGGAAAACCCAAGCATTAAACCAGGCACCCCCTGCTCTGAAGAGGGGAGGGTTGCCTGGTTCATAGGAAAAGGTCAGAAATTAATGGAAACACCACTGAAATGGTTCGGGAACAGCATGGGGAGGATGTCTGGATGCATCTTGGACTCCCAGGTCGCTGCTGGGAACCATGTTGTCCGAGTAGTACGCCACTTTTACATTTTACAGACTGACAATAATACGCACAAAACCGAAGATAAAATCGATTCTTTCCTGTATATTTACTTGTATATAAAGTGCAAGTGCTGCCAAAAATTACAAGGAAGAGGCACTCCGATACAACCTGTATATCACATAAAAGAGGGCCTCATTCACATTGTGGTGCAATTGTTCAGGTAGTGGGACTCCTACACTCATAAAGCCTATGCACTAAGTGAAAGAGCTGCCAAAAATTAGAAGGAACCGGCACTACAATACACCCTTTGTTACACATAAAGGAGGGCATCATACACAGCCTTGAAAAATTATGATTGATGGCCTGCTGGTGACCCGCAAAAACATTTGGAGCCAGGGCCTCCTGATCTGACCATCTAAAACAGCATGCGTACAAATTGCCTATTAGGTATAATTAGGTAAGGGCCAGCAGGTGAGCTGACTCTAAAAGATTGTAGGTGTGGGCCTGCAGGTGAGCCGACCCTGTGAAAGATTGTAGGTGAAGGCCTGCTGGTGAGCTGACCCTCTAAGAAATTATATGCGAGGGCATGCAGGTGAGCTGACCCTGTAAACATTATTTGCGTGGGCTTGCAGGTGAGCTAACCCTGTAAAAGATTTTAGGTGCAGACCTGCTGGTCAGCTGACCCTGTAAAAGATTTTAGGTGCGGGCCTGCTGGTGAGCTGACACTGTAAAACATTATACAGTCCTGATGAAAAGTTTAAGACCACTTGAAAAATGGCAAAAAATCATATTTAGCATGGCTGGATCTTAACAAGGTTCCAAGGAGAGCTTCAACATGCAACAAGAAGAAATGGAGTGAGACAAAACATTTTTTGAGCATTCAATTTAATGAAAACAACGAATAAACTGAAACAGGCTGTTTTTCAGCTGATCAAAGGTTTAGGACCACACCTCTCAAAAAAACCTAAACTCCCCCCAAAACAGAAATCGAACTTCCAAACATGAACTCAGTAATGAGTAGTTCCGCTGTTATTGTTTAGCACTTCCAAAATTCGTTTCGGCATGCTTGATGCAAGAGTTTCCATGAGGTGAGTGGGAACATTTCTCCAAGTGGTGAAGACGGCCGCACGAAGGCCATCTACTGTCTGGAACGGTTGTCCATTTTTGTAAACTTCCCTTGCCATCCATCCCCAAAGGTTCTCAATTGGATTTAGATCAGGTGATGCCATCCATCCCCAAAGGTTCTCAATTGGATTTAGATCAGGTGAACATGCAGGATGGGCCAGAAGAGTGATGTTATTCTACTGGAAGAAGTCCCTTGTCCTGCGGGCATTGTGTACTGTAGCGTTGTCCTGTTGAAAAACCCAGTCGTTACCACACATACGAGGGCCCTCAGTCATCAGGAATGCTCTCTGCAACATCTGGACATAGCCAGCGGCCGTTTGACGCCCCTGCACTTCCTGAAGCTCCATTGTTCCACTGAAAGAAAAAGGACCCCAGACCATTATGGCATCCCCTCCACTGTGGCGCAATAAAAACATCTCAGGTGGGATCTGCTTGTCATGCCAGTAATGTTGGAAACCATCAGGACCATCAAGGTTAAAAAAAATCTCATCAGAGAATAAAACTTTCTTCCACCTTTGAATGTCCCATGTTTGGTGCTCTCTTGCAAAGTCCAAATGAGCAGTTCTGTGGAGTTCAAGGAGACAAGGTCTTTGAAGACGTTTTTTGTTTTGGAAGCCCTTCAGTCTCAGATGCAGTCTGATGGTTATGGGGCTGCAGTCAGCACCAGTAAGGGCCTTAATTTGTGTCGAGGATCGTCCAGTGTCTTGACGGACAGCCAATTGGATCCTCCAGCTCAGTGCTGATGAAATTTTTTGGGTCTTCCACTTGACTTTTTTGTTCCATAACCGCCAGGATCATTTAAGAAATTCCAAATGACTGTCTTACTGCATTTCACCTCAGCAGCGATGGCACGCTGTGAGAGACCCTGCTTATGCAGTTTAACAACCTGACCATGTTAAAAAAGGGAGAGGTTTTTTGCCTTTGTCATCACAACGTGTGACTACCTGACAGAAAATGACAATGAATCCACATCTTTGCACAGATTTGGCCTTTTAAAGGCATGTGGTCCTAAAATTTTGATCAGCTGAAAAACAGCCTGTTTCAGTTTAATCGTTATTTTCAATTAATTGAATGCTCAAAAAATGTTTTGTCTCACTCTCATTTCTTCTTGTTGCATGTTGAAGCTCTACTTGGAACCTTGTTAAGATCCAACAATGTAAAATATGATTTTTTTGCCATTTTTCAAGTGGTCTTAAACTTTTGATCAAGACTGTATGTGAGGGCCTGCTGGTTAGCTGAACCTGAAAAACATTTTAGGTGCGGGCCTGCTGATGAGCTGAACCCCTAAAAAATTTAATGTGAGGGCCTGCTGGTGAGCTGACCCTGTAAAACATTGTAAGTAAGGGCCTGATGGTTATCTGACCCTCTAAAAAATTATATTCAAGGGCCTGCTGCTGAGCTGACCCTGTAAAACATTGTAGGTGAGGTCCTGCTGGTGAGCTGACCTTCTAAAAAATTGTATGCGAGGGTCTGCTGGTGAGCTGACCCTGTAAAACATTGTAGGTGAGGGCCTGCTCGTGAGCTGACCCTCTAAAAAACTATATGCGAGGACCTGCAGCTGAGCTGACCCTGTAAAACATTGTAGGCGAGGGCCTGGGGGTGAGCTGACCCTCTAAAAAGTTATATACGAGGGCCTGCAGCTGAGCTGACCCTGTAAAACATTGTAGGTGAGGGCCTGCTGGTGAGCTGACTCTCTAAAAAACTATATGCGAGGGCCTGCAGCTGAGCTGACCCTGTAAAACTATATATGCGAAGGGCATATATGCAAGGGAATTACAGTATATGCGACGAATAATCATGTTGATATGATGGAAGAGGAGGAGGAGAATGAGAAAAGGAAGATTCAACCATAAACCTTTGTTTGTGGTGGAAGGGGTGCATGGGAATACAGTGTAAACAACACATTTAAAGTGCCTTTATATTCATCAGCTTTCCTCTGGTGGAGTCGAAAAGTCATGGTCAATCCAGGCCTTGTTCATTTTTACAAGAGTCAACCTGTAAGCATTTTCAGTTGACAGGCGGATACGCTTATCTGTTATAATGCCACCAGCAGCACTAAATACCCGCTCAGACAAAACGCTGGCGGCAGGGCAGGCCAGCAGCTCCAAGGCGTAGAGCAACAGTTCGTGCCACATGTCCAGCTTAGACACCCAGTAGTTGTGAGGCACTGAGGGATCATTGAGGAAGCTGACACGGTCTGCTATGTACTCCTTCACCATTTTCCAAAATGTTTCCCTCCTTGTGACACTAGGCAGAGTATCAGTGTGAGGGTGCTGGCGGGGTGTCATGAAACTGTCTCAGGCTTTGGAGAGTGTTTCCCTGCCTCTGTTGGAACTGCTATGTGTTCCCCTTGTCTTCCCTCCTCGATTGTCCAAGGAACTACAGACTCTGCCACCAGCATTGTCAGATGGAAATGTTTGGAGCAATTTTTCAACAAGGATCTTCTGGTTTTGCTTGTACTCTCTACGAGAGGAATGAAACATTATCTTTCCTGCTGGGGTTGAGAAGGATGAACAACTAGAAATCCGTGTTGTCTAAAAAGCGTATAACACACAGGTCATGGGAAAGGCAGCCTAACATGAAGTCAGCTATGTGTGCCAGAGTACCAACAGGCAAGACTTCGCTGTTGTCATCAGGAGGATCACTCTCAATCTCCTCACCTCTTCCTCATCTTCTGCATATCCACGCTGAACAGCGTTGTCCTTAATTGTGAGCAGCGAGCGTTTGAGTAGACACAGAAGTGGAATGGTTATGCTGATGATAGCGTTATCGCCACTAACCATCTGTGTTGATTCCTCAAAGTTTCTTAAAACCTCACAGAGGTCAGACATCCATGCCCACTCCTCGCTTGTGAATAGCGGAAGCTGACTGGAAAGGCGACAACAGTGTTGCAGCTGGTATTCCACTACTGCCCTCTGCTGCTTACAAAGCCTGGCCAACATGTGGAACGTCGAGTTCCAGCGTGTGCTCACGTCGCACAACACTCGTTGAGCTGGCAATTTCAAGTGCTGCTGTGGCGTTGACAGTCCAGCTGAAGCTGTAGACTTCCGGAAACACACGTGGCGCACCTTAACCAGTAGCTCAGGCAAATTTGGGTAGGTTCTGAGAAGCCACTGAACCACTAAGTTTAAGACGTGGGCTAGGCATGGGTTGTGTCTGAGCTTGCCGAGCTCCAAAGCCACCACCAAGTTACGGCCATTATCAGACACAACCATGCCTGGTTCTAGGTTGAGTGGCGAGAGCCACAGCTCATTCTGGTCTCTTATGCCCTGCCACAGCTCTGCGGCGGTGTGCTGTTTGTCCCCTAAGCATATCAGCTTCAGCGCGGCCTGTTGTCTCTTCCCCACTGCAGTGCTACACTGCTTCCAGCTACCGACTGATGACTGACTGTTACTGCACGCGGATAATTCAGAGGTGTAAGTGGAGAAGGCAGAGGAGGAGAAGAGGGGGTTGGAGCCACTAACTTAGGTGCTGGCGGAAACCCTGATCGACATAGGGCCCGCAATCCTTGGCGTCAATAGTACCTGTGCCATCCCAGGGTACGACTCGCTCCCGGCCTCCACAACATTCACCCAGTGTGCCGTCAGGGAAATGTACTGGTTAAGTTGACCCTCCCAGTAACTGCACTGATGTTACGGGACACATGTTGGTGTAAGGCGGGCATGGTACACCTTAACCCCTTAAGGACTCAGCCCTATTTCACCTTAAGGACTTGGCCATTTTTTGCAAATCTGACCAGTGTCCCTTTAAGTGCTCATAACTTTAAAACGCTTTGACTTACCCAGGCCGTTCTGAGATTGTTTTTTCGTCACATATTGTACTTCATGACACTGCTAAAATTGGGTCAAAAAAGTAAATTTTTTTGCACAAAAAAATAAAATTTTTAAAAAAATTTTTGAAAAATTAGCAAATTTCAAAGTTTCAGTTTCTCTACTTCTGTAATACATAGTAATACCCCCAAAAATTGTGATGGCTTTACATTCCCCATATGTCTACTTCATGTGTGTAGCATTTTGGGAATGATATTTTATTTTTTGGGGATGTTACAAGGCTTAGAAGTTTAGAAGCAAATTTTGAAATTTTTCAGAAATCTTCAAAATCCCACTTTTTATGGACCAGTTCAGGTTTGCAGTCATATTGTGAGGCTTAGATAATAGAAACCTCCCAAAAATGACCCCATTCTAGAAACTACACCCCTCAAGGTATTCAAAACTGTTTTTTCAAACTTTATTAACCCTTTAGGTCTTCCACAAGAGTTAATGGCAGATGGAGAAACAATTTAGAAATTTCTATTTTTGGGAAAATTTTCCAATATAATCAATTTTTTCCAGGAGTAAAACAAGGGTTAACTGCCAAACAAAACTCAAAATGGGTTGCCCTGATTCTGTAGTTTGCAGAAACACCCCATATGTGGTCGTAAACTACTGTTTGGCCAAACGGGAGGACATAGAAGGAGGGGAACACCATATGGGTTTTGGAAAGCAGATTTTGCAGGACTGGTTTTGTTTATACCATGTCCCATTTCAAGCCCCCTGTTGCACCCCTAGAATAGAAATTTCAAAAAAGTGACTCCATCTAAGAAAGTACACCCCTCAAGGTATTCAAAACTGGGTTTACAAACTTTGTTAACCCTTTAGGTGTTCCACAAGAGTTAATGGCAGATGGAGAAACAATTTAGAAATTTCTATTTTTTGGAAAATTTTCCAATATAATAAATTTTTTCCAGGAGTAAAACAAGGGTTAACTGCCAAACAAAACTCAAAATGGGTTGCCCTGATTCTGTAGTTTGCAGAAACACCCCATATGTGGTCGTAAACTACTGTTTGGTCAAACGGGAGGACATAGAAGGAGGGGAACACCATATGGGTTTTGGAAGGCAGATTTTGCAGGACTGGTTTTGTTTATACCATGTCCCATTTCAAGCCCCCTGTTGCACCCCTAGAATAGAAATTTCAAAAAAGTGACTCCATCTAAGAAAGTACACCCCTCAAGGTATTCAAAACTGGGTTTACAAACTTTGTTAACCCTTTAGGTGTTCCACAAGAGTTAATGGCAGATGGAGAAACAATTTAGAAATTTCTATTTTTTTGAAAATTTTCCAATATAATCAATTTTTTCCAGGAGTAAAACAAGGGTTAACTGCCAAACAAAACTCAAAATGGGTTGCCCTGATTCTGTAGTTTGCAGAAACACCCCATATGTGGTCGTAAACTACTGTTTGGCCAAACGGCAGGACATAGAAGGAGGGGAACGTCATATGGTTTTTGGAAGGCAGATTTTGCTGGACTGGTTTATTTACACCATGTACCCTTTCAAGCCCCCTGATGCACCCCTAGAGTAGAAACTCCATAAAAGTGACCCCATCTAGGAAACTACAGGATAAGGTGGTTGTTGTTTTGGGACTATTTTAGGGGTAAATATGATTTTTGGTTGCTCTATATTACTCTTTTTTGAGGCAATGTAACAAAAAAATTAAATTCTAAAAATGTTTCTACATTCGCTATTTAGTTTTGTGGAACACCTAAAGGGTTAACATAGTTTGTAAAGTAACTTTTGAATACCTTGAGGGGTGTAGTTTCTTAGATGGGGTCACTTTTTTGGAGTTTCTAGTCTAGGCTACATCAGGGGGGCTTCTAATGGGACATGGTGTCAAAAAAAAAACTGTCCATCAAAATCTGCCTTCCAGAAACCGTATGGAGTTCCCTTCGTTCTATGCCCTGCCGTGCGGCTATATAGCCATTTACGACCACATATGGGGTGTTTCTGCAGAATCAGGGCCATAAATATTGAGTTTTGTTTGGCTGTTAACCCTTGCTTTATTACCGGCAAAAGGGATTCAAATTGAAATTTTGCCCAAAAATGGGTGTTTTGGCACCGTTTTTGTTTTATATTTTTAACACCGTTCATTCGAGGCGTTTGGTCAAATGTTATTTTTATAGCGACGACTTTTACGCACGCGACGATGCCCAATATGTATGGCTCTCAGACTTTGGAGACACTAAGCAGGCATCCTAAAAACTGCGGCCCTCCAGATGTTGTAAAACTACAATTCCCACCATGCCCTGCTGATGGCTGTAGGTTGTCTGGGCATGCTGGGAGTTATAGTTTTACAACATCTGGAGGGCCGCAGTTTGAGGATGCCTGCTCTAAAACTAATATTTTTTTGGGGGAAAAAAAATTGTTTCTGTGTCTCCAAAGTCTAAGAGCCATAGTGTTTTATGTTCTCTAGTGGACTGTTGGGGATTATAAAAATTTAGTACTCCATGGAAGTGTGATACTCCCTGAAGCAATCGATAACGCAGAGGCCCGGATGATCGGGGCACGTGTCACATTGAGTGGTGGTGTCCTTCCGTATCCCCCTCTTGTGACACACTCTGCATCTTTTTTGGGTTCGTCCCTTCTTTCCAGTATGGGGGACCACACCTGGAAAGTGTTGGCCAGGGACGATCCGGGCGCCTCCAGTTCCCGAGGTACTCCGGCCTGCTCTTTCCCGGTCCGAAAAGATCAGGTCTTTGAGGACTGCCTCATAGAATTGGAGGAATGTCCCTGTGCTGCCAGCGCTTCGGGATAGTACAAAAGAGTTGTACATGGCAACCTGCACCATGTAGACCGTAACTTTTTTGTACCATGCCCGGGTTTTGCGCATGGCATTATATGGCGTGAGGACTTGATCAGAGAGATCAACTCCTCCCATATACCGATTGTAGTCGACGATACAATCGGGCTTGAGGACCGTTGCCGTGGTACCTCGCACAGAGACTGGGGTGGTGCTGTTACCGTGGATTGTGGACAGCATAAGGACATCCCTCTTGTCCTTATACCTGACCAGCAACAGGTTTCCACTGGTAAGTGCACGGGTCTCACCCCTGGGGATAGGTACCTGGAGGGGGTGGGCAGGGAGGCCGCGCTGATTTTTCCGCACGGTCCCACAAGCGAACGTGGATCTGGCGGCAAGGGACCTGAACAAGGGAATGCTGGTATAAAAGTTATCCACGTACAAGTGGTAACCCTTATCCAGCAGTGGGTGCATAAGGTCCCACACGAGTTTCCCGCTAACACCCAGAGTGGGGGGACATTCTGGGGGTTGAATACGGGAATCTCGCCCCTCGTACACACGAAATTTGTAAGTGTACCCTGAGGTACTCTCACAAATTTTGTATAGCTTCACGCCATACCTCGCCCGCTTTGTGGGAATGTATTGGCGGAAACTGAGTCTCCCCTTGAACGCAACGAGAGACTCATCAACCGCGACCTCCCTTCCAGGTACGTAGGCCTGCTGAAATGTGGCCCCAAAGTGATCGATGACCGGCCGTATCTTATACAGCCGGTCATAGGCAGGATCACCTCGGGGTGGACATGCTGCATTATCGGAATAATGCAGACATTTCCGGATGGCCTCAAACCGGGGACGTGTCATGACCATACTGTACAGTGGGGTCTGGTATAGGACGTCCCCACTCCAGTATTGCCTGACACTGGGTTTTTGGACTAGACCCATATGCAGCACGAGGCCCCAAAATGTCCTCTGGGCTCTGGGGTCTGATAGATGGATCAAAAAAGTTTTGTGTAAAAGTTCTTTTTTTTTTTTTTTTTCCTAACTAACTTTTCCCTTCTTTCCCTTCCTAATGGTGCCTCTCCCTCACTGACCCTAACCTACCTGAGTGGCGATGGGTGCAGGAGGGTGATGGATGCCGATTAGGGGGACACAGGAGCTGGTGCTGGACGATGCTGCACGGTCAGGGTGCTGGACAGGAAGAGGAGGGGAGAGAGGAGCGCAGGAAGTTTGAATCTCGCGCCTCTCTCCCCTGCACCAATCAGCACCCTGGACAGCAGTGTTCAGCACCAGGGCCAGCACCGCCTCCTCAAATCCTCGGACTGCGATTGGTGGTGTAAAATTACGCCACCGATCGCAGTCTTTTTCCGGTTCATCGGGTCACAGCACACCCGAATGGACCGGAAACGCAGAAAACCGCAGGTCTGAATGGTTTTCTGCGATCGTCTATACGGGGGGGTCAAATGACCCCCCCCTGCGTTGTTACGGGATGCCGGCTGAATGATTTCAGCCGGCATCCCGTTCCGATTAACCCCCGCGGCGCCGGAATCGCGAATTAAAGCCATGACGTACCGGTACGTCATGGGTCCTTAAGGATTCGGGAAACATGCCGTACCGATACGTCATGGGTCCCTAAGGGGTTAAAAAATAGTGACGGCTGGGGACTGCGTAACGCGGGGCAGCTGCCAACATCAGGATGCAGAAGGCCTCAGTGTCCACAAGCCTAAATGGCAACATTTCCAGGTCCAGTATTTTGGAAAGCTGCTCATTTAATGCTATAGCCTGTGGGTGAGTGGCTGAGTATTTGTGCTTGCATTCAAATGCCTGGGGTAAGGACATTTGGACGCTGCGCTGGAACACCTACCCCTTGGCAAGGGAGATTTCCACAAGGGGGTGCTCCCTGGAACAATTGCGGGCCTGTTTGGTGTGGCGTGCCTTCTCCCTTTTGCCACTCCACTGCCTCTTCCAGCCTATTGTGGTGCTGCAGATCCTTCCCCCTCTGTACTGCTGTCCTCGCTCGGCTTTTCACCTTCCCAGGTTGGGTCAGTCACTTAATTGTCCACCACCTCCTCTTCCACTTCCTCACTCTGCTCATTCTCCTGACTTGTTGACCTAACCACAACCTCGGTGATTGACAACTGTGTCTCATCCTCTTCCTCAACCTCTTGAGACAGTAATTGCTGTTGAGTTATTGGCAACTGTGTCTTATCATCATCCACCTTATTAAACAGTAATTGCCGTTCCCCACCGTCATCTTCTTGTGACTGTGAATGCTCAAAAGTTTGGTAATCAGGGCGCAAGATCTGTCCCTCTTCAAGCGTGCTTGGCGAGATGGCCAAATCAAGGAATGGCGAGGAAAAGAGGTCCTTGAAATATCCGAGTTTGGGATCACTTGTTTGGCCAGACTCTCCATGGTGGGCGGAAGGAGTATCAAGACTGGACTTGGTAGAAGACAGAGTGTTTGCTTAACTGACTGGAAGCATTATCTGCTGCAGTCCAACCGACCACCTGGTTGCACTG
This sequence comes from Bufo gargarizans, assembly GCF_014858855.1. Taxonomy (NCBI): domain Eukaryota; kingdom Metazoa; phylum Chordata; class Amphibia; order Anura; family Bufonidae; genus Bufo; species Bufo gargarizans. Next base: position 418,713,743 of record NC_058080.1, on the reverse strand, counting down.
GTCTGACTTCAAGAGTGGTGTCCTGTGCCACCCTGCAAACTGGGACATGAAGCTAGGTATCGTGGATGACAGTTTTTCTTGTGCTCTGGCAGCAGGCACAGTTTCAACACGGCCTATGCGTGCACAGTCAGCATCAGGGCCACTTCCCCATCCCTTACTGCTCGCCTTTTTTCATTTTAAATTTGATATATGCTTGAAAGTATGTCACCAGTTTAGTATCATAGGATTTGGAAGTGTATGCGCAAAAAAAATTATGTGGAATGGGATGTGGAAACGTCACACAGGAGATATCACGCAGATATCACGCAATGCTGTCACCAGCGGCTAATACAAAATTACAGGGAATGTCACAGGTATTTGGGATGAGGAAACGTTATACAGGAGAGGTACCACCGGTAATGTCACTGTCCAAAGTGTCTATGTAAAAAGTACACTGGATGTCACAGATAAAAATTTTAGGTGCCCACTTTACACTGTAGATGCGGCACTGGTAATCTCACTGTCCACAGCGGACACCGTCTATTGAAAAAGTACACTGGATGTCACAGATATTTTTTGGATGCGCACACTTTACACTGGAGATGTGGCGCGAATAATTTAACTGTCCGCAGCGGACACGGTCTACAGAAAAAGTACGCTGGATGTCACTGATATTTTAGGGATGCACACACTTTACACAGGAGATATGGCAATGTGAGATGGAAAATTTAACTGTCCGCAGCAGACACCGTCTATGGAAAAAGTACACTGGGTGTCACTGATATTTTAGGGATGCACACACTTTACACAGGAGATGTGGCGCGGATAATTTAACTGTCCACAGCGGCCTATTAGACGCTATTTTGCGTAGGATGCTCTAAGAATAAATATTGCTGCTGTCACATACAATAGTCCTTAAAAGTACTTTTGGGTTTTTGAAAAGTTTTTCTAATAATAATCTTCCAATAACACTCCCTACACTGTCTTTCCCTTCCTATGCTCAGCTCTCCCTGACTAAGACTGAGCCGAACACGTGTCATCGGGTGCTTTATAGCACCTGATTAAACGTTCGGGCCAGCCAATCACTGTGATGCCAGTAGCCAACATGGCTACGGCATTACAGTGCGTCAAAGTACCTCCCTGCACGTTTATTGGCTGCGTAGCGTGGAGGAGACCCGAGCATTGTGCTTGAGCACGTGTACCACCGTTTTCTGACCATCGCGATGATCGAGCCGAACAAGTGTTCGGCCGAGCATGCTCGATTACCACTACTTATCACCTGTTGTTTTACGGAATAAAATTGAATAAAACTCAGCAAAAACTATGAAGGTTATCAGTAGGGTTGCAGGTTGTCAGATCCTCACCTATCTGATGTTGATTAACTACCCTGAGGTACGAGAAAACATATTTATATCAAATCGGAGATGAAATTAGAGTATTATTATAATTTTTTTTGATTTTCAGATCTATGCTATTTTTTTGTGATAACTAAAGTGATAACAGAGAAATATTACAACTAAATATTTATTACCCTAAGGGTTCATTCACTTTTCCACTGATCATACAAGTTCTGTAAGTTATGAACTGATCCACTGCATAGTAAAAAAAAAGGTTTAAATGTATAAAAAAAGGTTGCTGTTTCTTGTGGACACAAAAAAATACAGCTCAACCATGGAGAAAAAAGTGGACGTCCAGTAGTTGAACCTTTGCAGACACAAAACTTGGTTGCAACACAGTCCAAGTATTTGCCCCTACAAAACTGATAAAAATCCGAATTAGGCCTAATTCTTACATATATCCCATATCTGGACCTTGTGTTCAACTTGATTCTAACAAAAGGCAAGTTGAAAACTCAGGCACTATTTCAGGTTTGCAGAGGCCTTGAGGTACCAAAAACACTGGTGTTTAATAGAAGTTTTTTTGCAGTCTTTTTTAGTTTTCTTTTCTACAAAAATCTAAGCGATAAATCACACTATAGCTACCTTTTTCAAGCTACTAGAAGTTTCCTGAGGCTGGAGAAAATGGTTGTGACGGCAGAACATTACATTATTATATACAGATATAGTGTTCCAGTATATTCGCGATTGCGAAATCGGCACTAATGATGCGAATATTTTGGTGCAATACGTGCAACTTCACATTTTAACAGGTCTGACTACCTATTAGTGATTGGTGCAAAGTATTGTTGTGAACTTGTGACATCACAGCACTATGTCTGTATGTATGTAGCATACTTACATACATACATACATACATATATACAGCACTATGTATGTAGCATGTATGTATGGACAGCATAACCTATCAGCTACACTATATAACTATCTAACCTACACTGAATATTTCCCACTAACTATCTGTATTATGTATATATATATATATATATATATATATATATATACAGTACAGACCAAAAGTTTGGACACACCTTCTCATTCAAAGAGTTTTCTTTATTTTCATGACTATGAAAATTGTAGATTCATACTGAAGGCATCAAACCTATGAATTAACACATGTGGAATTATATACATAACAAAAAAAGTGTGAAACAACTGAAAATATGTCATATTCTAGGTTCTTCAAAGTAGCCACCATCATTTATTTTTCAACAGGACAATGACCCCAAACACACCTCCAGGCTGTGGAAGGGCTATTTGACCAGGAAGGAGAGTGATGGGGTGCTGCGCCAGATGACCTGGCCTCCACAGTCACCGGACCTGAACCCAATCGAGATGGTTTGAGGTGAGCTGGACCGCAGAGTGAAGGCAAAAGGGCCAACAAGTGCTAAGCATCTCTGGGAACTCCTTCAAGACTGTTGGAAGACCATTTCAGGTGACTACCTCTTGAAGCTAATCAAGAGAATGCCAAGAGTGTGCAAAGCAGTAATCAAAGCAAAAGGTGGCTACTTTGAAGAACCTAGAATATGACATATTTTCAGTCGTTTCACACTTTTTTGTTATGTATATAATTCCACATGTGTTAATTCATAGTTTTGATGCCTTCAGTATGAATCTACAATTTTCATAGTCATGAAAATAAAGAAAACTCTTTGAATGAGAAGGTGTGTCCAAACTTTTGGTCTGTACTGTATATATATATATATATATATATATATATATATAGGCTAACTAACTAAATATCTAATGTAACGACACAGAAAAGCAAAGAGAACAGCAATGACACTGCTGTTTCTCTCAGATCTTCAAAATACTGCATACAAGAGATCTGGGGAGGTTCTTATATAGTAAGGGGTAGGCATGTTTCCTATTGGTTGCTAAGCTCAGACAAAGACATTGAAGCCATCTTATGGGCCCACAAGCAAGAAGGGAGGTTACCAATTAATTTAAAAAGTCTAGAATATTTTCGAAATTACTAATACAGTCATGTGAAAAAATTAGGACACCCTTTGAAAGCATGTGGTTTTTTGTAACATTTTTAATAAAAGGTTATTTCATCTCCGTTTCAACAATACAGAGAGATTAAAGTAATCCGACTAAACAAAGAAAACTGAAGAAAAGTCTTTTCAAGATCTTCTGTAAATGTCATTCTACAAAAATGCCTATTCTAACTGAGGAAAAAGATAGGACACCCTTGCCCCTAATAGCGAGTGTTACCTCCTTTGGCTGAAATAACTGCAGTGAGACGGTTCTTGTAGCCATCTACCAGTCTTCGACATCGGTCTGAGGAAATTTTACCCCACTCCTCAATGCAGAACTTTTTCAGCTGTGAGATGTTTGAGGGGTTTCTTGCACGTACAGCCCTTTTCAAGTCACCCCACAGCATCTCAATGGGATTCAAATCTGGACTTTGACTTGGCCATTCCAGGACTCTCCATTTCTTCTTTTTCAGCCAATCTTTGGTTGATTTACTAGTATGTTTTGGGTCATTGTCATGTTGCATGGTCCAGTTCCGCTTCAGCTTTAATTTTCTAACTGATGGTCTCACATGTTCTTCAAGCACCTTCTGATACACAGTAGAATTCATCGTGGATTCTATGATGGTGAGCTGGCCAGGTCCTGCTGCAGCAAAGCAGCCCCAAACCATGACACTTCCACCTCCATGCTTCACAGTTGGTATGAGGTTCTTTTCTTGGAATGCTGTGTTTGGTTTACGCCAAACATGTCCTCTGCTGTTGTGTCCAAATAATTCAATTTTGGACTCATCTGTCCAAAGAACATTATTCCAGAAGTCCTGGTCTTTGTCAACTTTATCTCTGGCAAATGTCAGTCTGGCCTCGATGTTTCTCTTGGAAAGCAAAGGTTTCCTCCTTGCACACCTCCCATGCAAGTTAAACTTGTACAGTCTCTTTCTGATTGTAGAGGCATGTACTTCTACATCAACAGTAGCCAGAGCCTGCTGTAGTTCTCGAGATGACACTTTAGGGTTTTTGGAGACCTCTTTTAGCATCTTGCGGTCTGCTCTTGGGGTGAACTTGCTGGGGCGACCAGTCCTGGGCATGTTGGCAGTTGTTTTGAAAGCCCTCCACTTGTAGACTATCTTCCGGACAGTGGAATGGCTGATTTCAAAATCTTTTGAGATCTTTTTAAATCCCTTCCCAGACTCATAGGCTGCTACAATCTTTTTTCTGAAGTCCTCTGACAGCTCTTTTGCTCTCACCATGGTGCTCACTCTCACTTCAACAGTCAGGAGCACACCAAACTAAATGTCTGAGGTTTAAATAGGGCAAGCCTCATTCAACATGCAGAGTAACGATCTACTAATTATGTGCACCTGGTGTGATATACCTGTGTGAGATCTGAGCCAATTTAAGAGGGAATACATGTGAGGGTGTCCTATCTTTTTCCTCAGTTAGAATAGGCATTTTTGTAGAATGACATTTACAGAAGATCTTGAAAAGACTTTTCTTCAGTTTTCTTTGTTTAGTTGGATTACTTTAATCTCTCTGTATTGTTGAAACGGAGATGAAATAACCTTTTATTAAAAATGTTACAAAAAACCACATGCTTTCAAAGGGTGTCCTAATTTTTTCACATGACTGTATATATCACTATATTCAAAATATATTCTCTAATTCTCGAAGTGCCGAAATTCGCGATTAATATTCGCTATTCAAATATTTGCGCCCAACACTAGAAATTACTGCACAGCAAACTGTGCACGCAGAAATTTAAATTTTTTTCCTCTTGAGCGGGCGCCATCTTTAAAACTAAGTGAAAAGGTTAAAGAATAATGGGGCAGATTGACTAATCCTGTAGATGGAGTAAACTCCACCAGACTGTCTTGTCCAGTACCATATTTTCTGTGAAGCCTATGCTTTCTAGTAAACCTCACTTTTGAGACAGATTCTACTTGCAGAGACAGTAGTAAATCTAGGCGAAAGTTTGTGTGGCACCATTTTCTGAGACCCATTTTACAATTTTTTTCTTAATGTCTTTATTTTTGGCAGTTGTTGCTTTCAGTGGTTCTATATTGGGGTACATAAGGCCTTTTGATTGCTTTGTATTTAGTTTTTTGGTAAGCAGGATGAAAAACAACAGCAATTTTTTTAGATTTTATGGCATTCACTGGCCAACATAATTGAGCTATGCCAATATTATACAGTTTTTTTTCTCAATAAAAAACAATTTTTTGTTGCCATTTTCTAGCCATAACTTTTTTTTCCTGTTGATTGAGTTGTAGGAGATCTTGTTTTTTTGTTAGATAAGTTAGTATCTAGAGATGAGCGAATTTCTCTATCCGAATTTATTCGGGGTAAATCGCGTTAAAAAACTGCTATTTCTGGGCTGCAGAGAACCTTTATAGGGGTGTAGAACACTGTGCCTTGCAGTAACACGCATAGGGAGTCTGGTGTGGTAGTGAAATAATACTGTGAGTCAGTATGACATGTGCAATGAGCAGGACACTGGTACAATGGCCAATGATGCAGTGGGTCAGGATAGATGTACAGGTCCTTCTCAAAAAATTAGCATATTGTGATAAAGTTCATTATTTTCTGTAATGTACTGATAAACATTAGACTTTCATATATTTTAGATTCATTACACACCAACTGAAGTAGTTCAAGCCTTTTATTGTTTTAATATTGATGATTTTGGCATACAGCTCATGAAAACCCAAAATTCCTATCTAAAAAATGGTTTACTTACCATGGTATTACTGTGCTCAATTGGCCTGCCAACTCTCCTGACCTGAACCCCATAGAGAATCTGTGAGATATTGGGAAGAGAAAGTTGAGAGACGCAAGACCCAACACTCTGGATGAGCTTAAGGCCGCTATCGAAGCATCCTGGGCCTCCATAACACCTCAGCAGTGCCACAGGCTGATTGCCTCCATGCCACGCCGCATTGAAGCAGTCATTTCTGCAAAAGGATTCCCGACCAAGTATTGAGTGCATAACTGAACATAATTATTTGAAGGTTGACTTTTTTTGTATTAAAAACACTTTTCTTTTATTGGTCGGATGAAATATGCTAATTTTTTGAGATAGGAAATTTTAGTTTTCATGAGCTGTATGCCAAAATCATCAATATTAAAACAATAAAAGGCTTGAACTACTTCAGTTGGTGTGTAATGAATCTAAAATATATGAAAGTCTAATGTTTATCAGTACATTACAGAAAATAATGAACTTTATCACAATATGCTAATTTTTTTAGAAGGACCTGTATATATGTCTATAGTTTGTTCGTGACGCCAATTGCAGCTTGCGCAGGTACTGTAGCAGGGCCCTTTAAGATGTTATAGCTCACGCACCAAGTGAGGAATGCCAGAGGGGGGTAATGTCTCTGTATAGCACATATGGTAGTGTTAACGGTGTCTCCTACCTTGGTACGGCTGGACTGCTGGATAAAATGAGTGTTGGCTCACTTGCAATAAAATGAGTGTTGTTAATAGTAGTAATTGAGGAACTTTGGTAGCAGTAAATGAGATCCAGACTTGCAGTATAATGCAACTTGTCTTTACTGGATGGCAACAGAAATCCATACGAGTTACAGCAATAGTCTTTAGGTCCCAGCAAGTGTAGGAAATGTATGGCAGGGATCAATATCTCTTCTGCTTATATACTATGTGCCTGGAGAATCTGGCAGGTATTTATCTTCTGCTCTGTCTGTCTTCTGCTTAGTATGGGCCTGACTAGCTGAGGAGGAATTTGGCTTCTCCTGGACTCTGGATAAGTACTCACAGGACTGCTCGCAGGGAATGATTCTTCCTGGAGATCTGTAGTTCTGGAAGTGTTGCTTGGTTGTCCACAGTCGAGGCTGAAGGGCTCAGACTGGGAGGAGGGATCCTTGGCCTCAGCCGAGGCTGGATCCTAAGTTGGGATCCCTGTAACTGGGAGCTCCTACTAACACAGCCTGCAGGGGTGGCTGGTACACTAACTAGAACTTTCTTTCCTCCCCATGAGGCAGGAAGTGGGAACATTCCACACCTCCTCAAAGAGGGGGGGGGGGGGGAAGCTAGATTGGAATGTACTATTCCAGTCTAGATATGCTAAACTGAACTAAACACATTGCTGCCACCTGCTGGCGTACATGGAAATTACAGCAATTATACGAAACATAGAAAATACATATAATGGAAAATGCAATGTTAGAATACACAAGATGACAATAAATATACACCTGACATGTTGTAGCGGGGAAACAGGAGTTTAGTGACATACTCCAGGATGTTACACATGCAGATGACAGGCGTCGCTCTTAGAATCACTGCATACTTCACTTATTTTGGCAGTCACGGACCAAAATCAACAAAATATCTCAAGCATGATCTCTGCCTTACAGGTCAATGTTAGTGTCAAGAAGAAGTGCACTCCTTTTACACCATCGCCAGCTGATTCCACATAATTGTAAACAGAACATGTTCTATTAAACGCTTATACAAGTAGAGATCCCCCCGACAGAGTGGAGAGGGTGTCAGCAGTAAGTCTGTGTTGACGTCACTGATTAATTTGCTCTTCCTCTGATCTGTCAGAACAATAACCCACAAAAAATGAATCCTGTCTGTGGAGCATACGCTTCACTCGGTCAGCATTTGCTCAATAATCCATCAGTATTGCTAATGCCCAAAAAAACAGGAGTGAATGTAAAACAGAGATCAGACTTGAATGGAATATTTGCATGTCTTCTGTGTTTTGTACCAACTCCTGCTTTTGGATACCAAATCATAAGCCAATTCTGATGGGACCATACAGGCCTTGCAGCTGCTACATAGACAGGATCAGTTGTGTGTCTCATTTTTCCTTCCTTCTGAAAGATAAGAAGAAAGGTCAAACAAATGATGATGTCAGCCAATGACAGGGTCTGGAGGTTGTGGCAGCATCAGGAGGCCACATAGTGGCACAATGATAGAGTCTGGAGGTGGTGGCAGCATGAGGAGACCACAGAGTGGCACAACGACAGTGTGGAGGTGGCGGCAGCATCTCGAGGCCACAGAGTGGCACAATGGCAAAGTCTGGAGGTGGCGGCAGTAGCAGCATCAGGAGAAGGCTACCGAGTGGCACAATGACAGAGTCTGGAGGTGGTGGCAGCATGAGAAGGCTACAGATTGGCACAATGACAGAGTGTAGAGGTGGCGGCAGCAGCATCAGGAGGAGGCCATAGAGTGGCACAATGACAGAGTGTGGAGGTGGCAGCAGTATGTTTAAGCTACCGAGTGGCACAATGATAGAGTCTGGAGATGGCGGCAGTAGCAGCATCAGGAGAAGGCCACTGAGTGGCACAATAATAGAGCCTGGAGGTGGCGGCAGCAGCATCATCAGTAGGAGGCCACAGAGTGGCACAATGACAGAGTGTGGAGGTGGCAGCGGCAGCAGCATCAGGAGGAGGCCACAGTGTGGCACAATGACCAAGTGTGGAGATGGAGGCAGCATCAAGAGACCCCAGAGTGGCAAAGTGACATAGTGTGGAGGTGGCAGCAGCATCAGGAGGCCACAGAGTGGCAAGATGACATAGTGTGGAGGAGGCCACAGCATGAGGAGGCCACAGAGTGGCACGACGACGAGAGATTGCGGAGGTGGCAGCAGCATGAGAGGGCCACAGAGTGGCATGACAACGAGAGATTGTGGAGGTGGCAGCAGCATGACGAGGCCACAGAGCGGCTGCTTCGTCTAATCATTGATAGGGAATATGGGACAGAACAGAAGGTCAAAATTTCTCAACTTTATAAAGTGTTGTTTAAAACACGATTTAATAATACACGTTTTATGGCACAAAAGGCTTGGCAAATTAATTGTTCGTGAATTTGACTCGAAGATTGGGATAAAATATTGGCAAATTTAAGTTTAATTTCTTATAATTTGAATCAAGTTTTGGTTTAATTTAATATTCAATATTTAATAAATATTTCAGTAAAAGTTCGGGTTCTGTGTTCGGGTAATACTGATGGATTATTGAGCAAATGCTGAAAGGTCTGTGCGGCGCATTGCTTATAGCACAGACCTGTCAGTCACTTACCAGTAGGAGGAGAGCCCGGCCGGCCACAGACAGCGCACGTAAGTATAATGCTGCTAAAAGTGCTAAGTAACCATGGCAGCCAGGACTGCAGTAACGTCCTGGCTGCCATGATAATCAATCGGAGCCCCAGCGATTAAACTTGGACTCCGATCGGAACTGCCGCTCCGCTGCCACCAATGATGGATGCGGAGGGGTGTTGTTAACCTGTGGCCACTGCCACCAATGATTTTAATTAGGGGTTGGTGGGGAGTGGGGAGGCCGCACTGGACACCAATGATTTTAATGGGGGGGGGGGGCCGCATAACCACCAATGATTTTAATAGGGGGGGCCGCACTGGCCACCAATGATTTTAATACTGGGGAGGGAGGGAGGGAGGGGGGGGGGCCGGACTGGCCACCAATGATTTTAATACTGGAGAGGGAGGGGGGTCTGGCCCCTGCTGCCTGGCAGCACCCGATCTCTTACAGGGGGCTGAGATCCGCACAATTAACCCCTCAGGTGTGGCCCAGCCCCCTGTAAGAGATCGGGTGCTGCCAGGAAGCAGGGGGCAGTTATATACACAGTTCTTAGTATACTCTAACTTGAAGCGTCTCCATCACCATGGGAACGCTTCTGTGTTGGAATATACTGTCGGATCTGAGTTTTCAAGATCATGAAAACTCAGATCTGAAAAAGCTAATACTATTATTTTCCATTATAACCATGTTATAACGGAAGATAATAAAGTGAAGTTCGGGTCCCCATTGACTTCAATGGGGTTCGGGTCCAAGTTCGGATCAAGTTCGGGTCCCGAACCCGAACTTTTTTTTAAAGTTCGGCCGAACTCCCCGAACCCGAATATTTAGGTGTTCCCTTAACTCTACAGGAGAGATTCCGCCAGTTTTAAGTTTATTCAACGACGTAGTTACGATGGAGAATTTGGAGCATTTTAAAAAGCAATTTCTCTCCACCTGGAGACGAATCCTGTCAAGATTGATGCAAGTGCGGTATCGGCTGCTCATCGACCCAGAAACTTCTGGGGGAACCTGTCTGGCATGAACAGGCCTCTAGTAGCTACAGACAATGAGAGGACAAAGCGTCAAGATAGCTTTGAGCCCGGAAGAGTAGCAAAGTTTATCAAGATACGTCACTAAAGATTTTACCGCATATAACCGCAGCGCTGAAAGCTGAATACATTTTGTTTTTTGACCGAAATTCTTCAATAAAGATTTTATCACATATAACCGCAGCGCTGACCGCTGAATAAATGTTGTTTTTCGACCGAAATACGTCAATAAAGATTTTACCACATATAACTGTAGTGCTAAACGCTGAATAAAATTAGTTTTTCGACCAAAATACGTCAATAAAGATTTTACCACATATAACTGCAGCGCTGAACACTGAATACAATTAGATTTTTGACCAAAATACGTCAATAAAGATTTTACCACATATAACTGCAGCGCTGAACGCTGAATAAAATTAGTTTTTTTGACTGAAATACATCAATAAAGATTTTGCTACATATAACGGCAGTGCTAAACACGGAATAAAATTTGTTTTTCGACCGAAAAACATCAATAAAGATTTTACTACATATACAGTTGCAAGAAAAACTATGTGAACCCTTTGGAATGATATGGATTTCTGCACAAATTGGTCATAAAATGTGATCTGATCTTCATCTCAGTCACAACAATAGACAATCACAGTCTGCTTAACCTAATAACACACAAAGAGTTAAATGTTACCATGTTTTTATTGAACACACCATGTAAACATTCACAGTGCAGGTGGAAAAAGTATGTGAATGGTACAGTATACTGTTCTGTTTTGACACACGTTTTTGATGGAAACTGTAATGGAGGCCACGAGTCTTTGACATAGATGCAAACATATATATATATATATTTATAAAAGTAATGCATATGTACTAATATTCTGCTAGATAAATACAAGCTACTATGGACCTGAAAAGGTCATTTGGAGGTACCCTTAAAGACTTTTGGTAATCACTGGATAAGGCTAGTTTAAAACATCATGTAAGAAACACCTAACTCCCAGCCAGTAATTGCAGTTTACACTAGACTAAAACACACAACAGTGGACAGAATTGTGCTATTTTCCTGCCTTTTTAGTGAATAACCCTGGCGTGTTAAATATTTAAAACCCAACAAATTGTAAATATGTGATTTTGCTTGCATTAAAGACTCAAGCTGAGTAAACAGCCATACAGTAATTCTACAGTGTTTCTAATCTCCCCAGCTGATTCTGTGACCTGCACCACAAGTTGTAGTATTCGCTAGCTAGGTCTATTCCACACTCAAGTCATAACTGTAAAGTTTTAGAAGCACAATGCCACCATTTAATGAGCTTTAATTCTGAAATATAAGTATGTACCAAATCATTAGTGTCTGTCTTTTTTTATGAAACTGGAACTTTTTATATGGATTGAAGGTGAATGAGAAAATGCGTTTCAACCACCCTCTGACAGTTTGGTTTTAAGTATGAATTTGCATTATTTCCAATTTTTTCAGTGTAATATGCTGCTAGCTAAGTACATTTGCTTTACATTGCAATGGAAAGTTGGTTGGGAATATAGTTTTCTATTACTTATTGCACTGAATTGGACTTTTTTCTTGACAAGATTTTAAATAGGGTGGTACAACTAACAAACTGCAATGTATTTGTCCTAAGGCCAGCTCAGGGAGGACAGAAATCTGCCATGGAACAGAAGGCAAACAGAACGATAGCTGATCTTGCAACAAAAATACTGTGGAGCCTCATTTAAGAGTCTCAACACAGCAATCTAAAGTGCAAAACTCCCTGGGAAAGAATAATATGAAAAATAATCATGGAGCCCCAGTTATGGGGCTTCAACGCAGTGAAAGCCAGATATCCCTCCAGGGAAAGAAAACCAAGCAAATGGGTATCCCCGTTTAAGAGATCACCAGCTCGACCATATTAAGTGGCCCCTATGTCAAGATCCAGCTCTGTTACCTGCCTTAAGGATGTGACAGGGCAAGACCTAAGCTAGGTATTCATCCTCAGACAGCTGTTTTGGGGGTTTTGCCCCTCATCAGTGTGGAGTTGTGATGGACGAACATCGACCGGGACGGTGCACGAACGCAATCAAATGTTCACTAACTGCAAGTTCGTAGTGGGCCCCATTCACTTTAATGGCAGGCGAACCTGAAAAACCTTCAGGTCATTATTGCAGCCATCAAATACTTACAAGAAGTGCACAATCGTCCCACAACATGGACAGTGACATTCCAGAAAGGGATCAATGGCAAAAATTCCCACAAAAAATATGTATTTTAATCAGGGGAGATTTTTATGCATCTTAAAAGGGAAACTGTCAAAATTGTGGCCTGCTGGAGCCTAGAATTTTTTTATTTTAGGCCACAGGAGTACAGGCCCCAGACATTAGGCATTCGCCGGACAGAAAACATCAAGTGATTATGTGGCTGGAGGTACATTATGCAGTCAAGGGATAAAAATGTTACTGTAGGCCACTGGACTACAGGCCCCAAACATTAGGTATTCACCGGACATAAAAGATTAAGTAAGTATGTGGCTGGAGGTAGATTACACGGTCAATGGATATCAATTTTACTGCAGGCCAGTGGACTACAGCCCCCAAGAATTATGCATTCAGCGTACATAAAAGAACAAGTAAGTATTACAGTAATACAGGTCAAATACATATGTTTTAAAGGACTAAAAATATAAAATTGAATTAAAAACATGGCTAACGAAATCCCCCCTCTTGAAAAAAAAAACATAATGATAATAGTTCAAATTCGATAACACGTGGTCATCACTGGTGTTGAATTCTTCCAAGGCTGCAATAATTATGCATTCAGCATACATAAAAGATTACACAGTCATAGGATATCAATTTTACAGCAGGCCAGTGTACTACAGGCCCCAAAAATTATGCAATCAGCGTACATAAAAGAACAAGCAAGTATGTGGCTGGATAGACGGTCAATAAATATCAATTTTACTGAAGGCTAATACAAATACGGGTCAAATACATATGTTTAAAAGATCTAAAAATATAAAATTGGAACATAAACATGGCTAACGAAATCCCCCTTCTTGAAAAAAAAACCTTTAAAACATTTGGTCGTCACAGGTGTTGAATTCCTCCGAGGCCCAAAACATTAGGCATTCAACAGACAGGTAGTCCATACTGTCGTGAGCTAAGCAAGTGCGCTTATCGGTCGCGATCCCTCCTGCTGCACTGAACGTCCCTTCGGACAGGACACTGGACAAGGGGCAAGCCAAGAGTTCCATGGCAAATTGTGCCAGCTCTGGCCACAGGTCAAGCCTGCACACCAGTAGTCCAGGGTTTCCTCGCTTCTCATAGCATCCACATCGGCAGTTTACACGATGTAGTCGGACACCTGTTGGTCTAGGTGTTCCCTGAGGCTGGATCCGGAGGTAGGCTGTCGATGGGTTGGCAGCAAGAATGATCTCATATCCGAAGTGACCAACACATCTTCAAACCGCCCTCTTCTTGCATGCGTGGTAGGAATGGTACCTAAAACTGTTTTTCTGTGGGTGAAAATCCTTCTGCCAGTGCCGCAACAGCAGAATGCAGCATCTCTCAAAGTAAGGCCTGGAAATGCGGAATTCTGACAGTCCTCTGTGATGCTGGTAACATGTCTGCCATTTTGTGTTTGTACCGGGGGTCTAAGTACTTTGCCACCTATTACTGGTCCTTGCATTTTATGCTTTTTATACAGGGGTCCCCCTTCAAACACTGGAGCATGAAGGCCACCATTTGCACTAAATTGGAAGCGGTGGAGCAGCTTGGCTCTTGCTCATCGCCCAGGAGAATGTCATCCTCGGTCTCCTCCCCACCATCCACGGACAACACCAGGGATCCCTGAAAAGTTTAAAGCCTGCTCTTCTTGCTTCTCCTTCTCCTCCCCCCAGCCACCATCCTCCTCTGACTACTCTTCAGACTCCTGCTGACTTGTCTCAGATGGAGTAGCCCGTCTGGGAATTCATTCAGCATTGCGACTTCCTCACCTTCCAGCTTCTGCTCCTCGACGGCTTGATCAATGACACGACGCAATGCATGCTCCAGAAAAAAGGCGTAAGGTACGATGTCACTAATGTAGCTCTGGCTGTGACTGACCAGTTTGGTGATCTCATCAAATAGCCGCAGAAGTTTGCATGCGTTGCGCATAAACAGCCACTGGCGCAGTGGAAAAAAAAGCTCCCCAGAACCTGTCCTGCCGCAGAGTTTTTACAGGTAGTCATTAACTGCAAGCATATACAAGGTGGAGTTCCAGCACGTCGGGCAGTCACAAATCAGACGTCTGATGGGCAGGTGGTGTCGCCACTGAACGTCAGCAAGGCGAGCCATGGCCGTTTGAGATCTTCTAAAATGGCCAGAGATTTTCCTAGCCTTCCGCAAGACGCCCTGGACCCCAGGGTATTTGGCAATGAATCGCTGAACGACTAAGTTCAGGACGTGTGCCATGCATGGCATGTGTGTCATTTTGCCCTGTTTCAGCGTGCTCAGCAGATTAAAACCCTTGTTGCACACCACTTTACCAACTGTCAAATTGAGAGGGGTTAGCCACTGATCGGCCTGTGACCACAAAGCTGAAAGGAGTGCAGGACTGGTGTGGCTCTTGGCTTCCAGGGACAACAGCCGCAGCACAGCATGGCAACATCTCACCTGGCAAGTCAAATAGGTTCTGGGGAGCTTGGGAGGCGCAGTGGAAGAGGCAGTAGCAGTGGTAAAGGAGGAGTCAGCTGAGGGGGAGACGGAGAATGGAGGAGGAGAGAGGCAGGCCTGCATGCAATCCCTGGTGGTAACACCAAATCCACATGGGTTGCATGCTTGACGGCCATCAGTAGGTTCACCCAGTGAGCAGTAAAAGTTATGTACCTTCCCTGCCCGTGTTTGCTAGACCACATGTCTGTGGTCAGATGTATCTTGGCACTGACACTGTGTGCCAGAGATACATTCACTTCCCACAGAACGTGGCTATATAGCTACTGGATGCTCTTCTGTGACAAATATTTCCATCTGGCGACCTTCCATTGTGGTGTGCCAATGGCCACAAATTTTCTAAAGGCCTTCGAGTCCACCAGCTTATATAGCAGTAGTTGGCGGGCTTGCAGTTCCGACAAGCCAGCGGTCAGCTATTGGGCAAGAGGGTTATATGGCGTAATCATCTGTTTTCGCTCGAACATTTAGGCCAATGAAGCCTGCCTTTTGCCAGATGAACATGACCATGGTACGATGAAAGGTGGAGTGGAGGACAAATGGGAGGAGAAAGGAGAAGAAGAGTCAGGACGTGGAGCACCAGTAGTGTGTCTTTGTGGTTTCTGACGGTGTTGCTCCCACTGGGCTCGGTGATGGGAGGCCAAGTGCCTTCTTAAGGCAGTCGTCCCATCGGTAAGGTCTTGAAATGGATGGAAAAATAATTCCTCTGACTCGAGCGGAGGGGATATGGTGGTGGTGGCGGTGGTGGTAGTGTCTTTGGGGGTGCACACAGCAGAGCGTGAAGAGATTGCAGATAGAGAGGATGAGGAGGGTGCAGAAGCGGAAGGCTGAGTGAGCCACTCAACCAAGTCTGGTGCGTCCTTTGACATAATTGCATGCACGTTCTGCAACTTCCCACTTAGGCTCCGGCCTGGAGCACCTGCCCGATTCTTACCACCCCTGCGGAATGGCCTGACTCTTCCTCTGCCTGTCATTTTCAAAATGACCCTGTGACAAAAGTCCCTATAGAAGAGCAGTACTGGTGGAAGAAGGTATATCACACCCCTGCTTCACTTTCTGGGGGGCTACTGGCATTCCACACCAGTAGAAATTATTTGTTCCAATAGCATTTGTCACTCTTTTTAGCTGCAGTAATGCAGCAAAACCACAAACAAAAGCTGCACTACCTAAATGCACTTTATTGACAGTATATGTTTGGTATATAACACCCCTGCTTCAATCAGTTTTTTGGGGGGGCAAATGGAGTAACATGCACTATATTGAACTTATATTATTGGTATATCACACCCCTGCTTCAATCAGTTTTTTGGGGGGCAACTGGTATATCAAACCAGTTGAAATTATTTGTTCCAATAGTGTTTGTCACTCTGTGGAGCTGAGGTAACACAGCAAAACCACAGACAAATGCTGCACTATCCAAATGCACTATATAGAAAGTATATTATTGGTACATAACACCCCTGCTTTAAACAGTTTTTTTGGGGGAGCAACTGGTATATCATACCAGTAGAAATTATTTGTTCCAATAGCACTTGTCACTCTTTTTACCTGCAGTAATGCAGCAAAACCGCAAACAAAAGCTGCACTACCTAAATGCACTTTATTGAAAGTATATTTTTGGTATATAACACCCCTGCTTCAATCAGATTTGGGGGGGGGGGGGGCAAATGGAGTATCGCACCAGTAGAAATTCTTTGTTCCAATGGCGCTTGTTACTCTGTGTAGCTGCGGTAACGTAGCAAAACCGCAAACAAATGCTGCACTACCAGAATGGTCTATATATTATTGACCCCTTAAGGACTGAGCCCTATTTCACCTTAAGGACTTGGACATTTTTTGAATAACTGACCAGTGTCACTTTATGTGTGAATAACTTTAAAACGCCTTTACTTACCCAGGCTGTTCTGAGATAGTTTTTTCGCCACATATTGTACTTCATGACACTGCTAAAATTGGGTCAAAAAAGTAAATTTTTTGGAATAAAAATTTTGAAACATTTGCAAATTTGAAAGTTTCAGTTTCTCTACTTCTGTAATACATAGTAATACCCCCAAAAATTGTGATGACTTTACATTCCCCATATGTCTACTTCATGTTTGTATCATTTTGGGAATGCCATTTTATTTTTTGGGGATGTTACATAGCTTAGAAGTTTAAAAGCAAATTTTGAAATTTTTCTGAAATTTTCCAAATCCCACTTTTTTCCAGGTCTGAAGTCACTTTGTGAGGCTTACGTAATAGAAACCACCTAAAAATTACCCAATTTTAGAAACTACACCCCTCAAGGTATTCAAAACTAATTTTACAAACTTTGTTAACCCTTTAGGTCTTCCACAAGAGTTCATGGCAAATGGACATAAAATTTAAGAATTTGGATTTTTTTTTTAAATGTCCAATATAATCCATTTTTTCCAAGAACAAAGCAAGGGTTAACTGCCAAACAAAACTCAATATGGGTTGCCCTGATTCTGTAGTTTGCAGAAACACCTCAGATATGGTCCTAAACTACTGTTTGGCCAAACGGGAGGACATAGAAGGAGGGGAACGTCATATGGTTTTTGCCAGGCAGATTTTGCAGGACTGGTTCTAGCACCCCTAGAATAGAAATTCCAAAAAAGTGACTCCATCTAAGAAAGTACACCCCTCAAGGTATTCAAAACTGGGTTTACAAACTTTGTTAACCTTTTAGGTGTTCCACAAGAGTTAGTGGCAGATGGAGAAACAATTTTGAAATTTCAATTTTGGGGAAAAGTTTCCATTTTAACCCTTACTTTATTACTTGAATAAATGGGTTAACAGCCAAACAAAACTCAATATGGGTTGTCCTGATTCTGTAGTTTGCAGAAACACCCCATATGTGGTCGTAAACTACTAATTGGCTAAAGGGCAGGACATAGAAGAAGGGGAACGCAATATGGTTTTTGGAAGGCATATTTTGCTGTACTGGTTTATTTACACCATGTAACCTTTCAAGCCCCTGCTGCACCCCTAGAGTAGAAACTCCATAAAAGTGACCCCATCTAGGAAACTACGGGATAAGGTGGTTGTTGTTTTGGGACTATTTTAGGGTAAATATGACTTTTGGTTGCTCTATATTACACTTTTTAAGGCAAGGTAACAAAAAATTTAAATTATATAATTGTTTCTACATTCGCCATTAAGTTTTGTGGAACACCTAAAGGGTTAACAAAGTTTGTAAAGTAACTTTTGAATACCTTGAGGGGAGTAGTTTCTTAGATGGGGTCACTTTTTTGGAGTTTCTAGTCTAGGCTACATCAGGGGGGCTTCTAATGGGACATGGTGTAAATAAAACAGTCTATCAAAATCTGCCTTCCAGAAATCATATGGTGTTCCCTTTGTTCTTTGCCCTGCCGTGTGGCTATATAGCCATTTACGACCACATATGGGGTGTTTCTGCAAACTACAGAATCAGGGCAATAAATATTTAGTTTTGTTTGGCTGTTAACCCTTGCTTTATTACCGGAAAAAAAGGTTCAAATGGAAATTTTGCCAAAAAATTGGTGTTTTGGCACCGTTTTTATTTTATATTTTTAACGCTGTTCATCCGGGGGGTTTGGTCAAATGTTATTTTTATAGGGCAGATTCTTACTGACGCGGCGATACCTAATATGTCTACATTTTACATTTTATTTAGATTTTACACTATATTATCATTTTAGGAACAAAAAATAAATTATTTTAGTATCTCCATAGCCTGGGAGCTACAGTTTTGTTTTTTGTGTTGGGCGACTATCTAATGTAGGGGCTCATTTTTTGCAGGATGAGATTGCGGTTTTATTGGCAATAATTGGGGGTGCATATGACATTTTGATCGCTCGCTATTACACTTTTTGTGATGTTAGGTGACAAAAAATTGCTTTTTTTTTTACACTTTTATTTTTTTACATTTTTAACCCTGGGGGAAGGGGGTTGGGTTAAATGTTATTTTTATAGGGCAGATTCTTACGTATGTGGAGATACCTAATATGTCTACTTTTTTTTATTTATTTAGATTTTACACTATATTACCATCTGAGGAACAAAAAAAAAATTTTTTTGTATCTCCATAGCCTGGGAGCGACAGTTTTTTTTTTTTTTTTTTGGGGTGGACTATCTAATGTAGGTGTAATATAAATGGGATAGTTCCTGAGGCTCACCTGTCGATTTATATGGATAGAGGTGCTCCCTCGCCGGTACACCTAGAACCGTGAGGGTATATAGTATTAGAGAAGAAAATTGCGATGGCACACTCTCATTTGGATAAAACTATTTAATGTTTTTAGTTAAAAAATGTTTGGTTTGCGATAAAACTTCTCTATATAATAAGATTTAAATAAAAATGGTAGCGAGAGTTCAAAGTCTTTTAAAGAGTCTCTTCAGTGAATCTTGGATAGTGATATCATATAGGAAAAAATATGATAGTTCGCTTTTGTGGATTGGCATTGTCCTTCTAGAAATGTGCAATGTAGTTAGTGCAAAAAAGTCCAGTATATCAAAAAGGTATAGCAAAAAAATACTAAAAACATATAGACATTTTCAGTTGACTAAAATATAAAACTTGAAAAAAAGTGCTCAATTGAGACAAATGTTGTGCACAACAAAAAGTTGGTTGGTATCTGTGTGTTGTTTGCAGACTGGTGGATAATATATCTTATATTAGGTCTTCCTGTGTTGTAACACTGACCTGTGATTATAAGTATAAGTGCCACAGTATTTGTTCGTATATTCACCGGGTTTCCCGGTGTTGGGATCTCTGCCTTATGAGGAGATAGCAACTCTGCTAGCAAATGTTCAGTATACTTTAAAAACCTATTGTATGCTCTCACAGTAATGTTCTTTTATATGATCGTTACTGTTGGCAGTGCATATAATTACAATGTGGAGGAACAGTAAAGATGGTACTGTACTTTACCCTTCTTCATCTGTTGCAGTACTTTTCCTTTAGGCAAGGACCTGCGTGGCGTCCCTCGTGATCGCTAGCCTTACCATGTGATGCTCGCACGTGATGGTGATGCGGTTTGACGTCACTTGGTGTTTGGTTTCTGATTGGCCAATCCTTTTCACTGCGGGAAATTTGAAAGAATATCGCGGTGGTTGATATTTTTCATCCAATGATTTTCGATTCCAAATGTCCGTTTTTATTGTAGTCCTCACTAGTTCCTCAGACCAGACGCGTTTCGGGACACTTATGGTCCCTTCCTCAGTGGTCAAGTTGTGGTATGTCCGGAGCAGGTGAGGATTTATGTGCTGTTTTCTTTAAGGTGTTGCTTAAGGTATCTTCTGCGGTTTCTGTGCGGTTTATCATCTGGGGTTGATTAAGTTGGGGGGATTAGGATGCCAACCCTAATCCCCCCAACTTAATCAACCCCAGATGATAAACCGCACAGAAACCGCAGAAGATACTGCAAACAAACACACAATGTGTCCAACATAATAGAAAAGGTCCTTCAGAAGTTATTGATGTGACACACAAATCAGGTACATACTCTAACCATAAATACCAGAACTAAGCAGTCTGGGCAAGAGAGACAATCAAGAAACAACCTTGACATATTACAATGACAATCATTAATAGAAATCCAATCAATAAAAAGAAGAAGAAATCCCAATTTTAAAATAGATTTGGACATCACAAAAAAAATCCACACCATTCCAAGAAAACGCACAAAACCCGCACTGTAAACGCAGAAACTATATAAACCTCAATTATGGAACATCACTCTTCCAAGATACGGGGATACACAAATTGAGAAGAAAAATTATAACCACATTATAAACACACTAAAATATTTATCAGGTCACACCTAAGGTCCGGCACTATAAAAAGAGAGATCACCACAAACACCGCTTAGATGAAGTCTAAACAACCAACAAGAAAGTAGGATACACATAATTTGTATTAAAATCGCTCTCAAAAACCCAATGTGAACAGACAGTGTGAACATACACCTAATTACTTATCTATCTAGCCGCTGACAAAATCCGGACCGGGATTCTCAAGCAACACCTTAAAGAAAACATAAATCCTCACCTGCTCCGGACATACCACAACTTGACCACTGAGGAAGGGACCATAAGTGTCCCGAAACGTGTCTGGTCTGAGGAACTAGTGAGGACTACAATAAAAACGGACATTTGGAATCGAAAATCATTGGATGAAAAATATCAACCACCGTGATGTTCTTTCAAATTTCCCGCAGTGAAAAGGATTGGCCAATCAGAAACCAAACACCAAGTGACGTCAAACCGCATCACCATCACGTGCTAGCATCACATGGTAAGGCTAGCGATCACGAGGGACGCCATGCAGGTCCTTGCCTAAAGAAAAAGTATCGCAACAGATGAAGAAGGGTAAAGTACAGTACCATCTTTACTGTTCCATCCACAAAAGTGAACTATCCTATTTTTTCCTATATGATATCACTATCCAAGATTCACTGAAGAGACTCTTTAAAAGACTTTGAACTCTCGCTACCATTTTTATTTAAATCTTATTATATAGAGAAGTTTTATCGCAAACCTAAAATTTTTTAACTAAAAACATTAAATAGTTTTATCCAAATGAGAGTGTGCCATCTCAATTTTCTTCTCTATCTAATGTAGGGGCTCATTTTTTACGGAATGAGATGGCGGTTTGATTGGCAATTTTTGGAGGTGCATAAGACTTTTTAATGGATTGTTATTACACTTTTTGGGATCCAAGGTGACAATAAAAATTGCTTTTTTTACATAAAAAAATCTAATAAAAACTGATGGCGTTTATGGAGGGGCTAGTTTATGGGGTATTTTTATAGAGAAGATTTTTACGGACGCGGCAATGCCTAATATGTATGGCTCTCAGAAATTGGAGACACTAAGCAGGCATC
Source organism: Bufo gargarizans (assembly GCF_014858855.1). Classification (NCBI taxonomy): domain Eukaryota; kingdom Metazoa; phylum Chordata; class Amphibia; order Anura; family Bufonidae; genus Bufo; species Bufo gargarizans. The sequence continues at coordinate 418,691,740 of NC_058080.1, read as the reverse complement.
CTCAAACTGCGGCCCTCCAGATGTTGTAAAACTACAATTCCTGCCATGCCCTGCTGATAGCTGTAGGTTGTCTGGGCATGCTGGGAGTTGCAGTTTTACAACATCTGGAGGGCCGCAGTTTAAGGATGCCTGCACTAAAACGAATATTTTTGGGGAAAAAAAATTGTTTCCGTGTCTCCAAAGTCTGAGAGCCATAGTTTTTTATGTTCTCTAGGGGACTGTTGGGGATTATAAAAAATTTGTACTCCATGGAAGTGTGATACTCCCTGAAGCAATCGATAACGCAGAGGCCTGGATGATCGGGGCAAGTGTCACATTGAGTGGTGGTGTCCTTCAGTATCCCCCTCTTGTGACACACTCTGCATCTTTTTTGGGTTCGTCTCTTCTTTCCAGTATGGGGGACCACACCTGGAAAATGTTGGCCAGGGACGATCCGGGCACCTCCAATTCCCGAGGTACTCCAGCCTGCTCTTTCCCGGTCTGAAAAAATCTGGTCCTTGAGGACTGCCTCATAGAATTGGAGGAATGTCCCTGTGCTGCCAGTGCTTCGGAATAGTACAAAAGCATTGTACAAGGCAACCTGTACCAAGTAGACCGCAACTTTTTTGTACCATGCCAGGGTTTTGCGCATGGCATTATATGGCTTGAGGACTTGATCAGAGAGATCAACTCCTCCCATATACCGATTGTAGTCAACGATACAATTGGGCTTGAGGACCGTTGCTGCGGTACCTCGCACAGAGACGGGGGTGGTGCTATTACCGTGGATTGTGGACAGTATAAGGACATCCCTCTAGTCCTTATACCTGACCAGCATCAGGTTTCCACTGGTAAGGGCACGGGTCTCACCCCTGGGGATAGGTACCTGGAAGGGGTGGACATCTCTTCCACTTCTGGGGCAGGGCTATGTGGATGGCCCTGGGAAACCCTGCTAGCAGAGTCATCAAAAATCAGAAGAGACTGCTGCATGACTTGGGGCTCAGACTGCTTGGCTGATTTGCAAGGGGGTGAGGTGAAAGACTGATGGACATTGGCTGCAGGTGCCAACTCTGATCTTTCAGCAGGAGACTGGGTGGGAGACAATGTGAAGGAACTGGAGGCACTGTCAGTAACCCAATCTACTATCGCCTGTACTTGTTCTGGCCTCACCATTCGGAGAGCCGTATTAGGCCCGACCAAATAACGCTGAAGGTTCTTTCACCTACTCGCACCTGTGGAAGGTGTTTCACTTATGCGTGTAGCTGGCACAGATCGACCACGTCCTCTCCCTGCAACAGGAGCTCCACCAGCAGCACCACGGCCGGGGCCAGGTCCCTCATTCAACGCTCTCCTTATTCTCTGCAAATTTAGTATTGGGCCCAAAATGGGTGTTTTTTTTATTTTTTATAACAGATTAAAAACAACAGTATCTATCGTGTGTATTTCACACTGACAGGTGCAGCAAAGGCTGCAAATTTTGTATTTTGCCCAAAATGAGTGTTTTTTTAAACCCAGAATATTATTGCAGTATTTCAAGCTTGTATCTCACACTGACAGATGCAGCAAAGGCTGCAAATTTATTATTTTGCCCAAAATGGGTGTTTTTTTAATAACAGAAAAGAACAACAGTATCTAACACATGTATTTCACACTGAAATATGCAACAAGGGCTGTAAAATGTATTCTTTTGCCCAAAAAGGGTGTTTTTTTATAACAGAATTCGACAGCAGTATCTTACGCTTGTATTTCACACTGAGAGATGCAACAAGGGCTGTAAAATTTAGTATTTTGGCCAAAAAGGGTGTTTTTTTAAATAACAGAATATGACAGCAGTAGCTAACGCTTGTATTTCACACTACAGGATGCAACAAGGGCTTTTTAAAACCCAGAATATTATTGCAGTATTTCAAGCTTGTATCTCACACTGACAGATGCAGCAAAGGCTGCAAATTTAGTATTTTACACAAAATGGATTTTTTTAATAGCAGAATATGAAAGCAGTATCTAACGCTTGTATTTCACACAGAGATGCAACAAGGGCTGTAAAATTTATTATTTTGCCCAAAAAGGGTGTTTTTTAAAACCCAGAAAATTAATGCAGTATTTCAAGCTTAAACTTCACACTGACTAATGCTGCATAGGCCCCAGATGGAGGGTATTGCCAAAAATTTGTGCTATTTTAAACCCAGAAAATTATTGAAGTATTTCAAGCTTATATTGCACACTGACAAAACCTGCATAGGACCTAGATGGAGGGTATTGCCAAAAAGGGATGTTTTTTTAAACCCAGAAAATTATTGCTGTATTTCAGCTTGTATTTAACAATGACAGATACAGCCAAGGCCGCAAATTTTGTATTTTGCCCTAAATGGGTGTTTTTTTATTAACAGAATATGACAGCAGTATCTAACGCTTGTATTTCACAATGACAGATGCAACCAGGGATGTAAAATGAAGTATTTTGCCCAAAAAGTGTGTTTTTTTTAAACCCAGAAAATGATTGCTGTATTTCAAGCTGAAATTGCACACTGAATAATGCGGCATAGGCCCCAGATGGAGGGTATTGCCAAAAATTTTTGTTTTTTAAAACCCATGAAATTATTGAAGTATTTTAAGCTTGTATTTAACAATGACAGATGCAGCAAATGCTGCAAAATTACCAGATTACCCTTTTAAGAACCCTTTAAAGGGGTATTCCGGTTTCCATAAATATAACTTATGTTTAGACTAATTCATCATCAATAATTACCTAATATAATGTAAATTTCACATATTCACCCTTCAGTAGTTATAAAAGTAGTTTTCTTCCTCTGCTACCCAGTGTGTTTCCTCATAAATTACCATGGCATTGACCTATCGTTCTGAGCCTTTGTTAGGTCGAGTATGCTCAGTGTGTTTCTATCAGTTCTCTAGCTTGTGAAACAAAGGGCGTATTAGTGTGCTGGTGATTACTGAGAAGAGGGGGCATGACTGGACTGTAATATCAGGCAGCCAGTTAATAAACATCAACACTCATGAACAATCACAAACTCACAGCAGGAAAGCTAGGGATTGTGGGGATCGTAGTTTTGTGAGGTAAATTGAACCTCTGGTTAATGTATAGGTATGGGTTCTAGTTGGGTCACAGCTTGCAGCCTTAATGCAGTTTTTAAAAAATTAAGTAATTATCGGAATACTCCTTTAAGAAATGAAAGGCCAGGCCTAGCATGGAGCAGGAGGATGTCAGCAAGCACAGAGTGCCAATGCAGGTATCGAACTGTGAGTGCTTTGGCAGGTATATCCGCTGGGACCATGGAGATATCAGCAGGTATGGGCCACCGGTGCTGAAACATGCCAACCAATGGCTGAAAACTGTAGTGTATGCCCAGCTTTAGCTACACCAAGCACAGATTAGATGTCACAGCTAACCCTATTGTAGTTAGAGGAAATAAAGGAAAAGAAAAATCCAAAGGGGTTTTTAAATACCAATGATGCTATGTCTTTGTGCAGTCATTTTTAGACATTTTTCTGATATGACAAAAGTATAAATTTTGTGGAGACACTAGTTTGAAATAAACCATATAGAAATACTCATTTAGAATACAATATTCATATTTTCCAATTTAAGATCAATAGCATGTATAACTAGGACTGACAAGCTAAAGTAGATAGTTGCAAGCTGAATAAGAGGAAATAAATCTGTTATGCTTTCTTGGAGAGGACTTTCACACACCATAGACTAAAATATTGACTCTGCTGTAAGGAATCCAGATGAGATATTATCAAAGACATGTTTAAATTCACTCTGTGGAGTCGTTTGTATGATACATCTTGCATGTAATGGCTACTGTCATTTTACTTAGTCACAAATTAATGTTATCTCAAACTCACTAGAGGCATAAAGGTAATTAAAGAATGTATTACAAGTTACTACTCAGCATTAAGTTAGAAGAAGCAAACACAGCAGAATTTGCCACAGCAAAACCTTAAGCAATTGCTATCAGACATTTTTGCAGTTAAGTATTGTATATGAAAATATGTGTTACGATGGTCAATTGTGGTCATGGCTACGGCCAAGAGATGTCCGAAGAACCCTGGGGAGAGAAACAACGGGAACAACCTAACCCAGCTAGGCGTGTCTTAACAAACCTGAATAAATGGCTGTTGTGTGCCCTAAGCCATGATCGAGGGAAGGCCTATAAGTGGGCATACCCTGTGGAAGTGAGAAGATAAGGGAGGGAGGGAGGGTGGGGCACCTGAGAACGCCTGTGAGTGAGGCTGTGGCTCGTATATGAAGGGCCTCCGCCCCTCCCACAAATGAAGGCTGACAAATCAGCCTTAGGCTACTTTCACACTTGCGTTCAGAGCGGATCCGTCTGGGGTCTGCCCAGACGGATCCGCTCCTATAATGCAGACGATGGGATCCGTTCAGAACGGATCCGTCTGCATTATATTGTAGAAAAAATTCTAAGTGTGAAAGTAGCTTTAGACGGATCCGTCCAGATTTTACATTGAAAGTCAATGGGGGACGGATCCGTTTGAAAATTGAGCCATATTGTGTCACCTTCAAACGGATCCATCCCGATTGACTTACATTGTAAGTCTGGACGGATCAGTTTGCCTCCGCACGGCCAGGCGGACACCCGAACGCTGCAAGCAGCGTTCAGGTGTCCGCCTGCTGAGCGGAGCGGAGGACAGATGGTGCCAGACTGATGCATTCTGAGCAGATCCGCATCCACTCAGAATGCATTAGGGCTGGACGGATGCGTTCAGGGCCGCTTGTGAGAGCCTTCAAACGGAACTCACAAGCGGAGTCCCGAACGCTAATGTGAAAGTAGCCTTAACAACTTGTGGTCATGGCTACGGCCAAGAGATGTCCGAAGAACCCTGGGGAGAGAAACAACGGGAACAACCTAACCCAGCTAGGAATGTCTTAACTAACCTGACTAAATGGCTGTTGTGTGCCCTAAGCCATGATCGAGGGTAGGCCTATAAGTGGGCAAAAAACAAGCCAAGTAGGGTAGAAAAAGAACTCGAATGGCATGTGCAAACTGATCCCCAAGCCAACTGCAAGGCGTCAGGGATCTAGAGCGAAAATTCTGGGTGTGTGAGGCAAGGCCAGAAGGAGACCTAAAACCCGTCTTGTGGATGACAAGGCCAGAGACATGATGCTCAATATTGCGGATACTGTACCCGCAGCGGAATGGAGTACCGGGAATACGTTGAGAAATGGATCATAAAAACCAACTGAACCTTTAAAGTTTTGGCTCTAGTGCGAGAACTGGCAATGCCCTAGCCTCAGGAGATCGTGGGACCGAAATCTAACTGCCTAGACTATGCAGGAATGAGGGCCAAAGAACTATGTAGATAAGAGGAGAATCCTTGAATAGTTCTTCAGACAACAGCTATCTTCTAGCCGTGGTCCGCGCGTTGCTCTACTGTGTGCCCCTGAGAATTGTTTTAACGCTTGAGACGTGAAGACTGACCTACTATCTGAATCTTCTACCGTGAGGAAATGCCTGACCTTTTCCAAAACCCGATTGAACATGGTTGTAGGGAGTCTGAGGTTAGGCCAAATACAATTTAACTATGTTGTGAGAGAGTCTAAGGCCAATATGGCAATAAGCTAAGAAGGTCATAATGTACGAGGTCCTGTCGATGTCCTCCCGTGGGTGAAGGAGTGAAAATTTGCTATTAATGCTCCAGGCGGTTTTGTAACTTGTAACCGTATTAACAGACCACGACTTTTGCACGAGAGACTTGGGTGAAGAGATGTATGCCTTTTGACCGTGATCAGAGACTGAAATTCTGGAGAGGATAGCCCTACTTGTTCCTCCCCCCGCATGACCTGAAAGAAAGCATGGAGAATTAAAACAAGACAAAGCAGCTGCGACAATTTTAATTTTAATTTTTTTTACTGCTTGGACCCTGGATGGAAGGGGCGACCGAGACATTGAGTTCTGAAACACTTGTAGCGGGGAAGCAACAAACATTAGCGATAAAAAGTGAACCTGAAGAACGTGACAGACAACAGACATTTGATAAACGAAAGCTTGAATAAACGCAACAGTCAATGGACATTCGGGATTAATAAAAGTAAGCTTGAATAATGTAAACAGGCCACAGACATTAGAAATTTAAAAAACTCAAGCCTAAGTAACGTAAACAGGAAACAGACTTTAGTAGTTAGTAAACGTAAACCTAAATAACGTAAACAGGCAACAGACATTAGTGGTTAGTAAACGTGAGCCTGAATAACGAAAACAGGCAACAGTAACCAATTAATGTAAGCCTGAATAACGTGAACAGGTAGCAGATATTAGAAGTTAGTAAACGTGCGCCTGAATAGTGTAAACAGGCGACAGACATTAGAAGTTAGTATCGTAAGCCTGTATAACGCAAACAGGCAACAGACATTAGTAATTAATGAACAGGAGCCTGAAAAATTTAAACAGGCAACAGACCTTGGCTGATAGCAAACGTAAGCCTGAATAACGTAAACAGGCAACAGACATTAGAAGTTAGTGAACGTAAGCCTGAATAATGTAAACAGTCAACGGATATTGGTAGTTAGGAAACGTAAGCCTAAATAACGTAAACAGGCAACGGACATTAGAAGTTAGTGAACGTAATCCTGAATAACGTAAACAGGCAACAGACATTAGAAGTTAGTGAACGTAAGCCTGAATAATGCAAACAGGCAACAGACATTAGAAATAAACGTAAGCCTAAATAACATAAACAGGCGACAGACATTAGAAGTTAGTAAACGTAAGCCTGAATAACATAAACAGGCAACAGATATTGGTAGTTAGTAAACAAAAGCCTGAATAACGTAAACAGGCAACAGACATTGGTAGTTAGCAAACGTAAGCCTGAATAAAGTAAACAGGCAACAGGCATTGGTAGTCAGTAAACGTAAGCCTGAATAACGTAAAAACAGGCAACAGTAATCAATTAACTTAGGCCTGAAAAATGTAAATAGGCAACAGACATTAGAAGTTAGTAAACGTAAGCCTGAATAATGCAAACGGGCAACAGACATTAGAAATTAATAAACGTAAGCCTGAATAACTTAAACAGGCAACAGACATTGGAAGTTAGTAAACGTAAGCCTGAATAACGTAAACAGGCAACAGATATTGGTAGTTAGCAAACGTAAGCCTGAATAAAGTAAACAGGCAACAGACATTGGTAGTCAGTAAACGTAAGCCTGAATAACGTAAAAACAGGCAACAGTAATCAATTAACGTAGGCCTGAATAATGTAAATAGGCAACAGACATTAGAAGTTAGTAAACGTAAGCCTGAATAATGCAAACGGGCAACAGACATTAGAAATTAATAAACGTAAGCCTGAATAACTTAAACAGGCAACAGACATTGGAAGTTAGTAAACGTAAGCCTGAATAACGTAAACAGGCAACAGATATTGGTAGTTGGTAAACGTAAACCTGAATAACGTAAACAGGCAACAGACATTAGTATTTAGCAAACGAAAGCCTGAATAACGTAAAACAGGCAACAGACATTGGTAGTTAGTAAACGTAAGCCTGAATAACGTAAACAGGCGACAGATATCAATCAACGTGGGCCTGAATAAAAGACAGGCGACAGAACAATACTGATTAATAAACGTGAGCCTGAAACGTAACAGGCAACAGACATGATGATTGATACCGTAGGCCAAAATAACGTAAACCGGCGACAGAAATTGAATAATAAACATAGACCTGAATAACATAAACAGGCGACAGACATTGGAAGTTAGTAAACGTAAGCCTGAATAATGTAAACAGGCAACAGACATTGGTAGTTAGTAAATGTAAGCCTGAATAATGTGAGCAGGCGACAGATATCAATGATCGATGAATGTAGGCCTGAATAACGTAAACAGGCAACAGATAATGGTAGTTGGTAAACGTAAACCTGAATAACGTAAACAGGCAACAGACATTAGTAGTTAGCAAACGTAAGCCTGAATATCGTAAAACAGGCAACAGACATTGGAAGTTAGTAAAAGTAAGCCTGAATAACGTAAACAGGCGAAAGATATCAATCAACGTGGGCCTGAATAAAATAGACAGGCGACAGAACAATACTGATTAATAAATGTGAGCCTGAAACGTGACAGGCAACAGACATGGCGATTGATACCATAGGCCAGAATAACGTAAACCGGCGAAATACATTGAAATATAAACATGGACCTGAATAACGTAAACAGGCGACAGACATTGGAAGTTAGTAAACGTAAGCCTGAATAACGTGAGTAGGCGACAGATATCAATGATCGATGAACGTAGGCCTGAATAACGTAAACAGGCAACAGATAATGGTAGTTGGTAAACGTAAACCTGAATAACGTAAACAGGCAACAGACATTAGTAGTTAGCAAGCGTAAGCCTGAATGATGTAAAACAGGCAACAGACATTGGTAGTTAGTAAACGTAAGCCTGAATAACGCAAACAGGCGACAGAACAATACTGGTTAATGAACATGAGCCTGAAACGTGACAGTCAACAGACATGATAATTGATACTGTAGGCCAGAATAACGTAAAGCGGCGACAGACATTGAATAATAAACGTGGACTTGAATAACGTAAACAGGCAACAGACATTGGAAGTTAGTAAACATAAGCCTGAATAACGTAAATAAGCAAAAGACATTGGCAGTTGGTAAACGTAAGCCTGAATAACGTAAGCAGGCGACAGATATAAATGATCGATAAACGTAGGCCTGAATAACGTAAACAGGCAACAAACATTAGTAGTTAGCAAACGTAAGCCTGAATAATGTAAACAGTCAACAGACATTGGTAGTTAGTAAACGTAAGCCTGAATAACGTAAACAGGCAACAGACATTGGTAGTTAGTAAACGTTAGCCTGAATAACGTAAACAGGCAACGTTAATCAATTAACGTAGGCCTGAATAATGTAAATAGGCAACAGACATTAGAAGTTAGTGAACATAAGCCTAAATAATGCAAAAAGGCAATAGACATTAGTAATTAATAAATGTAAGCCTGAATAACGTAAACAGGCAACGGACATTAAATAATAAACGTATGCCTGAATAGAGTAAACAGGCAGCAGATATCAATGACCAATGAATGCAGCCTGAAAGACGTAAACAGGTGACAGACATTAATGATCGATAAATGTAAACCTGAATAAACAACCGGGCAAGAGACATTGGACGGTGAGATGAGTGTGAGCCTAACAACGTGACAGGCGGCAACATTGATAATTTGAAAACATGAGCCGGATGAATCTACCAAGTGATGAGAACTGATCAACTGTGAGGGGAAAGAAGACGACCCTTGCCAGAAACCCTGAGTGTAAAAAATAAAACTAAAAAAATTTAATTATTTTATTTCATTTTTTGAAATTTTTGGAATTTTTTTTTTTTTAAGGTGACTGTACTCACATTCACGGACTGCCAGACTGCTGCCTCCGGCAGTGGCAAAACAATGTTATTGAGCCCTAGCGCCTGCTCCAACTTGAGACTGACTGCAGACTAAAGTACCTGTCATTTCTGCTGGCCAGAGGATGATGGTCACTGGCTGGGCTGGAGCGGTAACTGGGGGAGCCCTGAAGCTGGTTGCTCCTGCAGCCCTCTAACCTGCGAGGGCCAGGGGAGCGGCGCCGGCCTGAGTACCGTTAATGCGGGAACGGGGAGCGGGGGACCTGGAACGGCGGGTTCTAGAGCGAGAGTGCCGGGTATGGAGCAGGAGTGGCTGGGACTGGAGCAGGAGCGGGATTGGCCTAGACTCTCGGAGGAGTGGCCATGGCGGCGGCAGGAGTGTGATGGAGAGGAGGGAGCGGCTGCCTGAAGAACAGCGGCGTCTGCCGGGAAAGCGGTACGGGGGCGGGGAGTGCGAACTGCTCCTGTAAGAGATCGGGAAGTCCGGGGAAAAGCCGTGACGCATCGGTGTCCGGTGCATGACCGACTCGGGGCAACAAATCAAGCACTTCGTCACAGGCCCTACGATGTGACGTCATCACGCCTAACACCATCTTACCTGTATTTCCCCTTTTCTTTTGTGAAAACTAAAATCCAGACGCGGAAAGAGGAAGACAAATTTAATTTTGCTAATCATGACTCTTCACCAAAACATACAAAGTGAATAGTAAAACTTCCTTACACCTAGTAGGAACTCACTCCTATTGAATTATTGGGTTCAGCTGAAGTAAATCAAAGCAGATTGTTTTGGCTAGCAAAGGCAAGAAGACCAAGCTGAGTGACTACAAACCGAGGCATGAATGCAACAGTAACACAAAAAACAGCTCACCCAAGCAGCACAGACCGCTTTAAAAAAAAAATTGTAACAAAACCGCTCTCCAGTAAAATATCTATGCTTTAACAGAACTTTGCTATCCCTCCATTATTCCTCCTGGCAATGCTGGTACAACATGGCAGCTGAGTGCCAGACAGACGGATCCAAGGGAGCATAGCCGGTAGCGTAGAGAATGCTGGAGGCAGACACCCCGTAACTGCGACACTAGAAGCGGTGAACGAGAGACCAGGGTGGCGAACTAACAGACAGACGAAACAGCCACACCGTGCAAGACCGTGAGTGTGCCGCATGTGCAAGGAAGCCGATGGCGTGGTCGCGAGTGCAGGTAAGGAAAGCGCAAGGCGGGGAGGGAGATCAGAATGAACCGTGTGCTTGAAAGCTGCGGGAGCCCTACCCGACCTGCAAGCCCAGCGAGAAACAAACCCAGAGTGGCGGTTGTCCTTGTGCCCGAGTTGCGCTTACCGTAAGAAACTTTGGCTGGCTCAGGGCACCGTGGTCCATGCTTACTTACGAGTCGAGCACACTTCAGCGTAGCTGCTGTTGGTGTGAGCTGCTTGGGGCAGGGATGAAAACACGCCCCCCCCCCCCTGCACCTGAGAACGCACGCCTGTGAGTGAGGCTGTGGCTCATATATGAAGGGCCTCCGTCCCTCCCACAAATGCAGGCTGACTAATCAGCCTTACCAACTTGTTATAATTCATGAAAAATTAGCTATAAGTACAAAAGGTAAAATAGGTAAGGAAACATTGCTCAATTTGAGGAGGAATTTCAGTAAGGATGTATAAAGCCTAGGCTTTATGTGTTCTGAAACAATATTCACTTGAGTCCCACAAGCAGAGGTGAGCGGATTAAGCTTCTGATCCAAGATCCGAAGTTGATTTGTTGCAAAACTTTGTTTTAACCTGATTCGCTCACTCCTACCCACAAGCTACAGAGTATCTACTACTAGTTACAGTATCTGGTTGTCTCCAGTTATTAACTCAATATAGGGTTGTTGGAAGACATGAAGCTAGAAGGGAATATCATATGAAACTGACATATGCATTTACAGTGGTATGCATTTGGGCAGCCCTGTTCAAAATTACTGTTACTGTGAACAAACAAGTTGAAGATGAAATGATCTCCAAAAGGCATAAAGTTAAAGATGACAGTCCCTTTGTATTTTCACCCAAAAATACATTTTTATTTTCATCTTTTACATTTTTAAAATAACAAAAAAGGAAAATGGCCCGAAGCAAATGTTTTGGTACCTTGCATGGTTAGTACCTAGTAGCACTTCCTTTGGCAAGTATCACAGCTTAGACTACCTCAAAAGATGCAAGCTGAAGGTTTTACCATGGCCCTCACTGTCCCCTGATTTCAATATCATTGAAAATCTTTTGATAAAACTTCAAAAAACAGTGCATGCAAGATGGTCCAGAAATCTCACAGAACTGGATGTGGTAATTCATATTGAATATTCTATTGTGATCTCAGTCAGTAGAACCCTCAGAGGTGGTGGTTTTGCATTCATACAGTAATAAAGATGCTAAATGGATCTAATATTCTGGCTGTCTAATAGCAGTTTTACACATTTAAAAAAGTTTCAGTAGCAAAAAATGTCATGTACGTGTAAAAAATAGACGTGCTTTTATTGAGTTGTAGAAACACCAGCGGCCACAGCTGCTTCATCTATCAATCTCTGGTCTCGGCTTCCCAGTAGTAGGGACTTGCCTTCTGCTCTCCTAAGGGGGTGCAGCCACCAGACTCGTTTTGTTACTTCCTGCAGGCAGCCCATAGGGCACATGCTCCCTCTGGTGCACTGGCAATTTGCATCCGAAGTGACTTTACCTGAATCGAAAGTGTGTTAAATGCCTGAAAAATCTCTCTCTACTCAAATGAATCAGAAGAAATTCTGATTCTATGAAAGATATATTTTAGGGAAATATATCAATTAGGGTTGAATTTTGAATTCTAACAAATCAAACTTTGTTAGATATTTTTATTTCACCTACTTTTGGTATTCTTAAGGCCTTGCATTTTTTCTTTATTTTCAGTCTTTTTCACTTAGAGATCAACTTTGGACAGTGAATGCTTCTTTATGTAAATAGGTCATCATGGTGATGTAATTCCCAAATTTGTTAAGCTGAGTTTAATATTCCAATAATGCTCCTCTCTCAGAACTATTCCAGTAAATTGATGTGTGCAAATAAGCAAACAAACAAACAATTACCTAAGAAAGCTAACATAAAAAATATTGTCTATCTTTATTGTTCTGACAATTTTTAATTATTCCAACCAACCCCTGGGGATGTTATCAGTAATCAACCCCTGAGCTCCTAATTAACCAATTGTAAAAGTAACAGTAATACATCAATCACACAATTTTGATTAATTTCTCAATAAAAAAAAGCAAATAAAGAGATTAAAAAGAGAAAAATTGGGTGGGGGGTGCTGTTGGGGATATAAAGAAGACAAATGCTGATAATAACATGAGTATGGTAGTTTTAGATTAGCATATACAAAAACACTACTTTGCTCTTGTGATTGTTGTAAATACCTACAAATATGGAATGTGATGTGACTGTAAGATATTATCTATGTCATATAATATACATTACATATGTAAAACAGCAGGACATAGATTAAATAAAGTTACCATTACGGGTTTTGTTATTTCAGCTGCAGGCTAAAGGGAAAAGGGTGACCTACTGAAGTAATTACAGTACTACGCTGCTCATCCACTGAACTCAAGTAATCCTGACACATCATGTGAAGTAAATTCACTGAGGCTCCTGTATCAGTCTGTATAAATAATTAAAAGTGTTTGAAAATTTCAAATTTGCACCATATTTAACAATGTACGAATTTATTAAATTATATTTTTTCGATAGATTCCAACTGGTTTCTGAAGCACATTGTAACAGGGGTCAACACATTATGTGAGTTACACCAAGTAATAAACAACTGGATATACAAAGCAAATTCTGCAGAAACAAAAGGAAATGCATTTTTCATATAAATTCAGATTCTGTAGCAATGACTTCTCAGTGATACGGCTCACTTCCTCCTCCCCTTGCATCAAGATCATGAAGCATACCAAGAACAGTCTTTCACAGAAGTCAATGATTTATCTCCAGACATGCAGTAGCTGTAAATCAACATTTATCACCTATACAAAGGACAGGTAATACATGACTGATCATGGGGACCCCACCAATGGGGCCACCACATTCTGTTCAAAGTTTGTGTGACTGATGTAGATAGCTCCATCTTTTCTGTCTCCATAAATCCCATTGAGTGAAGCAGCAGGATGAATGCTCAGCCACTATGTCATTCAAACTTCTTACTACAGTAATACTTTGAGGAGGAATGGGGACTCATGACCCCCCATAATACTGACAGTGAGGTCCCGGTGATATGTGAAAAATATCAATTGTGAGAAAACATTTTCAACAGAGCAGAATATTGCAATATACAGGTGAAACTCGAAAAATTAGAATATCATGCAAAAGTCAATTTTTTTCAGTAATGCAAATTAAAAGGAATTGCATTTATGCAGCTTAACATTTGAATTTTGTGAAAAGGATCAACATTCTAGGCTCAAAGTGTCACACTCTAGTCAGCTAATGAATCCATATCCCCTGAGCAAAGGGTACCTCAAAATTGTGACTTTGGGGTTTCATAAGCTATAAGCCATAATCATCCAAAATATAACAAATAAATGCTTGAAATATCTCGCTTTGCATGTAATGAGTATATCTTCAATACATCCATTAATCTTCACTTACTAACATCCGTATCAGGCAGGAGGCCAGGCAGGCACTGGCAGCGTAACTCACTACGTCATGCGCCTGCTCCGCCAACTTTATGAATGAAGCAGTATAGATAGGTTATAGACAGGATTACTACAGTGAACGGGGCCCGGTGAAATAGAATACAATGACTGCACCGGGCCCCGCTGCCATTACAAAACTAGATTCCGGCCCCCACCCTCTGTATTGGAGGTCATTCACACTGCACAGGGACACTGGAATGGGTGGGGAATCTGTAGATGAGACATAGCATAAGATCCTATATGTGTCATCCACAGATCCCTCATAACAGTGCCATCCACAAATGCCCCCATAACAGTGCTATCCACAGATTCCCCCATAACAGTGCCATCCACAGATGCCCCCATAACAGTGTCATCCACAGATGCCCCCATAACAGTTTAATCCACATATCCCCCATAACAGTGTTAGCCACAGATCCCCCCATAACAGTGTCAGCCACAGATCCCCCATAACAGTGTCAGCCACAGATCCCCCATAATAGTGTGATCCACAGACCACCATTAGTTCAAAACCCACCAAAAGCACACCTTTTGGTTCAAAATATTTTTTTTCTTATTTTCATCCTCAAAAACCTAGGTGCGTCTTATTGACTGGTGCGTCTTATAGGGCGAAAAATATGGTAATCATTAACAGAAAGCCAAATTAAAAAAAATCTACATTATGAAAATGAACCGAGGTTGGAAAAAAATAATATGCATTACTATATGTTTTACCCAGGCAATGTCTCATTAATTCTGTATCAGTGATACAGATATTTGTGATACGTTAATGTGAAAAAACTGTTTTTTCGAAATAATACTTCTTCACTGTGATATCAAAAAAACACTTCCATGAGAAAGTTTTATTTTTAAGCTCAATATTCATAGAAAACTATTTTTTGACAATTTTCAGCTGTTATTCTTTTTCATTTCGGCAGTACTATAGCATTGAAAATTAAATAAAACCTATTGTTCTTGTGTAGCATTCAGCATGAGATTAAGCTCCCATATAGATAGACAAATCATTGTCAGTTTACTGCTGTGAAGGGGAGATGTTATCTGTTAGTATAATAGTAAATTATAGAATTTAGATAACATTATCTGCCACACCTGTGACAGGTGTTAGAAGGTCTTAAATACTGACTGCACATGAGTGATCTGATAGTCTCTTTTGGTTTCACTTTGTCTGTGTGTTGCTGGTATGTCCACACCTCCTGTTCAGGTGTGGATCATGTGACCTTTACCTCTCCCTATTTAGTTTGATTTTACCCATCACTCCTTGCTCTGGATAGCTTCATTTGGTTTTGGAAGAGCTGGAGTGTGATTCTTGTTGAAGTCCTGTTCATCCACCATCCTCAGAAGTTAAGTGTTCCGCTTGTTGTGTTTTGAGAGAAGCTCTCACTTAGCAATCTCTCTCTCTCCTGGCTGCGGAATAAAAGGCAAGACAATAGAAATAAAAAGTCAGTACAAAGTCTATGGGCCCACCTCACTACCATCTAAATGCCTAGATGCCTACTAGCTTGTGCTCTCCACACGCTTGCAGTCTGTTCCACAATATCCTGGGCTTCTATCATGAGGACAATTCCACACTCACAGTGGAATTGTCCTCATCAGCCTCTACTATCCCAGAG
The DNA here is from genome assembly GCF_014858855.1 of Bufo gargarizans. Taxonomy (NCBI): domain Eukaryota; kingdom Metazoa; phylum Chordata; class Amphibia; order Anura; family Bufonidae; genus Bufo; species Bufo gargarizans. The sequence goes on along the minus strand of NC_058080.1, from coordinate 418,676,051 downwards.
GCTGATGAATGCACTAGGTCATTGGCTCCTCTTCAGACTAGTGGCATTAAACCTTACTGCCTTGCCTTAAAGGGACTCATCTCACATCAAGCACTTTAGGTAACACTGTTGCATGTAGTGGCTGCAACCATTGTATCTGCAGCCATTGTCATCTTCAGATTATGGCAGATATGGTGACCACTACTCCACCTTTCAGTCATGGACCTGATTAAAGGGTTTCTACCACTTAGGTGTCACATATTTGGCTGTCAGACACTAGCGATCCGCTAGTGTCTGCTCTGGCCAACCATCCTAATATAATTGCTTTTGGGGCGGTGGTTTGGCTAAAAAAACTACTTTTATTAATATGCTAATGAGCCTCTAGGTGCTATGGGGGCGTCATTAGCACCTAGAGGCTCCGTCTACCTTCAGAAACTGCCGCCGCCGAGCGCGTCCCTCCAGCCCGCCCATCTCCTCCTGAATGCGATCCTCGTATGTATTCTGCGCATGCGCAGTGAATGTCTGACCGCTTCCTTGCTCAGATATCTCCACTGCGCCTGCGCGATGACGCCATAGTGCTCCGAGGAACAGGCGCAGTGGAGATGTCTGAGCAGGGAAGCTGTCAGACATTTACTGCGCATGCGCAGAATACATACGAGGGTCGCATTCAGGAGGAGATGGGCGGGCTGGAGGGACGTGCTGGGGGCGGCAGTTTCTAAAGGTAGACGGAGCCTCTAGGTGCTAATGACGCCCCCATAGCACCTAGAGGCTCATTAGCATATTAATAAAAGTAGTTTTTTTAGCCAAACCACCGCCCCAAAAGCAATTATATTAGGATGGTTGGCCAGAGCAGACACTAGCGGATCGCTAGTGTCTGACAGCCAAATACAGTCATGTGAAAAAATTAGGACACCCTTTGAAAGCATGTGGTTTTTTGTAACATTTTTAATAAAAGGTTATTTCATCTCCGTTTCAACAATACAGAGAGATTAAAGTAATCCAACTAAACAAAGAAAACTGAAGAAAAGTCTTTTCAAGATCTTCTGTAAATGTCATTCTACAAAAATGCCTATTCTAACTGAGGAAAAAGATAGGACACCCTCACATGTATTCCCTCTTAAATTGGCTCAGATCTCACACAGGTATATCACACCAGGTGCACATAATTAGTAGATCGTTACTCTGCATGTTGAATGAGGCTTGCCCTATTTAAACCTCAGACATTTAGTTTGGTGTGCTCCTGACTGTTGAAGTGAGAGTGAGCACCATGGTGAGAGCAAAAGAGCTGTCAGAGGACTTCAGAAAAAAGATTGTAGCAGCCTATGAGTCTGGGAAGGGATTTAAAAAGATCTCAAAAGATTTTGAAATCAGCCATTCCACTGTCCGGAAGATAGTCTACAAGTGGAGGGCTTTCAAAACAACTGCCAACATGCCCAGGACTGGTCGCCCCAGCAAGTTCACCCCAAGAGCAGACCGCAAGATGCTAAAAGAGGTCTCCAAAAACCCTAAAGTGCCATCTCGAGAACTACAGCAGGCTCTGGCTACTGTTGATGTAGAAGTACATGCCTCTACAATCAGAAAGAGACTGTACAAGTTTAACTTGCATGGGAGGTGTGCAAGGAGGAAACCTTTGCTTTCCAAGAGAAACATCGAGGCCAGACTGACATTTGCCAAAGATAAAGTTGCCAAAGACCAGGACTTCTGGAATAATGTTCTTTGGACAGATGAGTCCAAAATTGAATTATTTGGACACAACAGCAGAGGACATGTTTGGCGTAAACCAAACACAGCATTCCAAGAAAAGAACCTCATACCAACTGTGAAGCATGGAGGTGGAAGTGTCATGGTTTGGGGCTGCTTTGCTGCAGCAGGACCTGGTCAGCTCACCATCATAGAATCCACGATGAATTCTACTGTGTATCAGAAGGTGCTTGAAGAACATGTGAGACCATCAGTTAGAAAATTAAAGCTGAAGCGGAACTGGACCATGCAACATGACAATGACCCAAAACATACTAGTAAATCAACCAAAGATTGGCTGAAAAAGAAGAAATGGAGAGTCCTGGAATGGCCAAGTCAAAGTCCAGATTTGAATCCCATTGAGATGCTGTGGGGTGACTTGAAAAGGGCTGTACGTGCAAGAAACCCCTCAAACATCTCACAGCTGAAAAAGTTCTGCATTGAGGAGTGGGGTAAAATTTCCTCAGACCGATGTCGAAGACTGGTAGATGGCTACAAGAACCGTCTCACTGCAGTTATTTCAGCCAAAGGAGGTAACACTCGCTATTAGGGGCAAGGGTGTCCTATCTTTTTCCTCAGTTAGAATAGGCATTTTTGTAGAATGACATTTACAGAAGATCTTGAAAAGACTTTTCTTCAGTTTTCTTTGTTTAGTCGGATTACTTTAATCTCTCTGTATTGTTGAAATGGAGATGAAATAACCTTTTATTAAAAATGTTACAAAAAACCACATGCTTTCAAAGGGTGTCCTAATTTTTTCACATGACTGTATGTGACGCCTAAGTGGTAGAAACCCTTTAAGGTGTTGGTCTACACTCTGTAACCCTGTTTTTGACCCATCGTGGCACTCCTGTACCTCACCCTTCCTCACCTTGCAAGGCATATTCCTGGTAATAGGTCACCTTTTTGCCCTGCACAGAGTGAATGTGCCTTACCTGTGCAACACTTGGCTCACAGCTGCATTTAAATTAATGACTCATCAGGCATTTTATACTGGACCCCTCCTCTCTCTTTTTTGAGCAGTGACACGCTGGTCATTGGTGTTCAAAGCTCACATCCCCCTCATTCCCATCTGTTCTCCTCCCAACCTGCTTCTGCATTGACTTTTTGTAAGTACAACTACCTTTCTTTAAAGAGACCATGCCTTCGTGGACTGCAGCACAAGAGTAGCAGTATGCTCATCAGATTAGTTGAAGCGGCTCCTCCACCTAACACACTGAATAGCATGGAATGGTTTGCAAACTAAGGCCTCTTTCACACGGGCGTCATGATTTTTGGCCGGATAAGATGCGGGTGCGTCGCGGGAAAATGCACAATTCTTCTGCGTGAGTGCAAAACATTGTAATGCGTTTTGCATGCGCGTGAGAAAAATCTGCATGTTTGGTACCCAAACCCGAACTTCTTCACAGAAGTTCGGATTTGGGATCGGTGTTGTGTAGATTGTAATAATTTCCCTTATACCATGGTTATAAGGGAAAATATTAGCATTCTTAATACAGAATGCTTAGTAAATTAACGCTGGAGGGGTAAAAAAAAATAATAATAATAATTTAACTCACCTTAATCCATCTTAATCTGTCTTATTTTTTTAGGAGCTGGGTAAAGGACCTTTGATGATGTCACTGTGCTCATCACATGGTCCATCCCATGATCCATCACCATGGTGATGGATAATGTGACAGACCATGTGATGAGCCCAGTGAAGTCACCACAGGTCCTTTTCCTACTGCACAGTAAAGATGAAGACAGAAGAGAAGCCGGGCTGCGCGAACAAGTGGATTAAGGTTAGTTCCATTTTTATTTTATTTTTTTAATCCCTCCAGCCCTATTGTACTATGCATTCTGTATTAAGAATGCTATTATTTTCCCTTATAACCATGTTATAAGGGAAAATAATAATGATTGGTTCCCCATCCCAATCATCTCCTAGCAACCGTGCGTGAAAATCGCACCGCATCCGCACTTGCTTGCGGATGCTTGCGATTTTCACGCAGCCCTATTCACTTCTATAGGGCCTGCATTGCGTCAAAAACGCACAAAGAGGAGCATGCTGTGATTTTCACGCAACGCACAAGTGATGCGTGAAAATCACCGCTCATGTGCACAGCCCATGAATGGGTCCGGATTCAGTGCGGGTGTAATGCGTTCACCTCACCTTAAAGATATATCTATTAATGACCACATGATTTTGCAGGTAAACAGCAATTTTATCTGTAAAACTGCAAGGCCAATAACAATTGACAAACCATTCTAATATACTGCTCAGATTGGTTTTTGCCTGCATTGCTGTCACCTGGAAGTCACTCTGTCCTTACCCTCTGACATCCAGATCCTGACTCTTTAATGTGAAAGTAAAAAAATAAGTTGCGTTCATTGGTGGGGGAAAAGGGTATGGCTAATGGAGTTAAGGTTCATGTGAGGGGTGCCGACTTAAAGGGAACCTGTCACCTCTACTATGCTACTCTCAATGAGCGTTTCTAAATGTTCATTGTGTTACCCTAAACATATAAATTATACTTTTATACTTTTAATTTCATTTGCAGATGAATTCAATAAGTATTATGCATTTTTGTACTTACCGCCTTTTATGCAAATTAACATAAAAGAGTCATATCTTACTTGTGTGACAGAAGAGTCATATTTTCAAGCTCTGGCTCATCTCAGGTTAATTTGCATATGTATCAAATCGGGTTTTTTACACAATAAAAGCACACAGAGCTATGGGGACTGGGTATTGCGGATGTGCTAGCGGCCATCTAGCATCCCATGTCCTCAGCTCTATACCCAAAATCCAGGTGACAAGTTCCCTTTAATATTTGCCCTGGGAGCAGAAAAACCTGGCCACATCGATGCTATGTAAAGGAGCTGCACAGGCTTTACAGCAGTACAATAGTAGGAACCTTTTAATAAATACTTGCATGATTTTGTGTTTATAAAGCAAAGAAAAAATAACCATTGCAAAGTTCAGCTAAAAGCATAGTTTTTCCTGTATGCAAGCACTTAATTGTATATCTGCTCACCTATAGTAATAGCAAAGTTTTTTTTCTTAAAATATTTCTTTGCCGTTGTGGAGATTAAAATCATTCTACTTTAGGAAACTTTGCTCACTTCCTAAATTTTTTATGAAGTTCTCTGCCACCTGATACAAAGCTCCTACTTTCAACTTGAAAAGACGTTGCAGCAATCACATGCTCCAAGAATGCACATTCCACGCTTTAGATGTTATTTTTGTTTTATTTATTTTGGTCTATTTATTCTTATGGTTACAAAAAGCCTGGATATGTGTAATGATTTCTCTCTGAACTTTCACATGCTATAGGTGTTTATTTGATCCTTAAGGAAATCTCTAACAGTTGCCAAAAGCATGTTAAACTGTATCAAGATTAAAATGCAATGACGGTAATGTTAAGAAAGACAAAGAATTAGGGTCCATTCACACATCCGCATAAATGGGTCCGCATCCGTTCTGCAATTTTGTGGAACAGGTGCGGACCCATTCATTATCAATGGGGCCGGAAAAGAGGCGGACAGCACACAGTGTGCTGTCCACATCCGCACTTCTGTTCCGCATCCGCACTTCCGTTCCGCAAAAAAAATAGAACATGTCCTTTTTTTTTGTCCGCTGACATGGACAAGAAAAAGCATTTCTATTAAAGTGCCTGACATGTGTGGTCCGCCGTTGTCCGTGTTTTGCAGATCCGCAATTTGCAGATCGCAAAACACTTGCGGACGTGTGAATGGACCCTTATTCTGAGCAAACCAACAACATTTTATTATACATCTGTTATAAAACTAGTGTTTAAGCTTTCGCAGCATGCTTGCACATATAGGCTACTTTCACACCCTTCCGTTACAATAATACAACCGCATGCATCCGTCATGACCGGATCCGGTTGTATTATATCTTCTATAGCTGTGACGGTCTGAATATGAGTTACCGTCTATCATTCCCTTATTCCCGTGAAATAATGTCACCAAGAATCCACAGAGTAAAATATTGCTGGTGTCGCATAATAATCCACACAGGAGCCAAAGCTTCATGTTGGAAAGAAACACGTTTAATGGAAAGCAAGGGCATTCAATTTAAACAGAATCAAACTCCTCCTCTGAGCCAGCGAGACAATGGAGTTTTGGAAACTCAATTTACAAAACAGGGCTTGGTCACATGGCTTACAAGCAATCACTATGACTTTTCCAAGACAATGGCCAAAAGTGTTATCTTGTGTATTTTAATTAAGTAGCTCAGTCTTGTGGTTAGAAGCAGACTGAATGTCTCCGAAGTGTGTGTACACATGTCATTGATACACATAGATGTCTAGAGGATACACATAGATGTCATAGATAGAGGAGTAGGTATCCACAGGGATTAGGTAGCAAGGAAGAAAAATAACCAAATGGTTACTGGGGAGTAGAGATGGCCTTGCGGTTCGCCCGGCGGTCGTTTCATGGCAAACTTTGCTTGTTCGGTGTTCGCCGAACGGGCGTACATATGGCGATATTCGCGCCCGCCATATTCTTTTACATTGTGAAGAACTTTGACCCATGACACATCCATCAGGTGGTACAGGACAGCCAATTGAGACATTTCAGCACATGGACATACCCACTACCTTATAAATAAACCTGATCTGGCCGCCATTTTACATTCAGTGTTTTGCCAGTGTAGGGAGAGGTTGCTGTGTGGAGCAGGGACAGACTGTTAGGGACACCAAACGCTAGCTAATAGGGACACAAAAGTCATTTTAAGCACTGGTTTAGGTGTGCTATCGATAGGTGTGACATACTGATGAATGTAATATACATATAATATATATATAGAAAGTATATTATAGTGCATTTGTATTGTGCAGCAGTTGTGTGCGGTTCTGCTGTGATACTGCAGCCACACAGAGTGCCAAACGCTATTGGAACAAATAATTTCTACTGGTATGATATACCAGTTGCCCCCCAAAAAACTGATTGAAGCAGAGGTGCTATATGCCAATAATATACTTTCTATATAGTGCATTTAGGTAGTGCAGCAGTTGTTTGCGGTTTTGCTGCGTTACCGCATCTACACTGAGTGAAAAACACTATTTGAAGAAATCATTTCTACTGGTGTGATTAACCAGTTGCCCCCCAAAAATCTGATTAAAGCAAGGGTGCTATATACCAATAATATTTTTTCTATATAGTGCATTTAGGTAGTGCAGCATTTGTCAGCGGTTTTGCTGCGTTAAGTCATCTACACTGAGTGAAAAACACTATTTGAAGAAATAATTTCTACTGGTGTGACTTACCAGTTGCCCCCACAAAAAAAATTATTGAAGCAGAGGTGCTTTATACCAATAATATATATTCTATATAGTGCATTTAGGTAGTGCAGCAGTTGTCAGCGGTTTTACTGCATTACCACATCTACAAAGAGTGAAAAACACAATTTGAAGAAAACATTTCTACTGGTGTGATTGACCACTTGCCCCCCAAAAAACTGATTGAAGCAGAGGTGCTATATACCAATAATATACTTTCTATATAGTGCATTTAGGTAGTGCAGCATTTGTTTGCGGTTTTGCTGCGTTACCGCATCTACACAGAGTGAAAAAAACAATTTGAAGAAATAAATTCTACTGGTGTGCTTAACCAGTTGCCCCACCAAAAAACTGATTGAAGCAGGGGTGCTATATACCAATAATATACTTTCTATATAGTGCATTCAGATAGTGCAGCATTTGTTTGCGGTTTTGCTGCATTTCCGCATCTACACAGAGTGAAAAACACTATTTGAAGAAATAATTTCTACTGGTGTGATTAACCAGTTGCCCCCCAAAAATCTAATTGAAGCAGGGGTGTTATATACCGATAATACTTTTTCTATATAGTGCATTTAGGTAGTGCAGCATTTGTCAGCGGTTTTGCTGCGTTAAGACATCTACACTGAGTGAAAAACGCTATGGGAACAAATAATTTCTACTGGTGTGATTTACCAGTTGCCCCCCCAAAAAACTGATTGAAGCAGGGGTGTTATATACCAATAATATACTTTCTATATAGTGCATTTAGGTAGTGCAGCGTTTGTTTGCAGTTTTGCTGCTTTACCGCATCTACACATAATGAAAAACACTATTTGAAGAAATAATTTCTACTGGTGTGATTAACCAGTTGCCCCCCCAAAGAACTGATTGAAGCAGAGGTGCTATATTCCAATAATATACTTTCTATATAGTGCATTTAGGTAGTGCAGCATTTGTCTGCTGTTTTGCTGCGTTACCGCATCTACACAGAGTGACAAACACTATTTGAAGAAATAATTTCTACTGGTGTGATTAACCAGTTGCCCCCCCCCCCCCCCCAAAAAAAAAAACTGATTGAAGCAAGGGTGCTGTATACCAATAATATTTTTTCTATATAGTGCATTTAGGTAGTGCAGCATTTGTCAGCGGTTGTGCTGCGTTAAGACATCTACACTGAGTGAAAAACACTATTTGAAGAAATAATTTCTACTGGTGTGATTAACCAGTTGCCCCCAAAAAACTGATTGAAGTAGGGGTGTTATATACCAATAATATACTTTCTATATAGTGCATTTAGGTAGTGCAGTATTTGTCTGCAGTTTTGCTGCTTTACTGCATCTACACAGAATGAAAAGCACTATTTGAAGGAATAATTTCTACTAGTGTGATTAACCAGTTGCCCCACCAAAAAACTGATTGAGGCAGGGGTGCTATATACCAATAATATACTTTCTATGTAGTGTATTCAGGTAGTGCAGCATTTGTTTGCGGTTTTGCTGCGTTACTGCATCTACACAGCGTGAAAAACACTATTTGAAGAAATAATTTCTACTGGTGTGATTAACCAGTTGCCACCCCAAAAAACTGATTGAAGCAAGGGTGCTATATACCAATAATATACTTTCTAAATAGTGCATTTAGGTTGTGCAGCATTTGTTTGCGTTTTTGCTGCGTTACCACGTCTACACAGAGTTAAAAACACTATTTAAAGTAATAATTTATACTGGTGTGATTTAGTGAAAATGGGGGCCTTCATGCTCCAGTGTTTGAAGAGGGAACGCCATATAAAAAGCATAAAGGGCAAGGACCAGTACTTGATGGCAACGTACTTAGACTGCAGATACAAACACAAAATTGCAGAAATGTTACCACCATCACAGAGGGCTGTCAGAATGCAGCACTTCCAGGCCTTGCTTCGAGAAATACTGCATTCTGCTTTTGAGGGTGCTGGCAGAGGAATTTCCACTCACAGAGAAACAGTTGCGAGTACCAATCCAACAGCACATGCAAGAAGAGGGCGTTTTGAAGATGTGTTGGTCACTTCGGATATGAGATCATTCTTACAGCCAACCCATCGACAGCCGTCCTCCAGATCTAGCCTCAGGGAACGCCTAGACCGACAGGTGTCCGACTACATCGGGTTAACGACCGATGTGGACGCTTTGAGAAGTGATGAACCCCTGGACTACTGGGTGTGCAGGCTTGACCTGTGGCCAGAGCTGGCACAATTTGCCATGGAACTGTTGGCTTGCCACTCGTCCAGTGTCCTATCCGAAAGGATGTTCAGCACAGCAGGGGGGATCTTGACCGATAAGCGCACTCGCCTAGCTCACGACAGTATGGACTACCTCACATTTCTAAAAATGAATGAGGCATGGATCTCGGAGGAATTCAACACATGTGACGAGTCTACCACGTTTGATTAAATTTTCTCATGACAGCCCACAAATATCCGCCACCACCCAGAACAAATCATGGTCCCTGTTTTAGGTAAATACAGCGGCATAAAAGGCCTTTTATGTCCGTTGAATGCCTAGTTTTTGTGGTGTGTACTGGCCGACAGTTACAGATTTATCCTGTGACCACCTAATGTACCTCCAGCCACAGAATCCAAAGTTCTTTGCTGTCAGGTGAATGCCTATTGCCTAATTTTTGGGGCCTGTACTGGCCGACAGTTACATTTTTATCCTGTGACCGGCTAATGTACCTCCAGCCACAGAATCCAAAGTTCATTGCTGTCAGGTGAATGCCTATTGGCAAATTTTTGGGGCCTGTACTGGCTGACAGTTACATTTTTTATCTCTAGCCACATAATCACACCCTTGTCTCACTCCTCTGCTTCTCATTATGGTGGTGTATGAACCGCATTCACCATAAGGACCTTCTAATATCACAGGGTCATGTGACTGTGCCCCCCTTCCTGTACAGTGCCCCTCACCCTGTACTGTGCCCCTTATACCCTGCATTGTGCCCTCTTACAACACCCTGTGCAGTGCCCCTAGTCATTTCCTGTACTGTGCCCTCTTACACTCTTTTATCCGGTCATGGTATGGCGGTGGTATCCAATATCTGGATGGCCATAACGTTATCCCTTTCCCTGCCCACGGCATCCTATTTTAGACCTGGCATGAGCGGGAAAAATATGCAGATTGCGGGGCTAAGGACCTTTGCGCCACAATCTGTGTCAGAAATACGCCTAACATAGACGTATTTCTATATAATAAATGATCACCTAATTGTTTTATCGTTCAGGGTTAGGGATAATATTTTTATATTATATAGATTCTAGTATATTATACTGTGCCCTGTATTTCCCAGTAAAAAAGGATCCTTGGGAAACACAGTCCTCATCCCTGACCACCAGGACCAGTTAGCGCTCTGTCAGTACATGGCGGTATCCCCTCTCCGCCACGCTGCTCCGATGTGTACTGGTGCTTATTCTGACACTAGGGCTAGGTTCACATCCTATTTTTGCCATCCATTTAATGGATACCAAAAGTGTATGCGTTAACAGATTCCTCAGACTGATGCCGTACAGTGGCGTCCGTTCACCATACATTTCAATGGTAGAAATACAATTTTCGTCAACTTATGCATTTTTTTTAATAGCAGGACACAAAAACGTGGAGTGCTGAACATTTGTATACATCAAACCGATAGAAAATAAAAAAATTTTAGGCACCATAAAAATGGTCCCTGATTAAAATACATGTTTTTTCTGGTATATCACTGTCCGTGTTGTGAGACTGTGTACTTCTAGTAAGAGTTTGCTGGCTGCAAATATGAGCTGAAGGTTTTTCAGGTTTGTCTGCAATTAAAGTGAATAGGGCCCGCTGCAAACTTGCAGTTGGCAAACATTTGATCGCGTTCGCGTGATCGCATTTGCGAACCATCCCGGCCGTCACTACTGGGGAGTTCTTCACAATCGCCATGCCGGATCTGTCCTGAACACCATTGAAAGTCAGTGGGGGATGGATCCATTTTCTATTGTGCCAGATTGTGTCAGAGAAAACGGATGCGTCCCCATTGACTTACATTCTGTGCCAGGACGGATTTGTTTGGCTCCGCTTCATCAGATGGACAGCGTTTTGGTGTCCACCTCCAGAGCGGAATGGTGACTGAACGGAGGCAAACTGATGGATTCTGAGCGGATGCTTTTCACTTCAGAATGCATTAGGGCAAAACTGATCCATTTTGGACCGCTTTTGAGAGCCCTGAAAGGATCTCACAAACGGAAAGCCAAAACGATAGTGTGAAAGTAGCCTTAAAATGCTCATTTTAATTTTATTTAGACTCTTAATTAGGGATGAGCGAACTCGAACTGTAAAGTTAGGGTTCGTACCGAATTTTGGGGTGTCCGTGACACGGACCCGAACCCGGACATTTTCGTAAAAGTCCGGGTTCGGTGTTTGTCGCTTTTTTGGCGCGTTTGTGACGCTTTCTTGGCGCTTTTTGAAAGGCTGCAAAGCAGCCAATCAACAAGCGTCATACTGCTTGCCCCAAGAGGCCGTCACAGCCATGCCTACTATTGGCATGGCTGTGATTGGCCAGAGCACCATGTGACCCAGCCTCTATTTAAGCTGGAGTCACATAGCGCCGCCCGTCACTCTGCTCTGATTAGCGTAGGGAGAGGTTGCGGCTGCGACAGTAGGGCGAGATAAGGAAGATTAACTTCTCCAAAGGACTTGATTAAGCGATCGATCTGCAGCTGTGCATCATTGAGCTGCTGAAATTCAATTGCTCACTGTTTTTAGGCTGCCCAGACCGTTTGTCAGTCACTTTTTTCTGGGGTGATCGGCGGCCATTTTGTGTCTTGTGCGGTGCTGCGACCAAGTGCATCCAAGCTGCGACCAAGTGCATTTAACCCTCAATGGTGTGGTTGTTTTTTGGCTAAAGCCTACATCAGGGTGAAGCTGTCACACCAAGTGCATTTAACCAGCAATAGTCTGTTAATTTTTTGGCCATATACTAAATCAGGGGCAAGCTGCGCCCGTCACCAAGTGCATTTAACCAGCAATAGTCTGTTCCTTTTTTGGCCATATACTACATCAGGGGCAAGCTGCGCCCATCACCAAGTGCATTTAACCCTCAGTAGTGTGGTTGGTCAAGGTGTCACACCAAGTGCATTTAACCAGCAATAGTCTGTTCATTTTTTGGCCATATACTACATCAGGGGCAAGCTGCGCCTGTCACCAAGTGCATTTAACCCTCAATGGTGTGGTTGTTTTTTGGCTAAAGCCTACATCAGGGTGAAGCTGTCACACCAAATGCATTTAACCAGCAATAGTCTGTCCATTTTTTGGCCATATGGGGCAAGCTGCGCCCGTCACCAAGTGCATTTAACCCTCAGTAGTGTGGTTGGTTAAGCTGTCACACCAAGTGCATTTAACCACCAATAGTGTGGTTATTTTTTGGCCATATCCCAGTCTAATTCTGTCACTAAATCCATACCGGTCACCCAGCGCCTAAATACTAGGCCTCGAATTTATATCCCGCTAAATCTGTCGTTACCGCTGTACTGTTGTGGCTGGGCAAGTTATTTAGTGTCCGTCAAAGCACATTTTTTGTTCAGGGTTGAAATACAATTCCCAATTTAGCAATTTCATAATTTAGTGGTTTCTGCTATATCAGAGCTATTTGAAATCTATCCCTAAAAGGGTATATAATATTCAAGGTGCACATAGGGTCATTCAGAATAACTTCACACACACGCTACTGTGCATTTCCAAGTCTAATTCTGTTAGTAAATCCATACCGGTCACCCAGCGCCTAAATACTAGGCCTCAAATTTATATCCCGCTAAATCTGTCGTTACCGCTGTACTGTTGTGGCTGGGCAAGTTATTTAGTGTCCGTTAAAGCACATTTTTTGTTCAGGGTTGAAATACAATTCCCAATTTAGCAATTTCATAATTTTGTGGTTTCTGCTATATCAGAGCTATTTGAAATCTATCCCTAAAAGGGTATATAATATTCAAGGTGCACATAGGGTCATTCAGAATAACTTCACACACGCTACTGTGCATTTCCAAGTCTAATTCTGTCACTAAATCCATACCGGTCACCCAGCGCCTAAATACTAGGCCTCAAATTTATATCCCGCTAAATCTGTCGTTACCGCTGTACTGTTGTGGCTGGGCAAGTTATTTAGTGTCCGTTAAAGCACATTTTTTGTTCAGGGTTGAAATACAATTCCCAATTTAGCAATTTCATAATTTAGTGGTTTCTGCTATATCAGAGCTATTTGAAATCTATCCCTAAAAGGGTATATAATATTCAAGGTGCACATAGGGTCATTCAGAATAACTTCACACACACGCTACTGTGCATTTCCAAGTCTAATTCTGTCACTAAATCCATACCGGTCACCCAGCGCCTAAATACTAGGCCTCAAATTTATATCCCGCTAAATCTGTCGTTACCGCTGTACTGTTGTGGATGGGCAAGTTATTTAGTGTCCGTCAAAGCACATTTTTTGTTCTGGGTTGAAATACAATTCCCAATTTAGCAATTTCATAATTTAGTGGTTTCTGCTATATCAGAGCTATTTGAAATCTATCCCTAAAAGGGTATATAATATTCAAGGTGCACATAGGGTCATTCAGAATAACTTCACACACACGCTACTGTGCATTTCCAAGTCTAATTCTGTTAGTAAATCCATACCGGTCACCCAGCGCCTAAATACTAGGCCTCAAATTTATATCCCGCTAAATCTGTCGTTACCGCTGTACTGTTGTGGATGGGCAAGTTATTTAGTGTCCGCCAAAGCACATTTTTTGTTATGGGTTGAAATACAATTCCCAATTTAGCAATTTCATAATTTAGTGGTTTCTGCTATATCAGAGCTATTTGAAATCTATCCCTAAAAGGGTATATAATATTCAAGGTGCACATAGGGTCATTCAGAATAACTTCACACACACGCTACTGTGCATTTCCAAGTCTAATTCTGTTAGTAAATCCATACCGGTCACCCAGCGCCTAAATACTAGGCCTCAAATTTATATCCCGCTAAATCTGTCGTTACCGCTGTACTGTTGTGGCTGGGCAAGTTATTTAGTGTCCGTTAAAGCACATTTTTTGTTCAGGGTTGAAATACAATTCCCAATTTAGCAATTTCATAATTTTGTGGTTTCTGCTATATCAGAGCTATTTGAAATCTATCCCTAAAAGGGTATATAATATTCAAGGTGCACATAGGGTCATTCAGAATAACTTCACACACGCTACTGTGCATTTCCAAGTCTAATTCTGTCACTAAATCCATACCGGTCACCCAGCGCCTAAATACTAGGCCTCAAATTTATATCCCGCTAAATCTGTCGTTACCGCTGAACTGTTGTGGCTGGGCAAGTTATTTAGTGTCCGTTAAAGCACATTTTTTGTTCAGGGTTGAAATACAATTCCCAATTTAGCAATTTCATAATTTAGTGGTTTCTGCTATATCAGAGCTATTTGAAATCTATCCCTAAAAGGGTATATAATATTCAAGGTGCACATAGGGTCATTCAGAATAACTTCACACACACGCTACTGTGCATTTCCAAGTCTAATTCTGTCACTAAATCCATACCGGTCACCCAGTGCCTGAATACTAGGCCTCAAATTTATATCCCGCTAAATCTGTCGTTACCGCTGTACTGTTGTGGATGGGCAAGTTATTTAGTGTCCGCCAAAGCACATTTTTTGTTCTGGGTTGAAATACAATTCCCAATTTAGCAATTTCATAATTTAGTGGTTTCTGCTATATCAGAGCTATTTGAAATTTATCCCTAAAAGGGTATATAATATTCAAGGTGCACATAGGGTCATTCAGAATAACTTCACACACACGCTACTGTGCATTTCCAAGTCTAATTTTGCTAGTAAATCCATACCGGTCACCCAGCGCCTAAATACTAGGCCTCAAATTTATATCCCGCTACATCTGTCGTTACCGCTGTACTGTTGTGGCTGGGCAAGTTATTTAGTGTCCGTTAAAGCACATTTTTTGTTCAGGGTTGAAATACAATTCCCAATTTAGCAATTTCATAATTTAGTGGTTTCTGCTATATCAGAGCTATTTGAAATCTATCCCTAAAAGGGTATATAATATTCAAGGTGCACATAGGGTCATTCAGAATAACTTCACACACACGCTACTGTGCATTTCCAAGTCTAATTCTGTCACTAAATCCATACCGGTCACCCAGCGCCTAAATACTAGGCCTCAAATTTATATCCCGCTAAATCTGTCGTTACCGCTGTCCTGTTGTGGATGGGCAAGTTATTTAGTGTCCGTCAAAGCACATTTTTTGTTCTGGGTTGAAATACAATTCCCAATTTAGAAATTTCATAATTTAGTGGTTTCTGCTATATCAGAGCTATTTGAAATCTATCCCTAAAAGGGTATATAATATTCAAGGTGCACATAGGGTCATTCAGAATAACTTCACACACACGCTACTGTGCATTTCCAAGTCTAATTCTGTTAGTAAATCCATACCGGTCACCCAGCGCCTAAATACTAGGCCTCAAATTTATATCCCGCTACATCTGTCGTTACCGCTGTACTGTTGTGGCTGGGCAAGTTATTTAGTGTCCGTCAAAGCACATTTTTTGTTCTGGGTTGAAATACAATTCCCAATTTAGCAATTTCATAATTTAGTGGTTTCAGCTATATCAGAGCTATTTGAAATCTATCCCTAAAAGGGCATATAATATTCAAGGTGCACATAGGGTCATTCAGAATAACTTCACACACACGCTACTGTGCATTTCCAAGTCTAATTCTATCACTAAATCCATACCGGTCACCCTGCGCCTAAATACTAGGCCTCAAATTTATATCCCGCTGAATTTGAATACAATACATTGGGCCAAATAATATTTTTGTTGTTGTGGTGAACCATAACAATGAGGAAAACATCTAGTAAGGGACGCGGACGTGGACATGGTCGTGGTGGTGTTAGTGGACCCTCTGATGCTGGGAGAGGACGTGGCCGTTCTGCCACATCCACACGTCCTAGTGTACCAACTACCTCAGGTCCCAGTAGCCGCCAGAATTTACAGTGATATATGGTGGGGCCCAATGCCGTTCTAAGGATGGTAAGGCCTGAGCAGGTACAGGCATTAGTCAATTGGGTGGCCGACAGTGGATCCAGCACGTTCACATTATCTCCCACCCAGTCTTCTGCAGAAAGCGCACAGATGGCGCCTGAAAACCAACCCCATCAGTCTGTCACATCACCCCCATGCATACCAGGGAAACTGTCTCAGCCTCAAGTTATGCAGCAGTCTCTTATGCTGTTTGAAGACTCCGCTGGCAGGGTTTCCCAAGGGCATCCACCTAGCCCTTCCCCAGCGGTGAAAGACATAGAATGCACTGACGCACAACCACTTATGTTTCCTGATGATGAGGACATGGGAATACCACCTCAGCATGTCTCTGATGATGACGAAACACAGGTGCCAACTGCTGCGTCTTTCTGCAGTGTGCAGACTGAACAGGAGGTCAGGGATCAAGACTGGGTGGAAGACGATGCAGGGGACGATGAGGTCCTAGACCCCACATGGAATGAAGGTCGTGCCACTGACTTTCACAGTTCGGAGGAAGAGGCAGTGGTGAGACCGAGCCAACAGCGTAGCAAAAGAGGGAGCAGTGGGCAAAAGCAGAACACCCGCCGCCAAGAGACTCCGCCTGCTACTGACCGCCGCCATCTGGGACCGAGCACCCCAAAGGCAGCTTCAAGGAGTTCCCTGGCATGGCACTTCTTCAAACAATGTGCTGACGACAAGACCCGAGTGGTTTGCACACTGTGCCATCAGAGCCTGAAGCGAGGCATTAACGTTCTGAACCTGAGCACAACCTGCATGACCAGGCACCTGCATGCAAAGCATGAACTGCAGTGGAGTAAACACCTTAAAACCAAGGAAGTCACTCAGGCTCCCCCTGCTACCTCTTCTGCTGCTGCCGCCTCGGCCTCTTCCTCTGCCTCTGGAGGAACGTTGGCACCTGCCGCCCAGCAAACAGGGGATGTACCACCAACACCACCACCACCTCCGTCACCAAGCGTCTCAACCATGTCACACGGCAGCGTTCAGCTCTCCATCTCACAAACATTTGAGAGAAAGCGTAAATTCCCACCTAGCCACCCTCGATCCCTGGCCCTGAATGCCAGCATTTCTAAACTACTGGCCTATGAAATGCTGTCATTTAGGCTGGTGGACACAGACAGCTTCAAACAGCTCATGTCGCTTGCTGTCCCACAGTATGTTGTTCCCAGCCGCCACTACTTCTCCAAGAGAGCCGTGCCTTCCCTGCACAACCAAGTATCCGATAAAATCAAGTGTGCACTACGCAACGCCATCTGTAGCAAGGTCCACCTAACCACAGATACGTGGACCAGTAAGCACGGCCAGGGACGCTATATCTCCCTAACTGCACACTGGGTAAATGTAGTGGCAGCTGGGCCCCAGGCGGAGAGCTGTTTAGCGCACGTCCTTCCGCCGCCAAGGATCGCAGGGCAACATTCTTTGCCTCCTGTTGCCACCTCCTCCTTCTCGCCTTCCTCCTCCTCTTCTTCCACCTGCTCATCCAGTCAACCACACACCTTCACCACCAACTTCAGCACAGCCCGGGGTAAACGTCAGCAGGCCATTCTGAAACTCATATGTTTGGGGGACAGGCCCCACACCGCACAGGAGTTGTGGCGGGGTATAGAACAACAGACCGACGAGTGGTTGCTGCCGGTGAGCCTCAAGCCCGGCCTGGTGGTGTGTGATAATGGGCGAAATCTCGTTGCAGCTCTGGGACTAGCCAATTTGACGCACATCCCTTGCTTGGCGCATGTGCTGAATTTGGTGGTGCAGAAGTTCATTCACAACTACCCCGACATGTCAGAGCTGCTGCATAAAGTGCGGGCCGTCTGTTCGCGCTTCCGGCGTTCACATCCTGCTGCTGCTCGCCTGTCTGCGCTACAGCGTAACTTCGGCCTTCCCGCTCACCGCCTCATATGCGACGTGCCCACCAGGTGGAACTCCACCTTGCACATGCTGGACAGACTGTGCGAGCAGCAGCAGGCCATAGTGGAGTTTCAGCTGCAGCACGCACGGGTCAGTCGCACTACAGAACAGCACCACTTCACCACCAATGACTGGGCCTCCATGCGAGACCTGTGTGCCCTGTTGCGCTGTTTCGAGTACTCCACCAACATGGCCAGTGGCGATGATGCCGTTATCAGCGTTACAATACCACTTCTATGTCTCCTTGAGAAAACACTTAGGGCGATGATGGAAGAGGAGGTGGCCCAGGAGGGGGAGGAGGAGGAAGAGGGGTCATTTTTAGCACTTTCAGGCCAGTCTCTTCGAAGTGACGCAGAGGGAGGTTTTTGGCAACAGCAGAGGCCAGGTACAAATGTGGCCAGCCAGGGCCCACTACTGGAGGACGAGGAGGACGAGGATGAGGAGGAGGTGGAGGAGGATGAGGATGAAGCATGGTCACAGCGGGGTGGCACCCAACGCAGCTCGGGTCCATCACTGGTGCGTGGCTGGGGGGAAAGGCAGGACAATGACGATACGCCTCCCACAGAGGACAGCTTGTCCTTACCCCTGGGCAGCCTGGCACACATGAGCGACTACATGCTGCAGTGCCTGCGCAACGACAGCAGAGTTGCCCACATTTTAACCTGTGCGGACTACTGGGTTGCCACCCTGCTGGATCCACGCTACAAAGACAATGTGCCCCCCTTACTTCCTGAACTGGAGTGTGATAGGAAGATGCGCGAGTACAAGCGCACGTTGGTAGACGCGCTACTGAGAGCATTCCTAAATGTCACAGGGGAACAAGTGGAAGCCCAAGGCCAAGGCAGAGGAGGAGCAAGAGGTCGCCAAGGCAGCTGTGTCACGGCCAGCTCCTCTGAGGGCAGGGTTAGCATGGCAGAGATGTGGAAAACTTTTGTCAACACGCCACAGCTAACTGCACCACCACCTGATACGCAACGTGTTAGCAGGAGGCAACATTTCACTAACATGGTGGAACAGTACGTGTGCACACCCCTCCACGTACTGACTGATGGTTCGGCCCCATTCAACTTCTGGGTCTCTAAATTGTCCACGTGGCCAGAGCTAGCCTTTTATGCCTTGGAGGTGCTGGCCTGCCCGGCGGCCAGCGTTTTGTCTGAACGTGTATTCAGCACGGCAGGGGGCGTCATTACAGACAAACGCAGCCGCCTGTCTACAGCCAATGTGGACAAGCTGACGTTCATAAAAATGAACCAGGCATGGATCCCACAGGACCTGTCCGTCCCTTGTCCAGATTAGACATTAACTACCTCCCCTTAACCATATATTATTGGACTCCAGGGCACTTCCTCATTCAATCCTATTTTTATTTTCATTTTACCATTACCCAAAGTTGAATGAACCTCTCCTCTGTCTGGGTGCCGGGGCCTAAATATATGCCAATGGACTGTTCCAATGTTGGGTGACATGAAGCCTGATTCTCTGCTATGACATGCAGACTGATTCTCTGCTGACATGAAGCCAGATCCTCTGTTACGGGACCTCTCTCCTCTGCCTGGGTGCTGGGCCTAAATATCTGACAATGGACTGTTGCATTGGTGGCTGAGGTGAAGCCTGATTCTCTGCTATGACATGCAGACTAATTCTCTGCTGACATGAAGCCAGATTGTCTGTTACGGGACCTCTCTCCTCTGCCTGGGTGCTGGGCCTAAATTTATGAAAATGGACTGTTGCAGTGGTGGGTGACGTGAAGCCTGATTCTCTGCTATGACATGAAGACTGATTCTCTGCTGACATGAAGCCAGATTGTCTGTTACGGGACCTCTCTCCTCTGCCTGGGTGCTGGGCCTAAATTTATGAAAATGGACTCTTACAGTGGTGGGTGACGTGAAGCCTGATTCTCTGCTATGACATGAAGACTGATTCTCTGCTATGACACGAAGACTGATTCTCTGCTGACATGAAGCCAGATTGTCTGTTACTGGACCTCTCTCCTCTGCCTGGGTGCTGGGCCTAAATTTATGACAATGGACTGTTGCAGTGGTGGCTGACGTGAAGCCTGATTCTCTGCTATGACATGAAGACTGATTCTCTGCTGACATGAAGCCAGATCCTCTGTTACGGGACCTCTCTCCTCTGCCTGGGTGCTGGGCCTAAATTTATGAAAATGGACTGTTGCAGTGGTGGGTGACGTGAAGCCTGATTCTCTGCTATGATATGAAGACTGATTCTCTGCTGACATGAAGCCAGATCCTCTGTTACGGGACCTCTCTCCTCTGCCTGGGTGCTGGGCCTAAATATCTGACAATGGACTGTTGCATTGGTGGCTGACGTGAAGCCTGATTCTCTGCTATGACATGCAGACTAATTCTCTGCTGACATGAAGCCAGATTGTCTGTTACGGGACCTCTCTCCTCTGCCTGGGTGCTGGGCCTAAATTTATGAAAATGGACTGTTGCAGTGGTGGGTGACGTGAAGCCTGATTCTCTGCTATGACACGAAGACTGATTCTCTGCTGACATGAAGCCAGATTGTCTGTTACGGGACCTCTCTCCTCTGCCTGGGTGCTGGGCCTAAATTTATGAAAATGGACTCTTAGAGTGGTGGGTGACGTGAAGCCTGATTCTCTGCTATGACATGAAGACTGATTCTCTGCTGACATGAAGCCAGATTGTCTGTTACGGGACCTCTCTCCTCTGCCTGGGTGCTGGGCCTAAATTTATGAAAATGGACTCTTAGAGTGGTGGGTGACGTGAAGCCTGATTCTCTGCTATGACATGAAGACTGATTCTCTGCTATGACATGAAGACTGATTCTCTGCTGATATGAAGCCAGATTGTCTGTTACGGGACCTCTCTCCTCTGCCTGGGTGCTGGGCCTAAATTTATGACAATGGACTGTTGCAGTGGTGGCTGACGTGAAGCCTGATTCTCTGCTATGACATGCAGACTGATTCTCTGCTGACATGAAGCCAGATCCTCTGTTACGGGACCTCTCTCCTCTGCCTGGGTGCTGGGCCTAAATTTATGAAAATGGACTGTTGCAGTGGTGGGTGACGTGAAGCCTGATTCTCTGCTATGATATGAAGACTGATTCTCTGCTGACATGAAGCCAGATCCTCTGTTACGGGACCTCTCTCCTCTGCCTCGGTGCTGGGCCTAAATATCTGACAATGGACTGTTGCATTGGTGGCTGACGTGAAGCCTGATTCTCTGCTATGACATGCAGACTAATTCTCTGCTGACATGAAGCCAGATTGTCTGTTACGGGACCTCTCTCCTCTGCCTGGGTGCTGGGCCTAAATTTATGAAAATGGACTCTTACAGTGGTGGGTGACGTGAAGCCTGATTCTCTGCTATGACATGAAGACTGATTCTCTGCTGACATGAAGCCAGATCCTCTGTTACGGGACCTCTCTCCTCTGCCTGGGTGCTGGGCCTAAATATCTGAGAATGGACTGTTCCAGTGGTGGGTGACGGGAAGCCAGATTCTCTGCTATGGGACCTCTCTCCAATTGATTTTGGTTAATTTTTATTTATTTAACTTTTATTTTAATTCATTTCCCTATCCACATTTGTTTGCAGGGGATTTACCTACATGTTGCTGCCTTTTACAGCCGTTTTAGTGCCGAAAAGTTCGGGTCCCCATTGACTTCAATGGGGTTCGGGACGAAGTTCGGATCGGGTTCGGATCCCGAACCCGAACATTTTCGGGAAGTTCGGCCGAACTTCTCGAACCCGAACATCCAGGTGTTCGCTCAACTCTACTCTTAATAGATCACGTTCATATAATAAATGAGACAATAACTAAGGCAACAACAAATTTTTGGTTGAAGATGTTATAACAATGTTACAAATGTATAAAATATCAGAAAATTTTAAGTTCTTGTATTATTCTTGTTCATACTGACTGTTGTCTAGACTTACATCGTAAGTGATGTTGTCACATAATACAGTATACAGTCATGTGAAAAAATTAGGACACCCTTTGAAAGCATGTGGTTTTTTGTAACATTTTTAATAAAAGGTTATTTCATCTCCGTTTCAACAATACAGAGAGATTAAAGTAATCCAACTAAACAAAGAAAACTGAAGAAAAGTCTTTTCCAGATCTTCTGTAAATGTCATTCTACAAAAATGCCTATTCTAACTGAGGAAAAAGATAGGACACCCTCACATGTATTCCCTCTTAAATTGGCTCAGATCTCACACAGGTATATCACACCAGGTGCACATAATTAGTAGATCGTTACTCTGCATGTTGAATGAGGCTTGCCCTATTTAAACCTCAGACATTTAGTTTGGTGTGCTCCTGACTGTTGAAGTGAGAGTGAGCACCATGGTGAGAGCAAAAGAGCTGTCAGAGGACTTCAGAAAAAAGATTGTAGCAGCCTATGAGTCTGGGAAGGGATTTAAAAAGATCTCAAAAGATTTTGAAATCAGCCATTCCACTGTCCGGAAGATAGTCTACAAGTGGAGGGCTTTCAAAACAACTGCCAACATGCCCAGGACTGGTCGCCCCAGCAAGTTCACCCCAAGAGCAGACCGCAAGATGCTAAAAGAGGTCTCCAAAAACCCTAAAGTGTCATCTCGAGAACTACAGCAGGCTCTGGCTACTGTTGATGTAGAAGTACATGCCTCTACAATCAGAAAGAGACTGTACAAGTTTAACTTGCATGGGAGGTGTGCAAGGAGGAAACCTTTGCTTTCCAAAAGAAACATCGAGGCCAGACTGACATTTGCCAGAGATAAAGTTGACAAAGACCAGGACTTCTGGAATAATGTTCTTTGGACAGATGAGTCCAAAATTGAATTATTTGGACACAACAGCAGAGGACATGTTTGGCGTAAACCAAACACAGCATTCCAAGAAAAGAACCTCATACCAACTGTGAAGCATGGAGGTGGAAGTGTCATGGTTTGGGGCTGCTTTGCTGCAGCAGGACCTGGTCAGCTCACCATCATAGAATCCACGATAAATTCTACTGTGTATCAGAAGGTGCTTGAAGAACATGTGAGACCATCAGTTAGAAAATTAAAGCTGAAGCGGAACTGGACCATGCAACATGACAATGACCCAAAACATACTAGTAAATCAACCAAAGATTGGCTGAAAAAGAAGAAATGGAGAGTCCTGGAATGGCCAAGTCAAAGTCCAGATTTGAATCCCATTGAGATGCTGTGGGGTGACTTGAAAAGGGCTGTACGTGCAAGAAACCCCTCAAACATCTCACAGCTGAAAAAGTTCTGCATTGAGGAGTGGGGTAAAATTTCCTCAGACCGATGTCGAAGACTGGTAGATGGCTACAAGAACCGTCTCACTGCAGTTATTTCAGCCAAAGGAGGTAACACTCGCTATTAGGGGCAAGGGTGTCCTATCTTTTTCCTCAGTTAGAATAGGCATTTTTGTAGAATGACATTTACAGAAGATCTTGAAAAGACTTTTCTTCAGTTTTCTTTGTTTAGTCGGATTACTTTAATCTCTCTGTATTGTTGAAACGGAGAAGAAATAACCTTTTATTAAAAATGTTACAAAAAACCACATGCTTTCAAAGGGTGTCCTAATTTTTTCACATGACTGTATGACCCCATCCTCCATAGTCTAAGATCAGCATTCCTGTAAAAATTTGTTCATGCAGGTCTCAGAGGAACTTACATCTGTTGCTAGGAAAAAGTGCATGTACTGACTAAGGCCTCATGCACACGACCGTTGTGTGCATCCGTGGCCGTTGTGCCGTTTTCCGTTTTTGTTCGCGGACCCATTGACTTTCAATGGGTCCGTGGAAAAATCGGAAAATGCACCGTTTTGCAGCCGAGGCCATGATCCGTGTATCCTGTCCGTCAAAAAAATATGACCTGTCCTATTTTTTTGACGGACAACGGTTCACGGACCCATTCAAGTCAATGGGTCCGTGAAAGAACACGGATGCACACAAGATTGGCATCCGTGTCCGTGATCCGTCCGCTATAGATAACTCATTGGTGTCCCCCCTCCGTCCGCTATAGATAACTCATTGGTGTCCAGTGGGCCCCCCCTCCCTCCCCTGTAGTTAACTAATTGGTGTCCAGTGGGCCCCCCCTCCGTCCGCTATAGATAACTCATTGGTGTCCAGTGGGCCCCCCCTCCGTCCGCTATAGATAACTCATTGGTGGCCAGTGGGCCCTCTCCCCTCCCACCCCCTCCTAATTAAAATCGCCCCCCTATCATTGGTGGCAGTGGTGAGTACCGATCGGAGTCCCAGTGTAATCGCTGGGGCTCCGATCGGTAACCATGGCAACCGGGACGCTACTGCAGTCCCGGTTGCCATGGTAGCTTAGCAATTTGTAGAAGCTTTATACTTACCTGAAGAGCAGCGATGTCTGTGACCGGCCGGGAGCTCCTCCTACTGGTAAGTGACAGGTCTGTGCTATAAGCAATGCGCCGCACAGACCTTTCACTTACCAGTAGGAGGAGCTCCCGGCCGGTCACAGACATCGCAGCTCTTCAGGTAAGTATGAAGCTTCTACAAATTGCTAAGCTACCATGGCAACCGGGACTGCAGTAGCGTCCCGGTTGCCATGGTTACCGATCGGAGCCCCAGCGATTACACTGGGACTCCGATCGGTACTCACCACTGCCACCAATGATAGGGGGGCGATTTTAATTAGGAGGGGGAGGGAGGGGAGAGGGCCCACTGGCCACCAACGAGTTATCTACAGCGGAGGGAGGGGGGGCCCACTGGACACCAATGAGTTATCTATAGCGGAGGGAGGGGGGGCCACTGGACACCAATGAGTTATCTATAGCGGACGGAGGGGGGGCCCACTGGACACCAATGAGTTATCTATAGCGGACGGAGGGGGGGCCCACTGGCCACCAACGAGTTAACTACAGGGGAGGGAGGGGGGGCCCACTGGACACCAACGAGTTTACTACAGGGGAGGGAGGGGGGGGGGGCGGCCGCACAGGGGAGGGAGGGGGGGGGGGCGGCCGCACTGGCCACCAATGAGTTAAAAACAGGGGGGGGGGGTCTGCCCCCTGCTGCCTGGCAGCACCTGCCAGGCAGCAGGGGGCAGTCATGTACACAGTTTTTCAGTATATTCTAACCTGAAGCGTCCCCATCACCATGGGAACGCCTCTGTGTTAGAATATACTGTCGGATCTGATTTTCACGATGTAGCTCATATCCGACAGTATATTCTAACATAGAGGCGTTCCCATGGTGATGGGGACGCTTCAAGTTAAAATATACCATCGGATTGGAGAAAACTCCAATCCGATGGTATAAAAGAACTCCAGACTTTACATTGAAAGTCAATGGGGACGGATCCGTTTGAAATGGCACCATATTGTGTCAACTTCAAACGGATCCGTCCCTATTGACTTGCATTGTAATTCAGGACGGATCCGTTTGGCTCCGCACGGCCAGGCGGACGCCAAAACGACTTTTTTTTCATGTCCGTGGATCCTCCAAAAATCAAGGAAGACCCACGGACGAAAAAACGGTCACGGATCACGGACCCACGGACCCCGTTTTTGCGGGCCGTGAAAAAAAACTGTCGTGTGCATGAGGCCTAAGCCTCAAAGAACAGATTTGTGACTTCAGAGCATGCTTGTCATCTCAAGTAGTTTCTATGTTCTTCCTCGACGAGGAAGCAGTGGAACATCTGTTGTATGTCAGCCATAAATGCTACGGAATCTCTGCGGAATGGGAGAAGTACCTCTGGAAGTCTGTTGTTGAGGTCTGGACTAGGGTTGAGCGAACCCGAACTGTAAAGTTTGGGTTTATACCAAACTTGAGGATTTTTGGACCCCGAACCCGAACATTTCATTGACAGTTCGGGTTTGGGTTCGGTGTTCGGCGATTTATTGGCGCTTTTTGAAAGGCTGTAGAGCAGCCAATCAACAAGCGTTTAACTCTGGGCCCTTAGAAGCCATCACAGCCATGCCTACTAATGGCATGGCTGTGATTGGCCAGTGCAGCATGTGACCAAGCCTCTATATAAGCTGGAGTCACGTAGCGCTGCACGTCACTCTGCTGTGCTTAGTGTAGGGATAGGATGCTGCTGCTGTGAGGGAGAGAATAGGAAAGAATCTTTAATCTGAAGTGCTTGTTAACTCAGCGATCTACATAGATTTAGTTTTGTGGGTGCAGTGCACAATCTTTTTACCCTGCCCTGAGCCCAGTGACACAGAAAAAAAACTAATATCCGTCTGTTAGTTAGGTAGGCGGCGGCGGCCATTTTATGCAAGCTCAGTGCACCAGCACCTCATATGTGCTTTTGTGGCATTTATTAGCTCGAAATATCGCAATAATATGCTGGGTTTTAAAAAAAAAACACCCATTTTTGGCAATATCCTACATCTGGTGCCTTTGCAGCATTTGTCAGTGTGCAATTTAAACTAG
The DNA here is from genome assembly GCF_014858855.1 of Bufo gargarizans. Taxonomy (NCBI): domain Eukaryota; kingdom Metazoa; phylum Chordata; class Amphibia; order Anura; family Bufonidae; genus Bufo; species Bufo gargarizans. The sequence goes on along the minus strand of NC_058080.1, from coordinate 418,649,670 downwards.
AAATGCAACAATAATTTTCTGGCTTTTAAAAAATGCCCTTTTTGGGCAAAATACTCAATTTCACAGCCATTGCTGCATCTGTCAGTGTGAGATACACACTTTAGATACTGCTGTCATATTCTGTTAGTAAAAAAAACACCCATTTTGAGCAAACTACTTAAAGGGGTTGGCCACTTTCCGGTTACTGCTGACCAATGTGTTTGTAAGATAATTATGTGACACTTACTAATATAGTCTTTGTTGAAATTCTGCTGATGGAGAGTCATGTGACCAGGCAAATCACCTCCATGTGATGTCTTCTCTGTTCAAACACACTGAATCTGGACTAAACTGCTAACAGAATAAGTGCAGATGGTAGGAGCGGTGCATCTGAATCGAGGAGACATCACACGGCAGTAATTTGCCTTGTTACATAACCCTCCATCAGCAGCCATCTTATGGACAGGACCTCTGTGTGGACAGCACAAAAGACATTGTAAACAAGGGGGCATATCTTATAAAATCTAGAAAATGTTGCAGAATTTCAACAAAGGCTCTATCAGTAAGCGTAATCTTATCATCTCAGAAACATATTGGTCAACAATAACCAGAAAGTGGCCAACCCCTTTAATATTGCAGCCTTTGCTGCATCTGTGATTGTTAAAAACAAGCTTGAAATATAATTTTATAATTTTCTCGGTTTAAAAAAACACCCATTTTTGTCAATACCCTCCATCTGGGGCCTCTGCCACATTATTCAGTGTGCAATTTAAGCTAGAAATACAGCTATAATTTTCTGGGTTTAAAAAAAACACACATTTAGGGCAAAATATTTGCGGCCTTGTCTGCATCTGTCAGTGTGAGATACACGCTTTAGAAACTGCTGTGCTATTATAGTATTTAAAAAAACCCACCCATTTTGGGCAAAATACTTAATTTGCGGCCTTGTCTGCATCTGTACGTGTGAAATTCAAGCGTTATATACTGCTGTCATATTCTGTTATTAAAAAAAACACCCTTTTTGGGCAAAGTACTTAATATTGCAGTCTTTACTGAATCTGTTATTGTTAAAACAAGCTTGAAATACTTCAGTAATTTTCTGGGTTTTAAAAAACACCCATTTTTGGCAATACCCTCCATCCGGGGCCTCTGCCACATTAGTCAGTGTGCAATTTAAGCTAGAAATACAGCTATAATCTTCTGGGTTTTAAAAAACAATCTTTTGGGGCAAAATACTGTTGTTCTATTCTGCTATTAAAGACACACCTATTTAGGGCAAAAAACGTAATTTTGCAGCCTTTGCTGCATCTGTCATTGTGAGATACAAGCGTTAGATACTGTTGTTCTATTCTGTTATTAACCCTTTCATTGATGCCCCAGTGTCCAGGTCAAAATTTACAAATCTGACATGCATCACTTTATGTGGTAATTGCTTTGGAACACTTTTATTTATCCAAGCCATTCTGAGATTGTTTTCTCGCGACATATTGTACTTCATGATAGTCATAAATTTGAGTCAATATATTTCACCTTTATTTATGAAAAAATCCCAAATTTATCAAAAATGTAAAAAAAATTCACAATTTTCAAAAATTTTATTTCTCTGCTTCTAAAACAGAAAGTCATACCTAATAAAATATTAATTACTTAACATTTCCCATATGTCTACTTTATGTTGGCATCATTTTGGAAATGTCATTTTATTTTTTTAGGACGTTAGAAGGATTAGAAGTTTAGAAGCAATTCTTAAAATTTTTAAGAAAATTTCCGAAACCCACTTTTTAAGGACCAGTTCAGGTCTGAAGTCACTTTGTGGGGCTAACATAGTGGATACCCCCATAAATGACCCCACTGTAGAAACCACACCTATCAAGTTACTCAAAACTGATTTTACAAACTTTGTTAACCCTTTAGGTGTTCCACAAGAATTAAAGGAAAATGGAGATGAAATTTCTAAATTTCACTTTTTTGGCAGATTTTCCATTTTATTACATTTTTTTCTTTAACACATTTAGGGTTAACAGCCAAACAAAACTCAACATTTATTACCCTGATACTGCGGTTTACAGAAACACCCCACATGTGGTCGTAAAACTGATGTAAGGGCGCACGGCAGGGCGCAGAAGGAAAGGAACGCCGTATGGTTTTTGGAAGGCAGGTTTTGATAAACTGGTTTTAGATGCCATTTCCCATTTAAAGCCCCCCTGATTCACCCATACAGTAGAAACTCCCAAAAAGTTACCCTATTTTGGAAACTAGGGGATAAGGTGCTAGTTTTATTGGTACTATTTTGGGGTACATATGATATTTAATTGCTCTATATTAAGTTTTTTGTAAGGCAAGGTAACTGAAAAATGGCTGTTTTAGCAGTTATTTTTTTTTTTTTACAAGATTCATCTAACAGTGTAGATCATGCGCTATTTTTATAGAGCAGGTTGTTACGGACGCAATGATATCAAATATGTCTACTTTATTTGTTTGTTTCAGTATAACATTTTAAAGCAATTTTGAAAAAGAAATTATGATTTTGTGTGTCCATTTTCTGAACGCCATGTTTTTTTTATTTTTTTTGCTGATCGTCTTGTGCAGGGGCTCATTTTTTGCAGAAAGAGTTGAGGTTTTTATTGGTACCATTTTTGGGTACATAGGATTTTTTAACCATTCATTATTACACTTTATGGGGCAAGGTGACCCAAAAATTGGCTGTTTTGGAACAGTTTTTATTTATTTATTTTTACAGCGTTTATCTGAGGGGTTAGGTCATGTGACAGATTTATAGAGCAGATCGTTACAGACGTGGCAATACCTAATATGTATACTTTTTCTTATTTATTTAAGTTTCACACAATAATAGCATTTCTAAAACCAAGAAAATTTTGTTTTAGTGTCTCCATAGTCTGAGAGCCCTAACTTTTTTTATTTTTTGGGCGATTGTCTTAAATAGGGTATCATTTTTTGCGGGATGTGGTGACGGTTTGATTGGTACTATAAGCCTTTTTGATCGCTTGCTGTTGCACTTTTTGTGATGTAAGGTGACAAAAAAGGATTTTTTTACACAGTTTTTTTTTATATAGTGTTTATCGGATGGGGTCTATCATCTGTCGTTACGGACGCGGTGATACCTAATATGTGTATGTTTATTTTTTTCATTTTTTTATAGGAAAAGGCAATTTATTTTTTAATTTTACATTTTTATTTATTTATTTTTACTTTTATTATTTAAAAAAAAATGTATCAAGTCCCTCTTGGATCTTGAAGATCCAGTGGGGCTGATGGCTGTACTATACTTTATGCGGCAGCCCCGATGGTGGAGAGAGGGAGCCCCCTCCCTCTATTAACCCCATGGATGCCACTATGGGGTTACAGAAGAGTGTCAGCATAGAGCTGACACTCTTGACACTCTCTGCTGATGGCGGCGGCTCAAACACAGCAGGGGGACCGCACGGCATCGGGGGCAGTGCTGGAACGGGGGGGGGGGGGTGTCACGGACAACTTTGAGGAACAGGAGGCAAGAGATAATCCGAAATGGGGGCAGGAGGAATGTATGGGGCGGGGAGGGGGCGGACCGCACCAGGACAGGAGGCAGGATATAACCTTCAGTGGCGGCAGGCGGACACAAGGGGGGGCTTGGAGGTGCACAGATGAGGGGCACAGATGGGGGGCACAGATTGGGGGGGGCACGAGGACACTACCTGATTTCAGGCTCTGATCTGCAGAGTGCCGGCATTTTTTTCACTGCCGCGATCCGATTGGTTAGTCGGATCGATTGTCGGCAAGGGGCCACTCTGATTGGTCCCTTGCCGGCATTACTGGACTGTATGTTGTCCGTGACAGCAGCAGGACAGGGGCAGAAGCTTTAATCCAAGGGCTTTGCAGCTCTTAGAGCAGACATGGAATCAAGGTCATGTAAGTGACCTGTGCACTTCGGAGGAAGGGGCGGTGGTTGCACAGAGCCACCAGCACAGAAGAAGAGGGAGCAGGGTGCAAAAGCGGAGCGGCCGTCACCTAGACAGTACGACTGCTACTGCCCACCACAGCAAGGGACCGAGCACACCAAAGCCAGCTCCAAGGAGCTCCCTGGCGTGGCAGTTCTTCAGACAATGTGCTTATGACAAGACACGAGTGGTTTGCACGCTGTGCAATCAGAGCCTGAAGCGAGGCATAAACGTTCTCAACCTGAGCACAACCTGCATGACCAGGAATCTAAGTGCAAAGCACAAGCTGCAGTGGAGTAGACACCTCAAAAACCAAGAAAGGTCTCTGGCTCCTCCTGCTTCCTCTTCTGCTGCAGTCTCGGCCTCTTCATCCACCTCTGGAGTGAGAGTGCCACCTGTCACCCCGCAAACAGAGGATCTGCCAGCAACACCATCACCTGGTTCACCAAGCATCTCCACAATGTCCCACAGAAGCATTCAGCTCTCCATCTCCCAAACAATGGAGCGGAAGAGGAAGTACCCCCCTACCCACCCACGATCCCTGGCCCTGAATTCTAGCATTTCAAAATTACTGTCCTTTGAAATGCTTTCATTCCATCTGGTGGAGACGGAGAGTTTTAAAAGCCTTATGGTGGTGGCTGTCCCACAGTACGTTGTGCCCAGCCGCCACTACTATTCCAGGCATCTCATCCCTTCCATGCACAACCAAGTAGGGAACAAAATCAGGTGTGCACTGCGCAACGCCATCTGTGGCAAGGTCCACTTAACTATGGATACATGAACCAGTAAGCATGGTCAGGGATGTTATATCTCCATAACAGCACACTAGGTAAATGCAGTGGTGGCTGGGCCTGAGGCGGATAGCAGTTTGGCGCATGTCCTTTCACCACCGAGGATTGCAGGGCGCTTCAGTTTGCCTCCTGTTGCTTCCTCCTTCTACTCTGCTTCCTCATCCTACACCGCCTCCTCATCCAATCAGTGTAACACCTTCACCACCATCTTCAGCACAGCCAGGGGTAAACGACAGCAAGCAGTGTTAAAACTTATCTGTTTGGGGGACAAACTCCACACAGCGCAGGAGCTGTGGACGGGCCTTGAACAACAGACCGATAAATGGTTGGTACCAGTAAGACTCAAGCCCGGCCTGGTGGTGTGCGATAATGGGTGAAATCTCGTAGCAGCTCTGGGACTAGCCAGTTTGACGCACATACCTTGCCTGGCACATGTGCTGAATTTGGTGGTGCAGAGGTTCCTTAAAAATTACCCCGATATGTCAGAGCTGCTGCATAAAGTGCGGGCCGTCTGTGCGTGCTTTCAGCATTCTCACCCTGCTGCTGCTCGCCTGTCAGCGCTGAAGCGCAACTTCGGCCTTTCCGCTCACCGCCTCATATGCGACATGCCCACAAGGTGGAACTCCACCTTGCACATGCTGGCCAGACTGTTCGAGCAGCAGCAGGCAATAGTGGAGTTTCAGCTGCAGCACACACGGGCAAGTCGCTCTGCGGAACAGCACCACTTCACCAACAATGACTGGGCCTCCATGCAAGATCTGTGTTCCTTCTTGCACTGTTTCGAGTACTCCACCAACATGGCCAGTGCCGATAACGCCATTCTCAGCGTTACTATCCCACTTCTATGCCTCCTCAAATAAACGCTGCTGGCGATGATGAAAGAGGATGTGGCACAGGAGGAGAAAGATGGATCATTTCAATCATTCACAAGTGGCTCCGAGGGTGTGTTCCTGCACCCACAAACGCCAGGTACACAATTGTCCAGCCAGTGCACAGTTCTGGAGGAGATGGAGGAGGAGGAACCATGTTCACAGCAGGGTGGCACCCAGACCAGCTCATGGCCATCACTGGTGCGTGACTAGGAGGATACAGAGGACACAGACGATACACCTCCCAACTTTGGCCTTCCCGCTCACCGCCTCATATGCGACATGCCCACAAGGTGGAACTCCACCTTGCATATGCTGGCCAGACTGTTCGAGCAGCAGCAGGCGATAGTGGAGTTTCAGCTGCAGCACGGCCGGGCAAGTCGCTCTGCGGAACAGCACCACTTCACCAACAATGACTGGGCCTCCATGACAAGATCTGTGTTCCTTCTTGCGCTGTTTCGAGTACTCCACCAACATGGCCAGTGCCGATAACGCCATTCTCAGCGTTACTATCCCACTTCTATGCCTCCTCAAATAAACGCTGCTGGCGATGATGAAAGAGGATGTGGCACAGGAGGAGGAAGATGGATCATTTCAATCATTCACAAGTGGCTCCGAGGGTGGGTTTCTGCACCCACAAACGCCAGGTACACAATTGTCCAGCCAGTGCACAGTTCTGGAGGATGATGAGGTGGAGGATGAGGAGGAGATGGAGGAGGAGGAACCATGTTCACAGCAGGGTGGCACCCAGACCAGCTCATGGCCATCACTGGTGCGTGACTAGGAGGATACAGAGGACACAGACGATACACCTCCCACAGAGGACAGCTTTTCGTTGCCTCTGGGCAGCCTGGCACACATGAGTGATTACATGCTGCAGTGTCTCCGCACCGACCGCCGAGTTACCCACATTCTAACTTGTGCTTATTTATTGGGTGGCCACGCTGCTGGATCCCCGTTACAAGGGCAACGTACCGTCCTAATTCCGTCACTGGAGCGTGATCGTAAGATGCGTGAGTACAAGCGCACACTGGTAGACGCGCTGCTGGTGGCATTCCCACCTGACAGCGGGGGCACAGTGGAAGCACAAGGCTAAGGCAGAGGAGGAGGAAGAGGTCGCCAACGCAGCTGGGGCACCACCAGCACCTCAAAAGACAGGGTTAGCATGGCCGAAATGTGGAAAAGCTTTCTCAGCACACTCCAACATATGGACCTCCACCTGTACATATTTTATTTTATGTAATTTGACTAATTTATCTGTTACATTTTCGGGTGAAATTTACCAATTTTTGGGTGTGATATACCACTGCTACACCTAGTAGACAGGTAAAAACATTTCACTAATTTGTCTGTTACATTCTTGGATGACATTTGACCATTTTTGCCATGATTAAACCCCTGCTCTGCATAGGTGATAGGAACATAAATTTCAAAAAATCGTTTTTTACAATGTGACATTTTACCAATTTTGTCGTATACAAAACCCCTGCTCTGCATAGATGACAGGGAATTAAATTTCAAAAATTCTTCTTTACTCGATGCGCTCCCCCTCCTTTCATTCAATGCTTAAACTTTAATAACTTCGCTTCAATAATTTGTCCCACTTTTCCACTCGATCATATTTCATTTTTAAAAATTAACCTCCCTTGCATGAGGTCTCTCTTTCTCACGCTCCCTCTCCGGCATGGAACCCTGATTCGCCGATAACCGTGATTAACATGGTAGGCTCAGAAAAGAAAATTGAAAATTGATAGAGAAGATATCCAAATGGATCGTGGATCACGGTGACGTGCGATCAGGCAGAAGTTATCTAGAGTCAACAAAGCGGCAGCAGGGCCTCTCCTGTCTAACATTTCCAAATTCTAAATACCCCAGTGACATTCCCTATAATTTTTTATTAATCATTCCAATAACAAGGCATATCAAGAGTCCTGTATTGTTATTTATCATCACTACCTCCCCAAGTCAGGAGTGAGCAATTGCCACGCGCCCCCTCCTTTCCTTTGATTCTTCTGCTTTAATAACTTTTCCCATATTTCCGCTTGATTACAATTAAATTTTATCCATTGATTTCCCTTGGATGTGGTCTCTTTCTCACGGTCCCTCTCCGGCATGGAACCCTGATTCGCCAATAACTGTGATCAACATGGTAGGCTCAGAAAGGAACATCGAAAGTTGATAGAGAAGATATCCAAATGGATCGTGGACGTCTTGGTGACGTGCGACATGGTGGGTCAGTATGTGTGCACACGCCTACACAAACTGACTGATGGGTCTCCAAATTGGGCACATGGCCTGATCTTGTCCTTTACGCCTTGGAGGTGCTGGCTTGCCCTGCAGCTAGTGTATTGTCTGAACGCATGTTTAGCATGACTGGAGGGGGTTATCACAGGTTATATTTCCCAATGTTTTGGGTCGTGCCCTAATAAAAAAAAAAATATAAATTTAAAACCAAAAAGCAGTGTAGGCTACCTCCCCCTCCTCCACCACCGCTTCCACCTACACTGCCACATCCTCCGCCTCCTCAACCTCCGACTCCATATGGACCTCGTCCTCCTAGATCAGGCATGCTCAACCTGCGGCCCTCCAGCTGTTGTAAAACTACAACTCCCACAATGCCCTGCTGTAGGCTGATCGGAATTGCTGGGAGTTGTAGTTTTGCAACAGCTGGGGGGCCGCAGGTTGAGCATGCCTGTCCTAGATCAAGATTATTATTTTGTATTTTTATGTATTTTATATTATTTAAAGTCATTTCCCAATCCACATTTGTTTGCAGAGCACTGACGATGCTCTTAACCACCTTTGTATGCCATTTGCAGCCCTCTAGCCTTTTCCATGACATTTTTACAGCCATTTTAGTGCTCAAAAGTTCGGGTCCCCATTGACTTCAATGGGTTTCAAGTTCGGGGTCAAGTTCGAATCCGTCGAACCCGAACATCCAGGTGTCCGTTCAACTCTATTCTGGACCAGACAGTAAGATATCATTTAGCGAGACGCCTTCGCACCTGGCGCTCGAGTCGAATACTACTCTTTTCTGCCCTGGTTTTTTAGGATGACACACTCCAAATACGGGTAAGTACCAACACTCTTTGGAGTCTTGGAGTGTGGGTGCCATTTCTGCATGGTTGTTCTGGAATATTCTTTCCATGAAGGTAAAGAAATGTTCTCTCGTCTCTGGTGTCCTCTGAAGTTTATGTTTGAGGGAGATAAATCGACTGTAGACAAGTTCTTTGTTGTTAGGTAAGCGTTGTCTCCGGGATTTAAACGGTAAAGGTGTGACCCAGCTTTTTGACTTGTCTTTTACTATTCCTTTATCCATGATGACCAAGAACAGCCAGTCTTCTATTGACATTGTGACCTGTCCTTGTTCTGTGAAAGACTGTGCACCCTAAGTGCACTTGCTCACCATCGCAGGCGTGGTCTTCACAGGAGGTATCTGCAAAAGGACAGGACATAGGAGTGTTGTGTGGCAATTCTTTTATCAGGAAACTGCTCTGACATGGCTGGAATAGGGAAGGACGTCCATTTTCAAGTGTGTTGGTAAGCATACTATTGACTGAGGTCGGCTTCTGTGCTCCTCGTAGACAGACATCTCCTATGATGATCCATCGTAGGTCAAGTCTCTGGGCGTATGGAGCGTTTTGGGGACCGTTGATCTGTCCTCTATCCTTGTGAACTTGTAGTATGTCTCTTCCAAGGAGCAAGACTATTGGGGCTTCTGGGTCCAGTTCAGGTATCAGGTGAGCTATACACCTCAGGTGGGGGTGGTATGTTGCTACCTCTCGTGTTGGTATCTCAGAACGGTTGTCAGAAATGTGGTTGCAATCCAGTATGGTTGGCAGGGACAAGCAGGTCTGACCATCTATGGACTCTACCTTGTACCCAGTTGCCTTCCTCCCCGTCATCTCAACGGTACCAACACATGTCCTTTAAGGAGTAGGGAGAACCCGGGCCTTACAAGGTTGAAGGTGTGGAAGAAGGTGGATTTAGCTAAAGACCTTTTGCCTTGATCATCAAGATATACCTTGATCGCCTTATCTCGGTGACTGACCGGAAAAACTCTGACAAGGCAGATTTTTGAGCAGGACTTCCCTCCTGCAAGTCCTTTACAGATCTCTGTACAGTGAAAAGTGACTACTTGGGTATCTATGTTAGTGTCTATCTGCTTTCTGTCATGCTCCTCTGCTTGGGATGATACCTGAGAGGGTGGCCCAGGGTGTAAAGCCTTGTTGTGTTCTGTGCTACCCCATTCTGTGCATGTCACACTGATCTGCGATGTTGTAGCACAGCACCTGACGCAGATGTTGTTTTCTTTGAGGAATTATTTGAGGTCCTATAAAAGACTTCACCCTGAAGGCTGTGAATTTTAGTAGATGTGGTTTCTTGTGCAGGGGGTATTGTTTGGTACAATTTTTGGGAATGTTCTCTTTCTTGAAAAGACTTTAACAGTCTGTATGAAGAACCTGTGGAGGCAACGTTAGTTTTGTGGACTGCCACTGGTGTTTTATGAGGTTTGACACCAGGGGTAGTGGGACGTGACAATGTAAAGTTAAAACCGGGATCATTTCTAATCTTCGCCTGTTGAGTAGCAGTCTACAAATACCACGAATGGGAGGAATGATACATTATGAAACTGTTTATAATGGAAACCATGCGTGATCCACTTCTCTTGTAGATTATAAGGGAGTTTTTGGGCAATCAGATTGACACCTCTGGCGGTGTCCAGGAATGCTATCCCCGGCAGATCTCTTTCTGCCTGAGCAACCTGTACCTCTATCAACAAGTCACTGAGTTCCCTGAGCTTCTGGCAACCCCTACTCACTATTCAGGGAAAATTATCTATTCTCTTATATAAAGCATTTTCTATAGCTTCTATTGACCCATAATACTCATCAAGTCTTTCCCACACCATCTTTAGGCCTCTTCACTACAAGAAAGATCTAAGTCTCTTATGGCATTCTGGAAGGGGGCTCGCCTTGTCCTGTAGTTCTCGGGGCGATCGGTGAACTTTATAAGTCCTTTGGTAACCAGCTCCCGATTAGCAAAGAACTTAGCGAAGTCCATGGTGGCCTGGTTAGCGCCAATACTATCCAGTGTGTTGTTGTTATGCCCCATGTGTGGTGTATCACCATACCTTTTTGGGGTTTCTGGCTTAGGGAAGTTTGTATAATACCGTTCTGACGAGAAGGTTGTCCCTTTAAGTCGAAGCAAAGGTTGTAGCTTCTGTTCTCTAGGGCAGTAGTTGTGTCTGGCATCGATTTGCCGCATACTGTTCTGCTCGAGGTACTGTGGTTCAAAGTAGGATCTTTGAAGCTCTGTATAGACTGGCTGATAGGCTGGATCATAATTGTCATCTGTCTTGGGATGCTGATGGACATATTCTTAGACGCGCTGTCCTGCATCTTGTTGATCTAGGTCTGGCCCAAGTACTTGGCTGTGTTTCTTGGATTTCAGAAACTCCAAGGCTTCTAGGAACTCTGCTTTCTAGGAGTCTTTGCAGTGACACTTGCAGGCTAGCCATCTCTTCTTCCAGTAACGCCTTCTCTATTTCCTTTGACGCTCTCTCTTTCTTTAGTCACATCTCTTGTGCAGCAAAGGAAGACCTTACTTTTGCAGCCTCAGCTTCTGCACAGGCAAGAACAGCCTTTTCTTTTATTGAGAACTTGCTAGAGCAGCTTGCTCGTGACCTGATCCTGTATGATGATGCCTGGCTAGCGGACATTGTGTGCCTTTTGCTGGCTGCTTAATATCTCTGTGCAGACTCAGTCTAGGTAGAAACAGACTTCAGCGTGATCTGGATCGTGCTGCACTCGCTGGGGGCTGCACTCTCACTTCTTGTGACTGTATGGCAGCTGCTGCAACCTTGTACGCAGGACTGCGTGTGTGATGGCAGCTCCGTATAGTCAGATCCACTATGGCTGGTGACTAGCATCTGTTTTACTGTTCTGTCTTCATACACATTCACACAGTGTGCAGTCTGACTGTTCTTTGTAGTCTAACTTGTTTATTGGTAAAACAGGATTGTTTGATTGGTAAAACTACAAAAATACAAATAGCAAGTATAAGTATAAAGTATAGATAGCATGTACTATAACATTTGCATTAACACTGAAAGCACATGGTAAAATGGCTGCCTATACATAGGAATACATATCTAGCTCGCCAACAGTAGCAACAACTCTCTGAGTAACAATTACATTTACAACTAACTGAACAGCTCTGCATAACATCATGTCCCTGAAACAAAGGTAGATCTCTCACCAGATATGCTTATACAAGCATTGTGGAGTTTAAGAAGGAGATATGCAAAAGGACAGCTCTGCTGATGTGACTTGAAGACTGGAAACTTCTCTTTCACTGGATGCTTTTTACTCCCACAATGCAGTGCACCACCCACAATGAAGTCGTCTTTGTAACAGAAAAACAAAGTGTAATATAATTTAATACCGCTAGATGGTGCTTTAACCACACTAACCACTTGAAAAATACCAAGACTCTAGCAGAATGAACTAGAATCATTTTCTAAACCTGCTGGGCAGAAAAGAAAACATAGTTTCAGCACTTCGAGAGCCATAGTGGTGGTTCCAGCAACTTAACCCCTTAAGGACACAGGGCGTACAGGTACGCCCTTGTGCCCTGGTACTTAAGGACACAGGGCGTACATGTACGCCCTGTGCATTTTCAATCACCGCCGCGTGGCCGGCGGCGATCGGAACCCCGTGCCTGCTCAAATCATTGAGCAGGCACTTGGGGCAAATGCGTCGGGGGGTCCGGTGACCCCCCCCCATGTATGCGATCGCAGAAAACCGCAGGTCAATTCAGACCTGCGGTTTTCTGCGTTTCCGGGTTATTCGGGTCTCTGAAGACCCGATAACCCGGAACAGGATGGTGATGGTGGTGTGATTTCACTCCACCAATCACCATCCAGCGATCCTGAGTGGTGATGGTGACATCACCACTCAGGATCGCTTTCTGATTGGTCTGTGGGCGGTCCGGCGGCAGATTCAAAAGAGGCAGGCGCCCCTCCCCTCCTCCTTTTGTGTTCCGGAGCCGGAGGAGAGAGGAGCTGCCTGCACGTGTCTGCTGCCACCGCTGCACCGCTGCCTGCACCCGATCTGTGCCCCCCCAGGACCCGATCTCTGCCCCCAGCACCCCATCAGGTACATAGGGACAGCTAGGGAAAGTTTGGTTTAGGCAGGGAAAAAAAAAGGGAAAGGTAGTTTTTTTGAACTTTTATTGCATCACCCCAGTTAGGGTGTCTGGGGTCCACAGCACAGCTGTGTGACCCTAGACCCCCCAGGGGTGCTGCCACTTGCCCGCCTCCCCCTGCCACTTGCCCCCCCCCCCCCCCCACCTTTTTTGGGGTGCTTTTTTTTTTTTTTTTTTTTTTTTGAGTTCGCTGACTGTGGCCGGCACTTAGCGTCCGGCCACTGTTAGCGCATCGCACACCCCACCGCTGATCAACATCGGACGGTTGATCAGATCAGCAGTTTTGAAATTTTTTTCCCCACATTTTTTGCCCTTTTTTTAGTTAGTTTATTTATTTTTTCTGTTAGTTTTAGGGTGAGTTCGTGAACACCCGTGCCCCCTCACACACGCACACCAAATAAAGAGTTACACACACGCACATATACACGCAGACACACACTCCCCTATGGCCCGCCGGACGTTCTCGGCCGAGGAGGCATACGCCCAGCTTGCCTCCGAGTCCGAGAGTCCCAGTGAGGATGAGGATGACCCCACATTCCTGTTGTCATCCGCATCCTCCTCATCATCTAGCGATGATGATGAGCCCCCAAGGCGGCGGAGACGCCGCCAGGCGGAGCAAGGGGACCGCCATGTTAGGGACCCTGTGGCCCACACTAGTACGAGCAGCTCTGGGGCTCGTACTGGTTTCCCGGCCCACCAGTTAAATCCACCGGAGCACCCTGCCGGTGAACTTGTCTGGTGTAGCCCAGAGCGATACGAGCCCGTGATTCCCGATTTCGTAGGCCAATCAGGAATCCAGATTTCCACAGTGGGCTACACTGAATATGACTTTTTTTGTCATTTTTTCAGTAACCCACTGGTAAATCTGCAGGTGGAGCAGACGAATCTGTACGCCCAACAGTTCGTCGCTCAACACCCGGGCTCCTTTTTGGCCAGGCCCGGTGGCTGGACGCCGGTCAGTGCAGCCGAAATGAGGACATTTTGGGGCCTCGTGCTGCATATGGGCCTGGTCAAGAAACCCAGTGCCAGGCTGTAATGGAGTGGGGACGTCCTATATCAGACCCCACTTTACAGTACAGTTATGACACGCTCACGGTTTGAGGCCATCCGGAAATGTCTGCATTATTCCGATAATGCAGCATGTCCACCCCGAGGTGATCCTGCCCATGACCGTCTGTACAAGATACGGCCGGTCATCGATCACTTTGGGGCCAAATTCATGGAGGCCTATGTACCTGGAAGGGAGGTCGTGGTTGATGAGTCTCTCATTGCGTTCAAGGGGAGACTCATTTTCCGCCAGTATGTGCCTTCCAAGCGGGCGAGGTATGGCGTGAAGCTATACAAAATTTGTGAGAGTACCTCAGGGTACACTTACAAATTTCGTGTATACGAGGGGCGAGATTCCCGGATTCAACCCCCAGAATGTCCCCCCACTCTGGGTGTTACCGGGAAACTTGTGTGGGACCTTATGCACCCACTGCTGGATAAGGGTTACCACTTGTACGTGGATAACTTTTATACCAGTATCCCCTTGTTCCAGTCCCTTGCCGCCAGATCCACGTCCGCTTGTGGGACCGTGCGGAAAAATCAACGCGGCCTCCCTGCCCACCCCCTCCAGGTACCTATCCCCAGGGGTGAGACCCGTGCCCTTACCACTGGAAACCTGTTGCTGGTCAGGTATAAGGACAAGAGGGATGTCCTTATGCTGTCCACAATTCATGGTAACGGCATCACCCCTGTCCCTGTGCGAGGTACCGCGGCAACGGTCCTCAAGCCCGATTGTATCGTCGCCTACAATCGGTATATGGGAGGAGTTGATCTCTCGGATCAAGTCCTCAAGCCATATAACGCCATGCGCAAAACCCGGGCATGGTACAAAAAAGTTGCGGTCTACTTGGTGCAGGTTGCCATGTACAACTCTTTTGTACTATCCCGAAGCGCTGGCAGCACAGGGACATTCCTCCAGTTCTATGAGGCAGTCCTCAAGGCCCTGATCTTTTCGGACCGGGAAAGAGCAGGCCGGAGTACCTCGGGAACTGTAGGCGCCCGGATCGTCCCTGGCCAACACTTTCCAGGTGTGGTCCCCCATACTGGAAAGAAGGGACGAACCCAAAAAAAGTGCAGAGTGTGTCGCAGGAGGGGGATACGGAAGGACACGACTACTCAGTGCGACACATGCCCCGATCATCCGGGCCTCTGCATTGACGGTTGCTTCAGGGAGTATCACACTTCCATGGAGTACTAAATTTATATCCCAATTTAGCACTGACATCGGATAAAAAAAAATGGTTCTCAGACTTGAGACACCCAAAAAAACTAAAATAATTTATTAAAAGTAGACATAGGTATTGCCGCGTCGGTAATAATCTCCTCTATAAAAATGCCCCATGACCTAACCCCCCAGATTAACACGGTCCAGAAAAATAAAAAAAAGGTGCAAAAAAAGTTTTTTTTTGTCACCTTACATAATAAAAAGTTTAATAGCAAGCGATCAAAAAGTCATATAGCCCCCAAATTAGTGCCAATAAAACCGTCATCTCATCCCGCAAAAAATGAGCCCCCACATAAGATAATCAGATAAAAAAAAATATAGAAAATGACTCTTAGACTTTAGAGATACAAATTTTTTTTTAGGGTATCAAAAAGGATAATATAGTCTAAAACCTAAATAATTGTAAAAAAAAGTTGACTTATTAGGTATCGCCGCGTCCGTAAGAATCTCCTCTATAAAAATACCCCATGACCCAACCCCCCAGATTAACACAGTAAAAAAAAAAAAAAAAATAGGTGCAAAAAAATATTTTTTTTGTCACCTTACATAACAAAAAGTTTAATAGCAAGCGATCAAAAAGTCATACAGCCCCCAAAATAGTGCCAATAAAACCGTCCGCTCATCCCGCAAAAAATGAGCCCCCACATAAGATAATTGGCTAAAAGAAAATAAAAAAAATGACACTTAGACTTTAGAGATAGCCAAAAAAAAATGTTGTATCAAAAAAGATAATATAGTCAAAAACCTAAATAATTGTAAAAAAAAAGTAGACTTATTAGATATTGCCGCGTCCGTAAGAATCTCCTCTATAACAATATCCCATGACCTAACTACCCAGATTAACACGGTTAAAAAAAAAAAAAAAAAACGGTGCCAAAACCGCTATTTTTGGCACTTTTCCATTTCAGTCCGTTTTTTCCGGTAACAAAACAAGGGTTAACAACCAAACAAAAGTTAAAATTTATTACCCTGATACTGCAGTTTACAGAAACACCACATTTGTGGTCGTAAACTGCTGTATCCGTAAAAGGGAGGCCGCAAAAGGAAAGGACCGACATGGTTTCTGGAAGGCCGATTTTGATGGCCTTTTTTATTGACACCATATCCCTTTTGAAGCCCCCCTGATGCCCCCCTAGAGTAAAAACTCCCTAAAATTGACCCCATCTAAGAAACTACACCCCTCAAGGTATTCAAAAATGATTATACAAACTTTATTAACCCTTTAGGTGTTCCTCAACAGTTAATGGCAAATGGAGATGAAATATCAGAATTTCAATTTTTGGTAACCTTGCCTCACAAAAATGTAATATAGAGCAACCAAAAATTATATTTGCCCTAAAAATACTCCCCCAAAAAATGCCACCTTATCCCGTAGTTTCCAAAATGGGGTAACTTTTAGGGAGTTTCGACTCCAGGGGTTCATCAGGGGGGTTGAAACAGGACACGGTGTAAATAAACCGGTCCATAAAAATCAGCCCTCCAAAAACCAAACGGCGCACCTTTCACTCTACGCCCCGCTGTGTGGCCGTACAGTAGTGTACGGCCACATATTGGGTGTTTCTGTAAACGGCAGAGTCAGGGTAATAAAGATACAGTCTTGTTTGGCTGTTAACCCTTGCTTTGTTAGTAGAAAACATGGGTTAAAATGGAAAATAAGGCAAAAAAAGAAATTTTCTAATTTCATCCCCATTTGCCAATAACTCTTGTGCAACACCTAAAGGGTTAACGACGTATGTAAAACCAGTTTTGAATACCTTGAGGGGTGTAGTTTCTTAGATGGGGTCACTTTTAGGGAGTTTCTACTCTAGGGGTGCATCAGGGGGCTTCAAATGGGACATGGTGTAAATAAACCAGTCCATAAAAATCAACCTTCCAAAAACCATACGGCGCACCTTTCACTCTACGCCCCGCTGTGTGGCCGTACAGTAGTTTACGGCCACATATTGGGTGTTTCTGTAAACTGCAGAGTCAGGGCAATAAATATACAGTCTTGTTTGGCTGTTAACCCTTGCTTTGTTAGTGGAAAAAATGGGTAAAAATGAAATATTAGACAGAAAAATGAAATTCTCAAATTTCATCCCCATTTGCCAATAACTCTTGTGCAACACCTAAAGGGTTAACAACATATGTAAAATCACTTTTGAATACCTTGAGGGGTGTAGTTTCTTAGATGGGGTCATTTTTGGGTGATTTCTATTATGTAAGCCTCGCAAAGCAACTTCAGACCTGAAATGGTCCCTAAAAATTTTGTTTTTGTAAATTTCTGAAAAATTTCAAGATTTGCTCCTAAACTTCTAAGCCTTATAACATCCCCAAAAAATAAAATATCATTCCCAAAATAATTCACACATGAAGTAGACATATGGGGAATGTAAAGTCATCACAATTTTTGGGGGTATTACTATGTATTACAGAAGTAGAGAAACTGAAACTTTGAAATTTGCTAATCTTTCAAAATTTTTGATAAATTTTGTATTTTTTGGTGCAAAAAAAAATATTTTTTGGACTTCATTTTACTAGTGTCATGAAGTACAATATGTGACGAAAAAACAATGTCAGAACGGCCTGGATAAGTCAAAGCGTTTTAAAGTTATCAGCACTTAAAGTGACACTGGTCAGATTTGCAAAAAATGGCCTGGTCCTAAGGTGTAAAAAGGCTGTGTCCTTAAGGGGTTAAAGAGGTTATCCTGGAAATTATAATAATGATCTATACTTTGGTGAGCGCTGCAGGCTCCCAGCAGCTTTCCAAGCACAGCACTGTACATCGTACCGTACATCGTATAAGCAGCTGTGTTTGGTATTACATCTCAACCACATTGACTTGAATGTTGTTGAACTGCAACTAGGCAATGTGACAAATGCACAGTGCTGTCACTGGCTTAGGAACAGGCTGCAGCAATAAAGAAGCCCCTGTCCTCTTCTGACAGCTGATTGGACCCCTGCAGATTTGATATTGATGATCCCCATTCTGAGGATAAATCATCAATATCTTTTCCCAGATAACCCCTTTATATCTTGATCCACATTCCCATGCAAAAAAAAAATATGTTACAGTAATCCAAAAGATTCAGTGAAATGTGTCTAATTTATTCACTTGTACGGATCAGTGAGTGTGCACCCACTCTGCCAACTAACCGGTTTCGCTTTGTGCTAATCCCAAGGGCATTATTCCAATGCTCCCCTGGTATTCACCCTTTAACCCCTGTACAGAGATAAGGTCTTCGCTGCAGGTAAGCAACTAGGCCATTATCTCCTGGGATAGTCCCAGTGCAGTTGCCAGTGGACCCAGTGGGGTCAGGGACTCTGGTGCAAGCACCAGGAGCTCAGACAGAAAAAACACATAAAAAAACACACCAAAACCACAAGAGAAGTCTGACCAGACATGAGGACTTGAAACTGGCTTCTGAAGATTCAGGCAGTACAGTTAATGTGGATGAGGTTAGACACAGGATAGACTTGGGGTGGGGTACTGGAAGAGGCACAGGCAAGGCAAACAGACTGGGATGAGTACAGACAGGATGAGTACAGGACTGGAACACGGCAAAAACACAGACAGGAATAACGCAGGATAAATGCCTGCAAATCGCTGAAGCACAAAACTAACAAACACCTTTTTTGGACACCAGGGAACGTAAGCTCAGGCATCCTCTGCCTTGAGAGAGTGCCTTAAATACTCAGGGACCCTTAGCCATTGGCCGGGGAAGTATTTTGCAGTACCTGCGATGTTCCTTTAGGAGGCCAAACATGAGCGCGAGCACCATAAGGAGAAAGATGCTGGAGGACTAGGTAGGAGCACAGTGTCCACAACTTGCAGAGGAGCTTGCGACCAGAACGCTGGATGGCATGGTGAGTGTTGAGGCGTCCACGCAATATCAATCACATGATTGCTAGGACTGGAGAAAAAGACGGCATTGCTGCTTCCTGATCTGTATATACTGCACTCTTTGAACACCGTCTATGCAACAATGGAAGAGGCAGGAATGGTGAAAAAACAAGCCTATATTTTCTATGGGGAACCTAAGTGTTACTCTCACTTACAGCAGGCATCTCATTCTCACAGCAGCATGATAAGTGTGCTGCTGTGAAGTCTGCAAGGACGTTCGGGAATGTCCTTGTATAGATAAACAATCCAACTTTCCAAAGTCTATGGGCAGTCCAAAAGAGTTAAAGAACAAAAAGTTTTCTTTATGGCATTTTTATTTTTTCACACGATAGCAAAACACTATATCTAACTGATTTTATACATTTACATCATTTTGACAAACAGGCCTTTTTTTGAATTGAGTGTTACAGCCTTCAGATTCCTACATAAGTGCATTTAACACATGGTTTAAAAAAAAATTATATAATAAGGTTTTAAAGACATGGCAAAATAACCAGGAAATTGTCCACAGTAATTTAATCCTTTATTTTTTTCCACATTTTGTCTTAAAAGTCATCAAGTCATGATTAACATTACTTTTCAAGGTCTCAATCAATATAAACTCAATTGTAGTTGTAGAATATGAAACCGAGTGAATTATGGGCTTTTTTAATATTTTTTTTTTTTCATTTTTGAAAGATGATTACCATCATACTTGCTGTATTGATAAGATGAAGCAAGGAATCTAGGATAGTCAAGTACCCAAAAGATTTCACACTTTCATTAACTATAGATATGCAACGATGAAGGCATGCTCTTAGAAAGTAGTAAAATAAACTAAGTTGACCTCTGATTTCTTAATCTTTTGCAACCACATCTCTTTTTAAAAGCTAAGTTACAGAGGACCTGTGACCACACCTGACACTTGGGTGTTTCTCTACACAGTCTGTCAATATCCGCACAGTTCTAGATGTGGAAGATTGTGTAGGGACACACCCCTGTGACAAGGAGAATGGTAACACCCAACTGGCAATTTATAAAAAAAAATAGGAATAACAGAGGATGGGATAATGCAGAGTTAAAAGTAAAGATGATCCAGGACTTGCTACTTCATCTGGTATTCAATTAAAACAGACCTATCAGTAGAGATGACAGCTCTTAAAAGGCTGTTCACACGACTAGTATAGCTCCATACTAATTAAAGGGTAACTACAATTTTATTGAATGCAGCTTATTATAATTTATTAGGACCTTACGGGCTACACCTACAGCAGAAGGAAAAAATATGTTTTTTAAGTCATTTTAGGGCTTGTCCGAGATTTTTAACTATATCAGACAACTCTTTTAAAAGTCTTCTCTACCTCCCCTTACCTGTAAGATGTATGAGATAAGGGTGCCCCAATCTGCACTTCTCTTTCAGATAATGGTAGGACTGCTTTCCACCTATATGCAAAAGGTACAGTGATTCAAGGGATCTTCATAGAACCTAGGTCACTTTATATACCAACAATCTGCTTGTTTTTTTTATGTCTGGTTACCATTCTTCCATATGCCAATAAATTGATTGACACTAGAGTTGAGCGAACACCTGGATGTTCGGGTTCGAGAAGTTCAGCCGAACTTCCCGGAAATGTTCGGGTTCGGGATCCGAAGTCAATGAGGACCCGAACTTTTCGGCACTAAAAAGGCTGTAAAACAGCCCGGGAAAGAGCTAGAGGGCTGCAAAAGGCAGCAACATGTAGGTAAATCCCCTGCAAACAAATGTGGATAGGGAAATGAATTAGAATAAAAATAAAATAAATAAAAATTAACCAATATCAATTGGAGAGAGGTCCCATAGCAGAGAATCTGGCTTCACGTCACCCACCACTGTAACAGTCCATTGTCAGATATTTAGTCCCAGGCACCCAGGCAGAGGAGAGAGGTCCCGTAACAGAGAATCTGGCTTCATGTCAGCAGAGAATCAGTCTGCATGTCATAGCAGAGAATCAGGCTTCACGTCAGCCACCACTGTAACAGTCCATTGTCATATATTTAGGCCCAGGCACCCAGGCAGAGGAGAGAGGTCCTGTAACAGAGAATCTGGCTTTATATCAGCAGAGAATCAGTCTGCATGTCATAGCAGAGAATCAGGCTTCACGTCAGCCACCACTGTAACAGTCCATTGTCATATATTTAGGCCCAGGCACCCAGGCAGAGGAGAGAGGTCCCATAACAGAGAATCTGGCATCATGTCAGCAGAGAATCAGTCTGCATGTCATAGCAGAGAATCAGGCTTCACGTCACCCACCACTGTAACAGTCCATTGTCATATATTTAGGCCCAGGCACCCAGGCAGAGGAGAGAGGTCCCGTAACAGAGAATCTGGCTTCATGTCAGCAGAGAATCAGTCTGCATGTCATAGCAGAGAATCAGGCTTCACGTCAGCCACCACTGTAACAGTCCATTGTCATATATTTAGGCCCAGGCACCCAGGCAGAGGAGAGAGGTCCCGTAACAGAGAATCTGGCAACATGTCAGCAGAGAATCAGTCTGCATGTCATAGCAGAGAATCAGGCTTCACGTCAGCCACCACTGTAACAGTCCATTGTCATATATTTAGGCCCAGGCACCCAGGCAGAGGAGAGAGGTCCCGTAACAGAGAATCTGGCTGCATTTCATAGCAGAGAATCAGGCTTCACGTCAGCCACCACTGTAACAGTCCATTGTCATATATTTAGGCCCAGGCACCCAGGCGGAGGAGAGAGGTCCTGTAACAGAGAATCTGGCTTCATGTCAGCAGAGAATCAGTCTGCATGTCATAGCAGAGAATCAGGCTTCACGTCAGCCACCACTGTAACAGTCCATTGTCATATATTTAGGCCCAGGCACCCAGGCAGAGGAGAGAGGTCCCATAACAGAGAATCTGGCAACATGTCAGCAGAGAATCAGTCTGCATGTCATAGCAGAGAATCAGGCTTCACGTCAGCCACCACTGTAACAGTCCATTGTCATATATTTAGGCCCAGGCACCCAGGCAGAGGAGAGAGGTCCCGTAACAGAGAATCTGGCTTCATGTCAGCAGAGAATCAGTCTGCATGTCATAGCAGAGAATCATGCTTCATGTCACCCAACATTGGAACAGTCCATTGTCATATATTTAGGCCCCGGCACCCAGACAGAGGAGAGGTTCATTCAACTTTGGGTTGCCTCGCAATATAATGGTAAAATGAAAATAAAAATAGGATTGAATGAGGAAGTGCCCTGGAGTACAATAATATATGGTTAAGGGGAGGTAGTTAATGTCTAATCTGCACAAGGGATAGACAGGTCCTGTGGGATCCATGCCTGGTTCATTTTTATGAACGTCAGCTTGTCCACATTGGCTGTAGACAGGCGGCTGCATTTGTCTTTAATGACGGCCCCTGCCGTGCTGAATACACGTTCAGACAAAACGCTGGCTGCCGGGCAGGCCAGCACCTCCAAGGCATAAAAGGCTAGCTCTGGCCACGTGGACAATTTAGAGACCCAGAAGTTGAATGGGGCTGAACCATCAGTCATTACGTGGAGGGGTGTGCACACGTACTGTTCCACCATGTTAGTGAAATGTTGCCTCCTGCTAACACGTTGCGTATCAGGTGGTGGTGCAGTTAGCTGTGGCGTGTTGACAAAACTTTTCCACATCTCTGCCATGCTAACCCTGCCCTCAGAGGAGCTGGCCGTGATACAGCTGCCTTGGCGACCTCTTGCTCCTCCTCTGCCTTGGCCTTGGGCTTCCACTTGTTCCCCTGTGACATTTGGGAATGCTCTCAGTAGCGCGTCTACCAACGTGCGCTTGTACTCGCGCATCTTCCCATCACGCTCCAGTGCAGGAAGTAAGGTGGGCATATTGTCTTTGTACCGTGGATCCAGCAGGGTGGCAACCCAGTAGTCCGCACACGTTAAAATGTGGGCAACTCTGCTGTCGTTGCGCAGGCACTGCAGCATGTAGTCGCTCATGTGTGCCAGGCTGCCCAGGGGTAAGGGCAAGCTGTCCTCTGTGGAAGGCGTATCGTCATCGTCCTGCCTTTCCTCCCAGCCACGCACCAGTGATGGGCCTGAGCTGCGTTGGGTGCCACCCCGCTGTGACTATGCTTCATCCTCATCCTCCTCCACCTCCTCCTCATCCTCGTCCTCCTCGTCCTCCAGTAGTGGGCCCTGGCTGGCCACATTTGTACCTGGCCTCTGCTGTTGCAAAAAACCTCCCTCTGAGTCACTTCGAAGAGACTGGCCTGAAAGTGCTAAAAATGACCCCTCTTCCTCCTCCTCCTCCTCCTGGGCCACCTCCTCTTCCATCATCGCCCTAAGTGTTTTCTCAAGGAGACATAGAAGTGGTATTGTAACGCTGATAACGGCGTCATCGCCACTGGCCATGTTGGTGGAGTACTCGAAACAGCGCAACAGGGCACACAGGTCTCGCATGGAGGCCCAGTCATTGGTGGTGAAGTGGTGCTGTTCCGCAGTGCGACTGACCCGTGCGTGCTGCAGCTGAAACTCCACTATGGCCTGCTGCTGCTCGCACAGTCTGTCCAGCATGTGCAAGGTGGAGTTCCACCTGGTGGGCACGTCGCATATGAGGCAGTGAGCGGGAAGGCCGAAGTTACGCTGTAGCACAGACAGGCGAGCAGCGGCAGGATGTGAACGCCGGAAGCACGAAAAGACGGCCCGCACTTTATGCAGCAGCTCTGACATGTCGAGGTAGTTGTGAATGAACTTCTGCACCACCAAATTCAGCAAATGCGCCAAGCAAAGGATGTGCGTCAAACCGGCTAGTCCCAGAGCTGCAACGAGATTTCGCCCATTATCGCACACCACCAGGCCGGGCTTGAGGCTCACCGGCAGCAACCACTCGTCGGTCTGTTGTTCTATACCGCGCCACAACTCCTGTGCGGTGTGGGGCCTGTCCCCCAAACATATGAGTTTCAGAATGGCCTGCTGACGTTTACCCCGGGCTGTGCTGAAGTTGGTGGTGAAGGTGTGTGGCTGACTGGATGAGCAGGTGGAAGAAGAGGAGGAGGAAGCTGAGTAGGAGGAGGTGGCAACAAGA
Source organism: Bufo gargarizans (assembly GCF_014858855.1). Taxonomy (NCBI): domain Eukaryota; kingdom Metazoa; phylum Chordata; class Amphibia; order Anura; family Bufonidae; genus Bufo; species Bufo gargarizans. Next base: position 418,625,688 of record NC_058080.1, on the reverse strand, counting down.
GGCAAAGAATGTTGCCCTGCGATCCTTGGCTGCGGAAGGACGTGCGCCAAACAGCTCTCCGCCTGGGGCCCAGCTGCCACTACATTTACCCAGTGTGCAGTTAGGGAGATATAGCGTCCCTGGCCGTGCTTACTGGTCCACGTATCTGTGGTTAGGTGGACCTTGCCACAGATGGCGTTGCGCAGTGCACACTTGATTTTATCGAATACTTGGTTGTGCAGGGAAGGCACGGCTCTCTTGGAGAAGTAGTGCCGGCTGGGAACAACATACTGTGGGACAGCAAGCGACATGAGCTGTTTGAAGCTGTCTGTGTCCACCAGCCTAAATGACAGCATTTCATAGGCCAGTAGTTTAGAAATGCTGGCATTCAGGGCCAGGGATCGAGGGTGGCTAGAAGGGAATTTACGCTTTCTCTCTAATGTTTGTGAGATGGAGAGCTGAACGCTGCCGTGTGACATGGTTGAGATGCTTGGTGACGGAGGTGGTGGTGTTGGTGGTACATCCCCTGTTTGCTGGGCGGCAGGTGCCAACGTTCCTCCAGAGGCGGAGGAAGAGGCCGAGGCGGCAGCAGCAGAAGAGGCCGAGGCGGCAGCAGCAGAAGAGGTAGCAGGGGGAGCCTGAGTGACTTCCTTGTTTTTAAGGTGTTTACTCCACTGCAGTTCATGCTTTGCATGCAGGTGCCTGGTCATGCAGGTTGTGCTAAGGTTCAGAACGTTAATGCCTCGCTTCAGGCTCTGATGGCACAGCGTGCAAACCACTCGGGTCTTGTCGTCAGCACATTGTTTGAAGAAGTGCCATGCCAGGGAACTCCTTGAAGCTGCCTTTGGGGTGCTCGGTCCCAGATGCAGCGGTCAGTAGCAGGCGGAGTCTCTTGGCGGCGGGTGTTCTGCTTTTGCCCACTGCTCCCTCTTTTGCTACGCTGTTGGCTCGGTCTCACCACTGCCTCTTCCTCCGAACTGTGAAAGTCAGTGGCACGACCTTCATTCCATGTGGGGTCTAGGACCTCATCGTCCCCTGCATCGTCTTCCACCCAGTCTTGATCCCTGACCTCCTGTTCAGTCTGCACACTGCAGAAAGACGCAGCAGTTGGCACCTGTGTTTCGTCATCATCAGAGACGTGCTGAGGTGGTATTCCCATGTCCTCATCATCAGGAAACATAAGTGGTTGTGCGTCAGTGCATTCTATGTCTTCCACCGCTGGGGAAGGGCTAGGTGGATGCCCTTGGGAAACCCTGCCAGCGGAGTCTTCAAACAGCATAAGAGACTGCTGCATAACTTGAGGCTCAGACAGTTTTCCTGGTATGCATGGGGGTGATGTGACAGACTGATGGGCTTGGTTTTCAGGCGCCATCTGTGCGCTTTCTGCAGAAGACTGGGTGGGAGATAATGTGAACGTGCTGGATCCACTGTCGGCCACCCAATTGACTAATGCCTGTACCTGCTCAGGCCTTACCATCCTTAGAATGGCATTGGGCCCCATCAAATATCGCTGTAAATGATGGCGGCTACTGGGACCTGAGGTAGTTGGTACACTAGGACGTGTGGCTGTGGCAGAACGGCCACGTCCTCTCCCAGCACCAGAGGGTCAACTAACACCACCACGACCATGTCCGCGTCCTTTACTAGATGTTTTCCTCATTGTTATCGTTCACCACAACAACAAAAATATTATTTGGCCCAATGTATTGAATTCAAATTCAGGCCTTTTTTTTACAGACACCTAACACTATCTGGCTATCTATTTAGGTACCGTATTACACTAATACAGGCACAGCAGTAACCACAGATTTAGCTGACTATAAATTTGAGGCCTATTATTTAGGCGCTGGGTGACAGGTATACGTTTACAGACAGAATTAGACTGGGATATGCACAGTAGCGTGTGTGTGAAGTTATTGAGAATGACCCTATCTGCACCTTGAATCTTATATACCCTTTTAGGGATAAATTTAAAGTAGGCCTGATACAGCAGAAACCACAAATTTAGAGAATTGCTAAATTGGGAATTGTATTTCAAACCAGAACAAAAACTGTGCTTTGACGGACACTAAATAACTTGACCAGCTACAGCAATAATGACAGATTTGGATGAATATAAATTTGAGGCCTAATATTTAGGCGCTGGGTGACAGGTATACGTTTACGGAGAGAATTAGACTGGGATATGCACAGTAGCGTGTGTGTGAGGTTATTGAGAATGACCCTATCTGCACCTTGAATCTTATATACCCTTTTAGGGATAAATTTAAAGTAGGCCTGATACAGCAGAAACCACAAATTTAGAGAATTGCTAAATTGGGAATTGTATTTCAACCCAGAACAAAAACTGTGCTTTGACGGACACTAAATAACTTGACCAGCTACAGCAATAATGACAGATTTGGATGAATATAAATTTGAGGCCTATTATTTAGGCGCTGGGTGACAGGTGTACGTTTACGGACAGAATTAGACTGGGATATGCAAAGTAGCGTGTGTGTGAAGTTATTGAGAATGACCCTATCTGCACCTTGAATCTAATATACTCTTTTAGGGATAAATTTAAAGTAGGCCTGATACAGCAGAAACCACAAATTTAGAGAATTGCTAAATTGGGAATTGTATTTCAACCCAGAACAAAAACTGTGCTTTGACGGACACTAAATAACTTGCCCAGCTACAGCAATAACCACAGATTTAGCTGACTATAAATTTGAGGCCTATTATTTAGGCGCTGGTTGACAGGTATACGTTTACAGACAGAATTAGACTGGCATATGGCCAAAAAATAACTACACTATTGATGGTTAAATGCACTTGGTGTGACAGCTTCACCCTGATGTAGGATATAGCCAAAAAACAACCACACTATTGAGGGTTAAATGCACTTGGTGACAGTGTCACGGACGGTGTACAGGAAACAAGACAAAGCAACATGCATATATGACTCACTGGATCCAAAGCTAAGGAACCAAAAGGGAGACCCCTGCACAAGACCTGAGACTTTCCCTGGCTGCTCAGCCTATGCAAAGATCCCAAAGGTGGATGGTTGCATATCCACTTACCTTCGACTATATAACCCCTGAACACCCTACAATAGTGAGGGGACACGACCACCGGCTCCCTACACCAGACACGGAGGGAGTCAGGGTCACCTGGGATCCAGCAAACAGAAAATAACAGATAAATGTACAGCACTTAACTTTCTAGCAGACTGGGAAACAGGATCAGCATGCACACACACTCCAGGAAGAAGTATAAGCCGCCCAGTAATGCATTATGGGGAGGAATTTAAAGGGAAGCAATCAGTCCAACTACATGACAGCTGAGAGAGGCTAACGAGATGAGGAACTGAACAGCACAACAAAGAAAACTCAAGGAGGAGGTTCTGAAAGGCTTCTGTCAGAGCTTCTCAGCTGTTTGGTTGTGACAGACAGCTTGCCCCTGATGTAGTATATGGCCAAAAAATAACCACACTATTAATGGTTAAATGCACTTGGTGTGACAGCTTCTGGGCAGCCTAAAAACAGTGAGCTATTGAATAGCAGCAGTTCAATCATCCACAGCTGCAGATCGATCTCTGAATGAAGTCTTTTGGAGGAGTTAATCACTGCCTAATCTCGCCCTAACGTCACAGCTGCAACCTCTCCCTACACTGATCAGAGCAGAGTGACGTGCGGCGCTACGTGACTCCAGCTTAAATAGAGGCTGGGTCACATGCTGCACTGGCCAATCACAGCCATGCCAATAGTAGGCATGGCTGTGACGGCCTCTTGGGGCAAGTAGTATGACGCTTGTTGATTGGCTGCCTTGCAGCCTTTCAAAAAGCGCAAAGAAAGCGACGAACACCGAACCCGAACCGGGACTTTTACGAACTATACAGTTCGGGTTCGCTCATCCCTAATTGACACCTTTGACATCTCTTTACTATCACGGAGGGAAGGTAAGAGTGCAGCCCTGGACTCCAACCACACCTTTGTCCCTACCTATTTGCACGACCCGTCCTGTCTGAAGGCGTACAACTTGGCGGCGTTCCCTAGCCTAAATGCCTGCAGGGGCCTAAAAGCAAAGGAAAACCGTGAACAGAGTCAGGGAAGCAAAAGTCAAAAACCAGGAGGTCACACAGTACACAGGGAAAAACACAAAAGCAAGGTCACAAACAAAGCCCAGTTTGGCAGCCAAGAGGTCACATCAAATACAAATCGAGGTAGTGAGGTCGAGGTCACAAACAAAGCTGAGGTCAAAATGAGCAAGGTCTGAATAGATAAAGAAGGCTGGTGAGGGTAACTATACCAATCACAGGCAAACTGTGGCCAGCAGGCTCCCTGTTTAAATTGCCTTGTCTGGTGAGTCACATGACATGGCCAGCATCATGTGACATTACACAGCCTAACACAGCCGAGCACCGATTCATCATTATCGGCGCTCGGCTCCCCTGCTGCTCATAGTCTAGGGGAACGCCGGCCCCGCTGACGAGGCGCGCGTGGCCGGGTCCTCCCCACCCCCTGGTCCCCATGGAAACGAGGACGCCGACAGCGTCCTTGCTCCTGCACACAGACGGGATGCCGGCGGTGCTGCAAGAAGGAAACGCGTCGCCGGCTCCCGTTACATATACCTTAGGAATCATAACAAACTAGTTAAAGGCGTGATTTATTCCCCTATAATTGTTAATTTGGAAGTTAAAGAGGTTATCCAACCCCTATTATAACCCCCCTAATGCCGGGCCCCTCAGATAGATTATACTTTTCCCACCCATGTCACTCCTGATGCCCAAACAGCTGACATTACATCTCTCTAGCATCGCGGGTGATGCTAGGGAGTCTCGTTCCTGTCGCAACCTGCTATTGGCTGACACCTAACCCCACCCCCGTCACCAGATGCTTTGATCCACGTGACAGGGAGATGCAGCAACGTCCATACGGGCGGGTTAAGTATAACTTGAGGGGCCCGGGCATTAGGGGGGTCATTATAGGGGTTGGATAACCTCTTTAAGATCATTTTCACACAATATAATTTCCGAAATGTATATATAATCGACATCTTGCTAATTTTTTCTTTGTTAGGGAGAAATTTGGTCTAAGCTCCAGAAGTCCACACTGCAAAGGTTTACCCCGGATAGGGGGCACTACAAATTAACACCTTGTCATTGTTTCTTATGGCTAGCTTTCCATGTTTGAATTTTATAAATGTCCTTCTTACTAAGTATTGTATGTTTTATGCAACTGTTAACTTATATTGCATTTGCCAGTGTAAATACATAGCTTCTGTGTATTTGCAGAGCAACAGGCTTTCTGAAGCACTTATCTCTGAACTCCTCACAGCTAAACACTTATTTAAGCCATATTGATCTGTTTGATAAAAATTGAGCTGGAATAATTGTTTATGAGCTGTCAAGAGTTCAGAGATAAGGACTTCACATGACTCATCAGATGATGGGACTCAGTGTAAACAGAAAGCCTGCGGCTCTGCAAATTCACAGAAGCTGTGTATTTATACTTTTAGGGGGGTTCACATAAACGTTTTGATTTTCATTATAGCATTCCGTTACACCATACTTATAATGGAAAATAACGGAATTGCAATAACTGAAACCAAAAAGAACACTGTCCATTTTGATGCATAGGTCTGGCATTCCATTATTTCTCTCTCCCTTGGGTGGAAATAGGCTGACCTGCTTCCCACCAAGGAAAGTTTTTGTTTTCAGGAAGCTGTGGTTAGGTGAAGTTGGAGTCCTAAGGGACAAGAAATGGTGCAGTTAGGGGATGCATTTGCCCCCTCTCCTGCTGCAGTAGCCTGGGAAGCAGCTCCCAGAGTGCCCGATACTTGCTTTTGACTGAACTATAGACTTTATTGACATAAGAGGGAAAACAGACAAGAGACACCCTACTCATTGAACGGATAACAGATTTAAGCTAGATAGCAACCAAGAAAAGCATTTGGACCAACTGCCGCAACCTTCTGGTACCAAGTGGAGTGAATTACAACAAAGTAAAGAAACATTTTTTTATTGCCAACTTCATTCAGTAAACTACGTTCAAGTTTCCCAATCTGGACTTCATTTTCTACTTCAATTATTGCAGCGAACCACCCCCAGGGAGCGAAAGCCTGAGGTAGGATCACCGTGACACAAGGACACCATGCTAGACCATATTATACTACTACTATTATAATACACTGCACCTGCTTTTTAGAAAATGGTGAACAAGTAATTTACTAGGAAGTATATTTTTGTTCAAAGAGGTCGGGTGGGCTTTGAATATTGATGAGGTCACCAATATCAGATCAGCGGGGGGTGGGGGGCACCCCCACCGATCAGCTATATGTGTGCACGTGCCGTCTCCCTTCTCTCTTCCTGCTCACCACTGCTGTCTATGGAAAAGCACTAACAGAGAAGGAAGAGAGACGGGAGACCGCACGTGGACACTGCGCTCGCCGCCTCCTCCTACAGTTGATCAGCGGGGGTGCTGGGATAGGTCATCAATATTAAAAGCCCGGACAACCCCTTTAAATATTGGCATTTCAAGGTTAACCTTTAAAAATAGCATACTGCAGTGCATAATTACTGATAGACATGTACAGTGCAGACCAAAAGTTTGGACACACCTTCTCATTCAAAGAGTTTTCTTTATTTTTATGACTATGAAAATTGTAGATTCACACTGAAGGTATTAAAACTATGAATTAACACATGTGGAATTATATACACAACAAAAAAGTATGAAACAACTGAAAATATGTCATATTCTGGGTTCTTCAAAGTAGCCACCTTTTGCTTTGATTACTGCTTTGCACACTCTTGGCATTCTCTTGATGAGCTTCAAAAGGTAGTCACCTGAAATGGTTTTCACTTCACAGGTGTGCCCTGTCAGGTTTAATAAGTGGGATTTCTTGCCTTATAAATGGGGTTGGGACCATAAGTTGTCTTGTGGAGAAGTCAGGTGGATACACAGCTGATAGTCCTACTGAATAGACTGTTAGAATTTGTATTATGGCAAGAATAAAGCAGCTAAGTAAAGAAAAACGAGTGGCCATCATTACTTTAGGAAATGAAGGTCAGTCAGTCTGAAAAATTGGGAAAACTTTGAAAGTGTCCCCAAGTGCAGTCACAAAAACCATCAAAAGCTACAAAGAAACTGGTTCACATGCAGACCGCCCCCGGAAATGATGACCAAGAGTCACTTCTGCTGCGGAGGATAAGTTCATCCGAGTCACCAGCCTCAGAAATCGCAGGTTAACAGCAGCTCAGATTAGAGACCAGGTCAATGCCACACAGAGTTCTAGCAGCAGACACATCTCTAGAACAACTGTTAAGAGGAGACTGTGTGAATCAGGCCTTCATGGTAGAATATCTGCTAGGAAACCACTGCTGAGGACAGGCAACAAGCAGAAGAGACTTGATTGGGCTAAAGAACACAAGGAATGGACATTAGACCAGTGGAAATCTGTGCTTTGGTCTGATGAGTCCAAATTTGAGATCTTTGGTTCCAACCACCATGTCTTTGTGCGACGCAGAAAAGGTGAACGGATGGACTCTACATGCCTGGCTCCCACCGTGAAGCATGGAGGAGGAGGTGTGATGGTGTGGGGGTGCTTTGCTGGTGACACTGTTAGGGGATTTATTCAAAATTGAAGGCATACTGAACCAGCATGGCTACCACAGCATCTTGCAGCGGCATGCTATTCCATCCGGTTTGCGTTTAGTTGGACCATCATTTATTTTTCAACAGGACAATGACCCCAAACACACCTCCAGGCTGTGTAAGGGCTATTTGACCATGAAGGAGAGTGATGGGGTGCTGCGCCAGATGACCTGGCCTCCACAGTCACCGGACCTGAACCCAATCGAGATGGTTTGGGGTGAGCTGGACCGCAGAGTGAAGGAAAAAGGGCCAACAAGTGCTAAGCATCTCTGGGAACTCCTTCAAGACTGTTGGAAGACCATTTCAGGTGACTACCTCTTGAAGCTCATCAAGAGAATGCCAAGAGTGTGCAAAGCAGTAATCAAAGCAAAAGGTGGCTACTTTGAAGAACCTAGAATATGACATATTTTCAGTTGTTTCACACTTTTTTGTTATGTATATAATTCCACATGTGTTAATTCATAGTTTTGATGCCTTCAGTGTGAATCTACAATTTTCATAGTCATGAAAATAAAGAAAACTCTTTGAATGAGAAGGCGTGTCCAAACTTTTGTTCTGTACTGTATGTGCTGCTGAGATATGTCTGATTGAATCTAGTCCCGGGGTCAAGGTCAATATTTATTAATATTGAAGCTTACATATTTTAAAATATGGTGTTGTTATAAAACAATGTGGATAGAAGTATCTAGGTTAAGTTCCCAGCTCATTAAAACATTTAATATGTGTATAACTGGGTGTGATATATTGGAATTGTGACTGCCAGTATTCATTCCATTCTTGACTTTTGTTGGTCATAACCCCTTGTCTTTGTTTTCATGACTTTATTTCCAATCACTAGCAAATTTGTAGCATTTCACTAAACTTCTTTCCTTTGCGGAATAGGAATATTTTACCTTTTAGAAGTGGGCAGCTTTCATACTATAAGTCACTAACCTGTATGCCATAATTTAGGTAGAGCCTCTTTTCTTTATCGTGTGCATAAGTAAGGTTTCACTCATTTTCTATCAGAAAGCCAACATTTACTGTATGCTGAAAACCAGCCAAATCCCATTATAGTGAATGGGGATCCGGCAGTGTCCAGTTATTGGTACTGGCACTGTAAATCCAGTAGTAGGTTTCTCTGCCAGAACAAACCACCAGAGTTACCTAACAGAGATGTGAACAAAGCTTAATTAGAATATGGTTTCAGAACAGTGTAACAGGTACCTAATAACCATACTGCAAACAGTCAGAAATGTAAGCAGCACAAGCAAAGATTAAAGTAACAGTGTGCCAGAAGCCAAGGACATGACCCATGTCCAATAACAATAAACATAGAAAAATACTGCAGCACTCGCAGGAGCAATTCAAATGTGTAGTTCTTTATTCACCAGAAACCGAAACGGTTCAGTCCTCTTACTGGGACTTTCCTCAAACAAACATTTTGCTGCTGATACCAGATAAGGTAGAGTTTATCACTCTACAAATATGGTACATTCAAAAATGAGACACTGTACAATGAGAGGGATTTGAGGGGTATGAGTCTCTTGCTGTGATTGAATGCCATGAACATTAGAAATACTTAAAGAGCAAAGGAGTCACTGCATAACTGGGATCTAAGATCTATGATAGCTACAATAAACTGTCAGACAATGATAATTGTTAGGTAGCTGCTAGGGATGAGCGAATCGACTTTGAATGAAACATCCAAAGTCGATTCGCATAAAAGTTTGTTCTAATTCTGTACGGAGCCAAAGAGCCGAAGTTATTGCTTCAATAACTTCATAAATAAATTTGTACTGTAAAAAAACATTTTCCGAACTCGGGTTCGGTTCCAAGGTACCAAGGAGCCAATACATTCTAATACTGTACGGAGCTCCTGCAAATCGACTTCAGATGTTTCATCCGAAGTCGATCCGCTCATCCCTAGTAGATGCTTTCTGTCAGGCAGAAAATGTCCTCTGAATATCAAGAGCCTGAATCACATAAGGTGGTGATTCAAGGTTTTATTTCTGACTCATCATATGTTTTATTAAATTATGTGACAAATTTACTACTTTAAAAAATGCCAAACACTTACAATAGTGTTCTTTCATATCTCCTGAGGCAGTTTAATCACACCTCATAGCTTCAGTTATGCAAATGCAATCAACATCTTACCTCAATTAGATCCTTGACTTTGTATTGCTTATGATAAACATATTATGCTGACTGACGCATGAGTCACTAGTATATAATGATGGAGATTCTTTGTATAAGTTGTTCTGATTGAGAAAGCCAGTTGGATGACTAGCAAAATATCTTCAAGAAAAAATACTAGTCTAGATTCATTTACCTATTTGTAAGAAACATACCTGTGTGGACTCCAAAGGTGCGATCCTCTGCTTTGCCGCAATTCTCCCGGCAGCAATCTTGTGCTGGGGGAGATTAGCAGTGAGCTGATTGCTCAGCTGTTCTATTACTGTGTGCTAGTGTTTCTGACTAATGGAGCGCAGAGTCATGGACCTATCAGGTTCTGATCCAGGGACTCGTGCTTTATTTAAACCCCTTCCTAGCCATACCCCAGTGCCAGTGCATGGCAGTATTCCTGGCTCCTTGTTCATGTGCTTATTGGATTGCTTGTTCCTTTGAGCCGGCTTGTCTTCCTACCACTCTCTGTCTCTCATTTGGTACTACGTTCTCCGTCTGGTTCAGAATTGCCATTTTTGTCCTCTTCACCTCCAGAAAAAAAGGTATAAAAAGTGATCAAAAAGACATATGTACCCAAAAAGGATTCCAATAAAAACCACAGCCTATCCTGCAAAGAAAACAAGCCCCCATACAGCTGCATTGCTGAAAAAATCTAAATGTTATGAACCTTAAAAAAAAATTTTGAAAATCCTAATGCCGCTCCTTCCCTTCTAAATGCTGCCGTTCCCCCAAACTGTGGTTTACGACCACATTTATGGTGTTGTTGTATTCGGGAAAAAAAAGCATAACAAATTGTATGTGCATTTTCTCCTTTTACCCCTTGTGAAAATGAAAAATATGGGGCTAAAGCAACTTTATATTGGGAATAAATGTAATTTATTTTCATTTTCACACCCATGTGTTTCTAAATTCTATGAAATGCTTATTGGGTCAAAGCATTCACTTCACTACTAGATTTATTCCTTGAGAGGGGTAATTTCCAAAATGGTTTTTTTTGGGGGGGTTTCTTTCTAGAGGTACCTCAGGGTTTTTTCAAATGTGATATGTCACCTGAAAACCATTCCAGCAAAATCTGCCCTCTGTTAATAATATGACGGTTCTATCTTTCTGCACCCTGTCATGTGCTCATACAGCAGTTTACGACTACATGTAGGGTGTTTCTGTAAACTGCAGAATCAGGGTAATAAATATTGAGGTTTGTTTGGCTGTTAACCCTTGGTGTGTTACAGGAAAAATGGATTTAAATGGAAAATCTGCACACCAATTTTTTTTTTTATTCTTAAGGGTTAATAAAGTTTGTAAAATCAGTTTTGAATAACTTGACGGGTATAGTTTAAAAATGGGGTCTTTTATGGGTGGTTTCTACTATGTAAGCTTAAAAAAGTGGGTTTTGGAAATTTTCTTAAAAATGTTAAAATTTACATTTACTAAATGATGCCAACAGAGAGTAGACATATAGGGAATATAAAGTAATAACTATTTTATGAAGTATCACTATTCATCTGACAAACCAGAGAAATTCTAATTTTGAAAATAGCTAATTTTTCAAAATTTTCTGCAAATTCTTAATTTTTTTATGCATAAAGGTAAAACGTATTAACTCAAATTCACTACTAACATTAAGTATGATGTGTCACAAGAAAACAATATCAGAATAGCTTGGATAAGTAAAAGTGTTATTACCAGATAAACTGACACATGTCATGTTTGAAAGATGGGGTTCCAGCATTAGCTCCAAACTGGCTGTCGCTTGAAGGGGTTAAGGAAGTAGTCAGGAAGGTCTGGCACTGCTGCACCACCCTGACTGCAGAATATAAGACACAAGCACTTTTTAGCAAGATTTTTTCATTCTTAAAGTCCAAAAAAAGTGTTATTTAAAAGAACAATATAAAATAGAAGTGATCCAACATTTATAATAGCCATAAATGCAATAATAATTTTTTTGTGCATACAAAGTTGACCCTGTGTCTTAAAAAAGTTAAGGAATTTGTGCCCACCAAAGAGAATTAGTCTAAAAGTCTAAAGTCTATATTGAGATCTAAAGGCTAGACAGCCTTTAGGCAGGGGTCCTGGGTGTTGGACCCCCAATAATCAGATACTGATGACCTATTCAGAGGATAGGTCATCAGTATAAAAATCTTGGAAAAACCCTTTAAAGGCTATATACACCTTCAGAGGCATTTTTTTATGATTGCATTTTACACATTTTTGGCTAAAAATCTTTTTTCAATTGGCCTTTATTAAAAATATGGAGCCGTTCTGTCACAAAAGGATTAACTGTCTTTCTAGCTGTGTGACTGGTACCTTCACTTTCACTTTGTGTTGGTGATCTAATAAACCATATTTCTAAATTACTGAGAGGTCATAAACACTTATTTAAGCCACATTCTTATCAGTAAGACAAGAACTGAGCTATAATTCATGTTTAGGAGGTCAGTGAGCACAGATAAGGAGTATGTCAACTCCCTGACTGACGGAAAAGACAGAAAATCCAAAGGGTGCTACTAGTGCATCTGAGCTATGTACAAAATAAAGAACTCCATATTTTTAATAAAGACCAATTTAAAAAAAAATTGGGCTCAAAATGAGCACATTGCAATAAAAAAAAAATGCCCCCAAGATTTTTATACTAATGACCTATCCTCTAAATAGGTCATCAGTATCTGATTAGTGGGGTCCAACACCCGGGACCCCTGCCAATAAACAGTTTAATAAGGCACGGGTGCTCCTGTGAGCGCTGTGGCCTTCTCTCAGCTTTTCCTAGGCCAGTGAAGACACGTTCATCAGTCACATGGCCTAGGAGCAGCTCAGCCCCATAGAAGTGAATGGGGTTGAGCTGAGATACCAAGCACAGCCGCTATACACGTATGACGCTGTGCTTGGTAAACTGCAAGAAGGCAGCGGCACAGACAGAAGCGCCAGTGCCTTCTCAAACAGATGATCAGCGGGGGTCCTGGGTGTCTGACCCCCACAGATAAGATACTGATGATCTATTCCGAAAATCTCTGAAAATGCATTTAAGCAAGGGAATACACAGTGATCTTGGCTGCAACAACCATGGCACAACCAAAGATTGCTGTGTAGCAGTCAGGGCCGTTTGAAGGAATTTGGGGGCCCCAAGCAAAATAGACATGGAGGCCTCCCCTCCACGCCCTCCCCACCTTACGCACGCAAAGCCTACAGGAACCACAGTATAGCCATACAGTTTAGGTTCACCCACACTTTATATAAATAAAAAAGGAGATTTACAGTGCAAATACTGCTGTTGCATTTAATGTGCATGAAATTTGAAAATTTTCAACAAATGAACATTTGCAAAAAACACCACTGTACCATACAATCCAATATACATTAAAAAAGTGCACAATAACTAAATCCAACATACTTAAAACACACACATTAACATTTTTCAGTTCTTACAAACATGTGCAAATGATCTAAAACTGCTGGTTGCGAACCTTGTTTTCTGCAAAGGCAATCACAATGTCCTCCATGTCCAAAGACTGGCGAACATCACGCTCAATTGATGTAAGTGCCAGTCCTGTGGATGGTTATTATAAAGTTGCAACAGATGACTATAATACCTTGTTAAATAGTTAATAAACAATACCAGTAAAACATGTGGGTTGTCCTGATACTGTAGTTGCACTAACTGTTCGTTACAAGCAGCATTTGCCGTCAGGCAGGTAGCTAACAAACATATTTTTGCTAGCTTACCTGCTGCAAAATTACACCATTTATACAAGACAAGTAGAGCTATTTTATCTAGTGTATGTAATTTATCACTTACCAGTATCTTGTTTTTTCTTATCCTCCTCTTCCTTTCTCTTCTTTCTTTTCTGGCTTCCTGAAGCATAATTCCGCTTCATGATGACTGCCGACTCCGAGGAGGTTATCTTTTTTGCCGGCCGCCGAGATCACGTGGTTGGCTGGCTGCTCAAGAGGGGCCCCCTTGAGGAGGGATAAAAGTGTCACTTTACTGATGCATTATGTGTGTGTGCGCGGCGGCGTAGTGTGAATGAGCTCCCTGTCCTGCCCCCTTTCCTATAGAGCTCTCTTTCGTCCCTTAGAGCTCTGCACCGGCCCCCTCTCTGTTTTCTCCTCACCCCCCTTCCCTGTGTTCTCCGAAGTCCGGGTTCGGGTTCGGTGTTCGTCGCTTTCTTGGCGCTTTTGTGACGCTTTCTTGGCGCTTTTTGAAAGGCTGCAAAGCAGCCAATCAACAAGCGTCATACTACTTGCCCCAAGAGGCCATCACAGCCATGCCTACTATTGGCATGGCTGTGATTGGCCAGAGCACCATGTGACCCAGCCTCTATTTAAGCTGGAGTCACATAGCGCCGCCCGTCACTCTGCTCTGATTAGCGTAGGGAGAGGTTGCGGCTGCGACAGTAGGGCGAGATTAGGCAGATTAACTCCTCCAAAGGACTTGATTAACTGATCGATCTGCAGCTGTGGGTCATTGAGCTGCTGATACTCAATTGCTCACTGTTTTTAGGCTACCCAGACCGTTTGTCAGTCACTTTTTTCTGGGGTGATCGGCGGCCATTTTGTGTCTTGTGGTGCGCCAGCACAAGCTGCGACCAAGTGCATTTAACCCTCAATGGTGTGGTTGTTTTTTGGCTAAAGCCTACATCAGGGTGAAGCTGTCACACCAAGTGCATTTAACCAGCAATAGTCTGTTTATTTTTTGGCCATATACTACATCAGGGGCAAGCTGCGCCCGTCACCAAGTGCATTTAACCCTCAGTAGTGTGGTTGGTCAAGCTGTCACACCAAGTGCATTTAACCAGCAATAGTCTGTTCATTTTTTGGCCATATACTACATCAGGGGCAAGCTGCGCCTGTCACCAAGTGCATTTAACCCTCAGCAGTGTGGTTGGTCAAGCTGTCACACCAAGTGCATTTAACCAGCAATAGTGTGGTTATTTTTTGGCCATATCCCAGTCTAGATCTGTCAGTAAATCTATACCTGTCACCCTGCGCCTAAATACTAGGCCTCAAATTTATATCCCGCTAAATCTGTCGTTACTGCTGTACTGTTCTGGCTGGGCAAGTTATTTAGTGTCCGTCAAAGCACATTTTTTGTTCTGGGTTGAAATACAATTCCCAATTTAGCAATTTCCTAATTTAGTGGTTTCTGCTGTATCAGAGCTATTTGAAATCTATCCCTAAAAGGGTATATAATATTCAAGGTGCACATAGGGTCATTCAGAATAACTTCACACACACGCTACTGTGCATTTCCAAGTCTAATTCCGTCAGTAAATCTATACCTGTCACCCAGCGCCTAAATACTAGGCCTCAAATTTATATCCCGCTAAATCTGTCGTTACTGCTGTACTGTTCTGGCTGGGCAAGTTATTTAGTGTCCGTCAAAGCACATTTTTTGTTCTGGGTTAAAATACAATTCCCAATTTAGCAATTTCCTAATTTAGTGGTTTCTGCTGTATCAGAGCTATTTGAAATCTATCCCTAAAAGGGTATATAATATTCAAGGTGCACATAGGGTCATTCAGAATAACTTCACACACACGCTACTGTGCATTTCCAAGTCTAATTCTGTCAGTAAATCTATATCTGTCACCCAGCGCCTAAATACTAGGCCTCAAATTTATATCCCGCTAAATCTGTCGTTACTGCTGTACTGTTGTGGCAGGGCAAGTTATTTAGTGTCCGTCAAAGCACATTTTTTGTTCTGGGTTGAAATACAATTCCCAATTTAGCAATTTCCTAATTTAGTGGTTTCTGCTGTATCAGAGCTATTTGAAATCTATCCCTAAAAGGGTATATAATATTCAAGGTGCACATAGGGTCATTCAGAATAACTTCACACACACGCTACTGTGCATTTCCAAGTCTAATTCTGTCAGTAAATCTATATCTGTCACCCAGCGCCTAAATACTAGGCCTCAAATTTATATCCCGCTAAATCTGTCGTTACTGCTGTACTGTTGTGGCTGGGCAAGTTATTTAGTGTCCGTCAAAGCACAGTTTTTGTTCTGGGTTGAAATACAATTCCCAATTTAGCAATTTCCTAATTTAGTGGTTTCTGCTGTATCAGAGCTATTTGAAATCTATCCCTAAAAGGGTATATAATATTCAAGGTGCATATAGGGTCATTCAGAATAACTTCACACACACGCTACTGTGCATTTCCAAGTCTAATTCTGTCAGTAAACCCATACCTGTCACCCAGCGCCTAAATACTAGGCCTCAAATTTATATTCAGCTGAATTTGAATACAATACATTGGGCCAAATAATATTTTTGTTGTTGTGGTGAACGATAACAATGAGGAAAACATCTAGTAAGGGACGCGGACGTGGACATGGTCGTGGTGGTGTTAGTGGACCCTCTTGGTGCTGGGAGAGGACGTGGCCGTTCTGCCACATCCACAAGTCCTAGTGTACCAACTACCTCAGGTCCCAGTAGCCGCCAGAAATTACAGCGATATATGGTGGGGCCCAATGCCGTTCTAAGGATGGTAAGGCCTGAGCAGGTACAGGCATTAGTCAATTGGGTGGCCGACAGTGGATCCAGCACGTTCACATTATCTCCCACCCAGTCTTCTGCAGAAAGCGCACAGATGGCGCCTGAAAACCAACCCCATCAGTCTGTCACATCACCCCCATGCATACCAGGGAAACTGTCTCAGCCTCAAGTTATGCAGCAGTCTCTTATGCTGTTTGAAGACTCCGCTGGCAGGGTTTCCCAAGGGCATCCACCTAGCCCTTCCCCAGCGGTGAAAGACATAGAATGCACTGACGCACAGCCACTTATGTTTCCTGATGATGAGGACATAGGAATACCACCTCAGCATGTCTCTGATGATGATGAAACACAGGTGCCAACTGCTGCGTCTTTCTGCAGTGTGCAGACTGAACAGGAGGTCAGGGATCAAGACTGGGTGGAAGACGATGCAGGGGACGATGAGGTCCTAGACCCCACATGGAATGAAGGTCGTGCCACTGACTTTCACAGTTCGGAGGAAGAGGCAGTGGTGAGACCGAGCCAACAGCGTAGCAAAAGAGGGAGCAGTGGGCAAAAGCAGAACACCCGCCGCCAAGAGACTCCGCCTGCTACTGACCGCCGCCATCTTGGACCGAGCACCCCAAAGGCAGCTTCAAGGAGTTCCCTGGCATGGCACTTCTTCACACAATGTGCTGATGACAAGACCCGAGTGGTTTGCACGCTGTGCCATCAGAGCCTGAAGCGAGGCATTAACGTTCTGAACCTTAGCACAACCTGCACGACCAGGAGTAAACACCTTAAAAACAAGGAAGTCGCTCAGGCTCCCCCTGCTACCTCTTCTGCTGCTGCCGCCTCGGCCTCTTCTGCTGCTGCCGCCTCGGCCTCTTCCTCCGCCTCTGGAGGAACGTTGGCACCTGCCGCCCAGCAAACAGGGGATGTACCACCAACACCACCAACACCTCCGTCACCAAGCGTCTCAACCATGTTACACGGCAGCGTTCAGCTCTCCATCTCACAAACATTTGAGAGAAAGCGTAAATTCCCACCTAGCCACCCTCGATCCCTGGCTGTCACGGACGGTGTACAGGAAACAAGGCAAAGCAACATGCATAAATGACTTGCTGGATCCAGAAACTAAGGAACCAAGGGGGGACCCCTGCAGAAGACCTGGCACTTTCCCTGGTTGCTCAGCCTATGCAAAGATCCGAATGGTGGAGGTTTGCATATCCACGTACCTTGACTATATAACCCCTGAGCACCCTATGATAGTGAGGGTACACGACCACCGGCTCCCTACACAAGATACGGAGGGAGTCAGGGTCACCTGGGATCCAGCAAACAGAAAGTAACAGATAAATGTTCAACACTTAGCTTTTGTAGCAGACAGGAGAACAAGACCAGCGTGCACACACACTCCAGGAAGAAATATAAGCCGCCCAGAAAAGCATTCTGGGGAGGAATTTAAAGGGAAGCAATTAGTCCAACACATGACAGCTGAGAGAGGCTAACGAGATGAGAAACTGAATACCACAACAAAGTCAAGGAGGAGGTTCTGAAAGACCTCTGTCAGAGATTCTCAGCTGTCTGGTTGTGACACTGGCCCTGAATGCCAGCATTTCTAAACTACTGGCCTATGAAATGCTGTCATTTAGGCTGGTGGACACAGACAGCTTCAAACAGCTCATGTCGCTTGCTGTCCCACAGTATGTTGTTCCCAGCCGCCACTACTTCTCCAAGAGAGCCGTGCCTTCCCTGCACAACCAAGTATCCGATAAAATCAAGTGTGCACTGCGCAACGCCATCTGTAGCAAGGTCCACCTAACCACAGATACGTGGACCAGTAAGCACGGCCAGGGACGCTATATCTCCCTAACTGCACACTGGGTAAATGTAGTGGCAGCTGGGCCCCAGGCGGAGAGCTGTTTGGCGCACGTCCTTCCGCCGCCAAGGATCGCAGGGCAACATTCTTTGCCTCCTGTTGCCACCTCCTCCTTCTCGGCTTCCTCCTCCTCTTCTTCCACCTGCTCATCCAGTCAGCCACACACCTTCACCACCAACTTCAGCACAGCCCGGGGTAAACGTCAGCAGGCCATTCTGAAACTCATATGTTTGGGGGACAGGCCCCACACCGCACAGGAGTTGTGGCGGGGTATAGAACAACAGACCGACGAGTGGTTGCTGCCGGTGAGCCTCAAGCCCGGCCTGGTGGTGTGCGATAATGGGCGAAATCTTGTTGCAGCTCTGGGACTAGCCGGTTTGACGCACATCCCTTGCCTGGCGCATGTGCTGAATTTGGTGGTGCAGAAGTTCATTTACAACTACCCCGACATGTCAGAGCTGCTGCATAAAGTGCGGGCCGTCTGTTCGCGCTTCCGGCGTTCACATCCTGCCGCTGCTCGCCTGTCTGCGCTACAGCGTAACTTTGGCCTTCCCGCTCACCGCCTCATATGCGACGTGCCCACCAGGTGGAACTCCACCTTGCACATGCTGGACAGACTGTGCGAGCAGCAGCAGGCCATAGTGGAGTTTCAGCTGCAGCACGCACAGGTCAGTCGCACTGCGGAACAGCACAACTTCACCACCAATGACTGGGCCTCCATGCGAGACCTGTGTGCCCTGTTGCGCTGTTTCGAGTACTCCACCAACATGGCCAGTGGCGATGACGCCGTTATCAGCGTTACAATACCACTTCTATGTCTCCTTGAGAAAACACTTAGGGCGATGATGGAAGAGGAGGTGGCCCAGGAGGAAGGAGAGGAGGAGGAGGAAGAGGGGTCATTTTTAGCACTTTCAGGCCAGTCTCTTCGAAGTGACTCAGAGGGAGGTTTTTTGCAACAGCAGAGGCCAGGTACAAATGTGGCCAGCCAGGGCCCACTACTGGAGGACGAGGAGGACGAGGATGAGGATGAGGAGGAGGTGGAGGAGGATGAGGATGAAGCATGGTCACAGCGGGGTGGCACCCAACGCAGCTCGGGCCCATCACTGGTGCGTGGCTGGGGGGAAAGGCAGGGCGATGACGATACGCCTCCCACAGAGGACAGCTTGTCCTTACCCCTGGGCAGCCTGGCACACATGAGCGACTACATGCTGCAGTGCCTGCGCAACGACAGCAGAGTTGCCCACATTTTAATGTGTGCTGACTACTGGGTTTGCCACCCTGCTGGATCCACGCTACAAAGACAATGTGCCCACCTTACTTCCTGCACTGGAGCGTGATAGGAAGATGCGCGAGTACAAGTGCACGTTGGTAGACGCGCTACTTAGAGCATTCCCAAAAGTCACAGGGGAACAAGTGGAAGCCCAAGGCCAAGGCAGAGGAGGAGCAAGAGGTCGCCAAGGCAGCTGTGTCACGGCCAGCTCCTCTGAGGGCAGGGTTAGCATGGCAGAGATGTGGAAAAGTTTTGTCAACACGCCACAGCTAACTGCACCACCACCTGATACGCAACGTGTTAGCAGGAGGCAACATTTCACTAACATGGTGGAACAGTACGTGTGCACACCCCTCCACGTACTGACTGATGGTTCGGCCCCATTCAACTTCTGGGTCTCCAAATTGTCCACGTGGCCAGAGCTAGCCTTTTATGCCTTGGAGGTGCTGGCCTGCCCGGCGGCCAGCGTTTTGTCTGAACGTGTATTCAGCACGGCAGGGGGCGTCATTACAGACAAACGCAGCCGCCTGTCTACAGCCAATGTGGACAAGCTGACGTTCATAAAAATGAACCAGGCATGGATCTCACAGGACCTGTCCGTCCCTTGTCCAGATTAGACATTAACTACCTCCCCTTAACCATATATTATTGTACTCCAGGGCACTTCCTCATTCAATCCTATTTTTATTTTCATTTTACCATTATATTGCGAGGCTACCCAAAGTTGAATGAACCTCTCCTCTGTCTGGGTGCCGGGGCCTAAATATATGCCAATGGACTGTTCCAATGTTGGGTGACGTGAAGCCTGATTCTCTGCTATGACATGCAGACTAATTCTCTGCTGACATGAAGCCAGATCCTCTGTTACGGGACCTCTCTCCTCTGCCTGGGTGC
The DNA here is from genome assembly GCF_014858855.1 of Bufo gargarizans. Lineage (NCBI taxonomy): Eukaryota > Metazoa > Chordata > Amphibia > Anura > Bufonidae > Bufo > Bufo gargarizans. The sequence continues at coordinate 418,605,386 of NC_058080.1, read as the reverse complement.
TGGGCCTAAATATCTGACAATGGACTGTTGCATTGGTGGCTGACGTGAAGACCTGATTCTCTGCTATGACATGAAGACTGATTCTCTGCTGACATGAAGCCAGATTGTCTGTTACGGGACCTCTCTCCTCTGCCTGGGTGCTGGGCCTAAATTTATGAAAATGGACTGTTGCAGTGGTGGGTGACGTGAAGCCTGATTCTCTGCTATGACATGAAGACTGATTCTCTGCTGACATGAAGCCAGATTGTCTGCTACGGGACCTCTCTCCTCTGCCTGGGTGCTGGGCCTAAATTTATGAAAATGGACTGTTACAGTGGTGGGTGACGTGAAGCCTGATTCTCTGCTATGATATGAAGACTGATTCTCTGCTGACATGAAGCCAGATTGTCTGTTACGGGACCTCTCTCCTCTGCCTGGGTGCTGGGCCTAAATTTATGAAAATGGACTGTTGCAGTGGTGGGTGACGTGAAGCCTGATTCTCTGCTATGACATGAAGACTGATTCTCTGCTGACATGAAGCCAGATTGTCTGTTACGGGACCTCTCTCCTCTGCCTGGGTGCTGGGCCTAAATTTATGAAAATGGACTGTTGCAGTGGTGGGTGACGTGAAGCCTGATTCTCTGCTATGATATAAAGACTGATTCTCTGCTGACATGAAGCCAGATTGTCTGTTACGGGACCTCTCTCCTCTGCCTGGGTGCTGGGCCTAAATTTATGAAAATGGACTGTTGCAGTGGTAGGTGACGTGAAGCCTGATTCTCTGCTATGATATGAAGACTGATTCTCTGCTGACATGAAGCCAGATTGTCTGTTACAGGACCTCTCTCCTCTGCCTGGGTGCTGGGCCTAAATTTATGAAAATGGACTGTTGCAGTGGTGGGTGACATGAAGCCTGATTCTCTGCTATGACATGAAGACTGATTCTCTGCTGACATGAAGCCAGATTGTCTGTTACGGGACCTCTCTCCTCTGCCTGGGTGCTGGGCCTAAATTTATGAAAATGGACTGTTACAGTGGTGGGTGACGTGAAGCCTGTATCTCTGCTATGACATGAAGACTGATTCTCTGCTGACATGAAGCCAGATTGTCTGTTACGGGACCTCTCTCCTCTGCCTGGGTGCTGGGCCTAAATTTATGAAAATGGACTGTTGCAGTGGTGGGTGACGTGAAGCCTGATTCTCTGCTATGACATGAAGACTTATTCTCTGCTGACATGAAGCCAGATTGTCTGTTACGGGACCTCTCTCCTCTGCCTGGGTGCTGGGCCTAAATTTATGAAAATGGACTGTTGCAGTGGTGGGTGACGTGAAGCCTGATTCTCTGCTATGACATGAAGACTGATTCTCTGCTGACATGAAGCCAGATTGTCTGTTACGGGACCTCTCTCCTCTGCCTGGGTGCTGGGCCTAAATTTATGAAAATGGACTGTTACAGTGGTGGGTGACTTGAAGCCTGATTCTCTGCTATGACATGAAGACTGATTCTCTGCTATGACATGAAGACTGATTCTCTGCTGACATGAAGCCAGCTTGTCTGTTACGGGACCTCTCTCCTCTGCCTGGGTGCTGGGCCTAAATATCTGACAATGGACTGTTGCATTGGTGGCTGACGTGAAGCCTGATTCTCTGCTATGATTTGAAGACTGATTCTCTGCTGACATGAAGCCAGATTGTCTGTTACGGGACCTCTCTCCTCTGCCTGGGTGCTGGGCCTAAATTTATGAAAATGGACTGTTGCAGTGGTGGGTGACGTGAAGCCTGATTCTCTGCTATGACATAAAGACTGATTCTCTGCTGACATGAAGCCAGATTCTCTGTTACGGGACCTCTCTCCTCTGCCTGGGTGCCGGGGCCTAAATATCTGACAATGGACTGTTCCAGTGGTGGGTGACGTGAAGCCAGATTCTCTGCTATGGGACCTCTCTCCAATTGATTTTGGTTAATTTTTATTTATTTAATTTTTATTTTAAATTATTTCCCTATCCACATTTGTTTGCAGGGGATTTACCTACATGTTGCTGCCTTTTGCAGCCCTCTAGCCCTTTCCTGGGCTGTTTTACAGCCTTTTTAGTGCCGAAAAGTTCGGGTCCCCATTGACTTCAATGGGGTTCGGGTTCGGGACGAAGTTCGGATCCCGAACATTTTCGGGAAGTTCGGCCGAACTTCTCGAACCCGAAAATCCAGGTGTCCGCTCAACTCTAATCTTAAATGATGAAAACCTGGAAGCGTGCTTGCCAGGCAGGAAAACCTCTGCTGGCTTGAGATCGGGAAGCAGTTCCATTGCAGTTATTAGCCAGAGCCTTTACTAGGCTTCTAGGCTTATTACTGGTATATTCCATGTCAGACCGGCAGGTGGCAGCACTGTATTGGAATATAAAGTTCTTTGCATATGGTAATGGATAAATTTTTTTATTACTTTATACAAATTACAATCTAATGATTGCATGCTGGGGTCCTAAAAAAAAGTTTAAAAAGTTTTTAAAAATATAAAAATTCAAATCACCCCTCTTTCTGCAAAATAAAAATAAAAATAAATTATTAAAAAAACATCATAGGCATCGCCATGTCAGAAAATGACTCAGAAAAGGCATCGCCATTTTTTCATCAATTCACCCCCCACAAAAAAATTTAACAAAAAGTGATCAAAAAGTCATACACACCTAAAAAATAGAGCCCTCACACAACTCTGTAGAGCCATATATAACTATAAAAAAAGTTATGGGGTCAGAATATGGAGATGACATTATTTTTTTTTTCAGTATTAAAACACAATAAAAAGTACACAAATATAGTATCACCATAATCGTACTGCCCCAGGGAATGAGGGGAAAAGGTTAGTTTTATCACATAGTGAATGCTGTAAAAACAAAACCCATAAAGCTGTGCATTTATTTTTTCTAATTCCACCACATTTGGAATTTTTATCCAGCTTCCTACTACATCTTATGCAATATTAAATGTTGGCATTAGAAAGTACAACTTGTTCCACAAAATAAGCCCTATATGGCTATGTGAACGGAAAAATAAAAAAATGGCTCTGGGAAGGCAAGGAGTAAAAAACAGAAATGCAAAAATGGAAAATTGCCCTATCAAGAAGGGGTACAATGATGCCAGAGAGGACATGAGACCTGTTTTACAAGTGCGGATGGTCTGTTGCTGATTGTTTCACATGGTGGCATGTGGGGACAGATGCCCTTTACCAGTACGGAATTGCTTCAGTTCCTTAGGGAAGTATAGTGTGTGTTTATTGGGATACTTCTGGGTTCCAGTAATGGTGAAGTTTTACCTATGGTAACACATCCTGGTACTCTAATCAAACTTGCAAGTTCATAAACTCTCCTCTGCCACATATCTACATTAAACACAAGCGATATAGTATTCTTTTAAAATGAGCTACAGTACATACAGTAAGGTAGAAACTATTATTAAAATATAAAAAGCAAGCAAAATAAAATAAATAGAATACAAAAATCAACAAGGCACAGGTTCATCGAAATGGCAATTTCCCCTAGGTATCTTCAACTGCATTATGCAGAATTGAAAAAACTTTCAGAGCTGCATTGCTGCAAGCGATCGTAGTTACATTTGTGTCACATTGTTTGTAGCCATGATAGGAGACTTGCACTGAGAATTTTTCTTTGCTTACTGTCTACATGTCTTCATGTCCTTTTTATATCATCACGTTCTGTCTTTGGGGACCTTAGCTGATAAAGTTAAAGCTGCAGGCTCTTGTGCTGTCCTTGAGACTTTGAGACATACCTTGACAGATTACCAGAGTGAGCTGTAGGACACATCTAATGAGGTAACTCTGCCACTGTTTTGGCTCCAAACAGATCGCCTTCAGCGTACTCTAGTTCTGCTCCCTTGCTCGATGCAAAGGTCAGATGTTTGGGAATTGAGAATTGACAGCTTCTCAGAAACGGAGAAAAAAAAATCACTGCAGTCATGGATTTTCCTTTGCCATGGCCTAGGGTGGAGAATTACAAGAGTTCACTTACAGGTTTCATTACAGCGTGATCCTACAACCTTGCATTTATTCAGTCTTATCTGCATGTAACTCTTTGCCTTCAGTCTACTGTGATTGGAATGGAAATCACATTTTTTTTAAAAGCTAAAAAAAATCTATAAATGCTATGTATCTGAAAACAGACAAAAGAATTTGCCAGCTCAAGGAAGCATTGATTATATTTTTCTAAACCTGACACATAAAAGCGTAAGATTATTAATACAAGATAGTCTTCCTGCATTCATCTTCTAATAAGCTCTGGTATTAGGTTATAGAAACTATGATAATAAAATATTTCATTTCAAGTGAAAAATGTCACTCACAATCATGATTGGAATTGGAACATTTTTATTGTCTAGATAATCTTAATGATGATAAGGGTCACGTCTTTTAATGGACAGCTGTACAGGAGATACTGACACCTCCAAAATCTTTCCTGCTGCTGATGCTTTCCGGAGTCCTAGATGGAGAGGACTGCCACTCTACTTGCCACGTGCTGCATTTTAGCCACTGACATGAGAAATATGCAACACCATGTATCACGTGATTGGCTGTAAATTACAAATTAAAGGGGTTGTCCAAGTTATATTTATTGATGACCTATCCTCAGGATAGGTAATCAATATCAGATTGGCGGGGGTCTGACCCCCGGCACCCCCGCCGAGCATCTGTTTGAAGAAGAGGCGCGCGCCGTGCCAGCGCTGCCTTCCCTTCACTGTTTACCTTCTAGCCGTTGCATCTGCTGTGGGGAGCAGGTGTAATTACACCCAAAGCGTCCCATTCATTTCAATAGGACGGATAGCTCCTATACAAGTGTATGGGAACGATCCATCTCATTGAAATGAATGGGACGGCTTGGGTGTAATTACACCTGCTCACCACTGCAGATGCAACGGCTAGAAGGTAAACAATGAAGAGGAGGCAGCGCTGGCACGGCGCGCACTTTCTCTTCAAACAGCTGATCGTGGGGGTGTCGGACCCCAGCCGATCTGATATTGATGACCTTTAATAAATATAACTCGGACAACCCCTTTAAGAGGGACTTACCTTTGCTTACTCCATGAAGCAAAGGACGCATGGGTTCTTTTCTTCCCTCTACAGTAATTGCAAAAAATTACCTTTTTTTTAATTTTTTTAATTTTTTTTAAGAGATCCTTCATACTTCAATATGTCTTTTTATGTTGTGCCATGAAACTGTGAGGTGGCATAAAGAAGAGAAACATGGTTTATCATGTCCACAATTTTCAGTTATGTGGTATCGCTGTAATCGTACTGACCCGGAGAATGAAGGTGACACATCATTTTTACTGCATAGGGAGCGCCATAAAAACGAAAACCATAAAACTGTGGCGGAATTATTTTTTTTGAATTCCACCCCATTTATATTTATTTTCCAGCTTCCCTCTACATCATATGCAATATAAAACGGTGCCATTAGAAAGTACAACTTGTAAAAAACAAGCCCTCGTATAGCCATGTGAATGGATAGAAAAAAAAAACGCATGGCTCAGGAAAGGCAGGGAGTGAAAAACAACGAGAAGATGAAAAATCATTTGGTCCTTAAAGGGAACCTGTCACCTGGATATTGGGTATAGAGCTGAGGACATGGGTTGCTAGATGGCCGCTAGCACATCCGCAATACCCAGTCCCCATAGCTCTGTGTGCTTTTATTGTGCAAAACAAAAAACAATGATTTGATACATATGCAAATTAACCTGAGATGAGTCAGAGCTTAAAAATATGACTCTTCTCCGGTCACACAAGTAAGATATGACTCTTTTATGTTAATTTGCATAAAAGCCGGGAAGTAAAAAAATGCATAATACTTATTGAATTCGTCTGCAAATAAAATTAAAAGTGTAATTTATATGTTTAGGGTAACACAATGAACATTTAGAAACGCTCAGTTAGGGTAGCATAGCAGAGGTGACAGGCTACCTTGTAGAAGAGGTGCAGCTGTCAATAGTGACTGCGACATGTTGTTTAGAGGGAGGGGGCTCCCTCTCTTAGGCATCAGCACTGCTGCACATGTGCCGAAGTCTTTGTATGGCAGACAGGAGCCTAATGAAGGCCCCCCAGATCTGTCTGTGGTGTACACCTATTAAGCTGCGTGTCTGTGGCACAGCCTGATAGTGCCTGTCAGTATTGTACTGACAGTATAATACACTGTACAACATATAAAGTACAGTGTATTACAGAAGCGATCAGAAGATCACTTGTCAAAGTGACCTTGTGGAATAAGAATGAAATAAAGTTTTATTAAATAAAGAAAATCTCCAAATTAAAAATACCCCTTTTTCAATTGAAAAAATGTTTTTCAATGGAAAATAAATTGCAAAATTAATATCCCCTTCACATATTTGGTATCACTCCATCCATAACAATCTGCACTATACAATTATCATAAAATTTATTCTGCGAAAGCTGTAAAAAAACAAAATGCAAAAATTACAGTTTTTTCCTTACCCAAAAGGTGATCAAAAAGTTTTATGCACGCTAATATGATACCAATGAAAGCTACAAGGCTTCCTGCAAAAATCAAGCCCTTACACATTTCTGTAGAAGGAAAACTAAAAGTTATGGGTCTTGAGACATGACGATGCAAAAACAATTTTTTATTTAAAAAAATTATATTTATTCTGCAAATATAGTAAAAAAAATATATATATATATATATAATATACAGTACAGACCAAAAGTTTGGACACACCTTCTCATTCAAAGAGTTTTCTTTATTTTCATGACTAGGCATCAAAACTATGAATTAACACATGTGCAATTATATACATAACAAAAAAGTGTGAAACAACTGAAAATATGTCATATTCTAGGTTCTTCAAAGTAGCCACCTTATGCTTTGATTACTGCTTTGCACACTCTTGGCATTCTCTTGATGAGCTTCAAGAGGTAGTCACCTGAAATGGTCTTCCAACAGTTTTGAAGGAGTTCCCAGAGATGCTTAGCACTTGTTGGCCCTTTTGGCTTCACTCTGCGGCCCAGCTCACCCCAAACCATCTCGATTGGGTTCAGGTCCGGTGACTGTGGAGGCCAGGTCATCTGGCGCAGCACCCCATCACTCTCCTTCATGGTCAAATAGCCCTTACACAGCATGGAGGTGTGTCTGGGGTCCTTGTCCTTTCGAAAAATAAATCATGGTCCAATTAAACGCAAACCGGATGGAATAGCATGCCGCTGCAAGATGCTGTGGTAGCCATGCTGGTTTAGTATGCCTTCAATTTTGAATAAATCCCCAACAGTGTCACCAGCAAAGCACCCCCACACCATCACACCTCCTCCTCCATGCTTCACGGTGGGAACCAGGCATGTAGAGTCCATCCGTTCACCTTTTCTGCGTCGCACAAAGACACGGTGGTTGGAACCAAAGATCTCAAATTTGGACTCAACAGACCAAAGCACAGATTTCCACTGGTCTAATGTCCATTCCTTCTGTTCTTTAGCCCAAACAAGTCTCTTCTGCTTGTTGCCTGTCCTTAGCAGTGGTTTCCTAGAAGATATTCTACCATGAAGGCTGATTCACACAGTCTCCTCTTAACAGTTGTTCTAGAGATGTGTCTGCTGCTAGAACTCTGTGTGGCATTGACCTGGTCTCTAATCTGAGCTGCTGTTAACCTGCGATTTCTGAGGCTGGTGACTCGGATGAACTTATCCTCCGCAGCAGAGGTGACTCTTGGTCTTCCTTTCCTGGGGCGGTCCGCATGTGAGACAGTTTCTTTGTAGCGCTTGATGGTTTTTGTGACTGCACTTGGGGACACTTTCAAAGTTTTCCCAATTTTTCGGACTGACTGACCTTCATTTCTTAAAGTAATGATGGCCACTCGTTTTTCTTTACTTAGCTGCTTTTTTCTTGTCATAATACAAATTCTAACAGTCTATTCAGTAGGACTATCAGCTGTGTATCCACCTGACTTCTCCACAACGCAACTGATGGTCCCAACCCCATTTATAAGGAAAGAAATCCCACTTATTAAACCTGACAGGGCACACCTGTGAAGTGAAAACCATTTCAGGTGACTACCTCTTGAAACTCAACAAGAGAATGCCAAGAGTGTGCAAAGCAGTAATCAAAGCAAAAGGTGGCTACTAGGGCTGCACGATAAACCGAAAAAATAATCGAATCGCGATAATCGCCAAATGCGATATGGCGATTTGGCCGACCCGAAAATGCCGCGATTATATATAAAAGGGGCCCCGCGGACATAACTTCCTTTTGCATGTAAAGTGTTTTACTAGTGTGTGTGTGGGTGAAACAATCTCTCTCCTAAGAGGTCCGGCCTCTGTACTCACTATGAATGAGATGCACTGCAGCGAGCGGCAGCGAGGTGGCCGGCCGGCGCGTGACTGACGTCACTTAGTAACGCTCCTCCCACTTCAGGAAGCAGGAGCGTTACTAAGTGACGTCAGTCACGCGCCGGCCGGCCACCTCGCTGCCGCTCGCTGCAGTGTATTGCAGTCATAGTGACAGTGAGTACAGAGGCCGGACCTGTTAGGAGAGAGATTGTTTCACCCACACACACACTAGTAAAACACTTTACACGCAAAAGGCAGTTATGTGCCCAGTTTAGGACACATAAGGAGGACCAGCATAAGATGCTATATGTCTTAAGCTGGCCCCCCTCATGGCCCTATGTGTCCTCCACAGATCCCCCATAACAGTGCCATCCACAGGTCCCCCATAAGTGTCCTCCACAGGTCCCCCATAAGTGTCCTCCACAGGTCCCCCATAACAGCGTCCTCCACAGATCCCCCATAACAGCGTCCTCCACAGGTCCCCCATAAGTGTCCTCCACAGGTCCCCCATAAGTGTCCTCCACAGGTCCCCCATAAGTGTCCTCCACAGGTCCCCCATAACAGCGTCCTCCACAGATCCCCCATAAGTGTCCTCCACAGGTCCCCCATAACAGCGTCCTCCACAGATCCCCCATATAACAGCGTCCTCCACAGATCCCCCATATAACAGCGTCCTCCACAGATCCCCCATATAACAGCGTCCTCCACAGATCCCCCATATAACAGCGTCCTCCACAGATCCCCCATATAACAGCGTCCTCCACAGATCCCCCATATAACAGCGTCCTCCACAGATCCCCCATATAACAGCGTCCTCCACAGATCCCCCATATAACAGCATCCTCCACAGATCCCCCATATAACAGCGTCATCCACAGATCCCCCACAACTCAGCGTCATCCACAGATCCCCCACAACTCAGCGTCATCCACAGATCCCCCACAACTCAGCGTCATCCACAGATCCCCCACATCTCAGCGTCATCCACAGATCCCCCACAAATCAGCGTCATCCACAGATCCCCCACAACTCAGCGTCATCCACAGATCCCCCACAACTCAGCGTCATCCACAGGTCATCCACAGATCCCCCACAACTCAGCGTCATCCACAGATCCCCCACAACTCAGCGTCATCCACAGATCCCCCACAACTCAGCGTCATCCACAGATCCCCCACAACTCAGCGTCATCCACAGATCCCCCACAACTCAGCGTCATCCACAGATCCCCCACAACTCAGCGTCATCCACAGATCCCCCATAACTATATCATACCCAGCCGCGTCAGCAGCTCATATGGGAAAATCCAAGCAAATAGACCTCTAGCACAATTCCTTTAAAATATTGCATCGCATATCGTTATCGCAATTTTTAGGGCCCTAATCGCAATCGCACAAAATTCCCATATCGTGCAGCCCTAGTGGCTACTTTGAAGAACCTAGAATATGACATATTTTCAGTTGTCTCACACTTTTTTGTTATGTATATAATTCCACATGTGTTAATTCATAGTTTTGATGCCTTCAGTGGGAATCTACAATTTTCATAGTCATGAAAATAAAGAAAACTCTTTGAATGAGAAGGTGTGTCCAAACTTTTGGTCTGTACTGTATATATCTCTTCAGAAAGAGTTAATAAAATTTAATCAGTAAGTTATGTGTACTCCAAAATAGCACCACTAAAAACAAGCATTAATACAGCTAAAATAAAAAGGTTATAGTTCTTAGAATGCAACAATTAAAAAATTAAAAATATTGCTTGGTCGCTAAGGCCGACAACAGGCTGGGTTAGAAAGGGTTATTGGTAGAATTAATCATTTACTTGCATTGTCTAAGGGGAGTGGTAGGTGGGCTGAAATCCCCCTTCTTTCTCATCATTAGGTCACTCCAATGTTGCATGTTCCGATTGGCTGTTGCAACAGGCCTAGTGCATGGGGAAGATCAGTACAGCAAGGATGATATAATGATGACACAAATCACAAATTTTCCTGAGGATATTTACATATTTGATATGGTTAATGCTGTATATAAAGCGTTGTAACAGTCAATGGAAAATTGTTGAATAACTTCTCGTCTTTCTTTTTCAAGCTATAGCAGCAGCAACAAACTCCCTGGTTCCTTGGATCCTCTGACGCGTCTGGCAATTCTCTATCTCTGAATCTAGTCTGCAATGAATGATATGTACCATATTTGTGTGACATAAAGGAAACCGCAGGGCAGTCGACATTCTCCATTTCTACTTGTGAGTTATACTTCCAGTATTTTACTTGATTAGTGAAACACAGCCTAGTTGGCACAGCTTGGTCCACACTTTGATTCCTCAGTTGCTTGTAAATATTTGCAATGCCTTTTTGAAAATCGAGCCAGAGATGAAAGTTCTTTAGTGCAATCGATACTCTTAAAGTATCTTGCTTAAAGGGGTATTCCCATCTGACACAATGGGGCATATCGCTAGTATATGCCCCCATTGTCTGATAGGTGCAGGTCCCACCTCTGGGACTTGCATCTACACCAAGAGCAGAACGGGGAGAGTGGTGGCTCCCCATAGTAGTGATTTGGAGCGTACCGCGCTTCCATGGCCACCGCTCCCATTCATTTCTATGGGGCCAAATAGTCGAGCCAGCGCTTGACTATTTTTGGCGGCCCCATAGAAATGAATGCAGGGCAGTTGCTCCCTTCGCAACTTTACAGCCTCCGTTTTTTGGTGTAGTTGCGGTTCCCAGACGTGGAACCCACATCTATCAGACAATGGAGGCATATCCTGGAGATATGCCCCCATGGCTTGAGATAGGAAAACTCCTTTAACCCCTTAAGGACACAGCCTTATTTCACCTTAGGACCAGGCCATTTTTTGTAAATCTGACCAGTGTCACTTTAAGTGCTGATAACTTTAAAACGATTTGACTTACCCAGGCCGTTTTGAGATAGTTTTTTCGTCACATATTGTACTTCATGACACTGCTAAAATTGGGTCAAAAAAGTTTATATTTTTGCTTAAAGAAATACATAATTTACCAAAAATTTGAAAAATTAGCACATTTCAAAGTTTCAGTTTCTCTACTGACATAGTAATACCCCCAAAAATTGTGATGACTTTACATTCCCCATATGTCTACTTCATGTTTGAATTATTTTGGGAATGATATTTTATTTTTTGGGGATGTTACAAGGCTTAGAAGTTTAGAAGCAAATCTTGAAATTTTCAGAAATTTACAAAAACCTAATTTTTAGGGACCACTACAGGTTGCAAGGCTTACATAATAGAAACCACGCAAAAATGTCCCCATTCTATAAACTACACCCCTCAAGGTATTCAAAACTGATTTTACAAACTTCGTTAACCCTTTAGGTGTTGCACAAGAGTTATTGGCAAATGGGGATGAAATTAGCGAATTTCATTTTTTTGCCTAATTTTCCATTTTAACCCATTTTTTCCACTAACAAAGCAAGGGTTAACAGCCAAACAAGACTGTATCTTTATTGCCCTGACTCTGCCGTTTACATAAACACCCCATATGTGGCCGTAAACTACTGTACGGGCACACAGTAGGGCGTAGAGTGAAAGGTGCGCCGTTTGATTTTTGGAAGGCAGATTTTGCTGGACTGTTTTTTTTTGACACCATGTCCCATTTGAAGCCCCCCTGATGCACCCCTAGAGTAGAAACTCCATAAAAGTGACCCCATCTAAGAAACTACACCCCTCAAGGTATTCAAAACTGATTTTACAAACTTTTTTAACCCTTTAGGTGTTCCACAAGATTTAATGAAAAATGGAGATACAATTTCAAAATTTCACTTTTTTGGCAGATTTTCCATTCAAATTTTTTTTTTCAGTTACAAAGCAAGGGTTAACAGCAAAACAAAACTCAATATTTATGGCTCTGATTCTGTAGTTTACAGAAACACCCCATATGTTGTCGTAAACCGCTGTACGGGCACACAGCAGGGTGCAGAAGGAAAGGAATGCCAATACGGTTTTGGAAGGCAGATTTTGCTGGACCGTTTTTTTTTTACACAATGTCCCATTTGAAGCCCACCTGATGCACCCCTAGAGTAGAAACTCCAAAAAATTGACCCTATTTTAGAAACTACGGGATAGGGTGGCAGTATTGTTGGTACTAGTTTAGGTTACATATGATTTTTGGTTGCTTTATATTACACTTTTTGTGAGGCAAGGTAACAAGAAATAGCTGTTTTGGCACCGTTTTTATTTTTTGTTATTTTAAACATTCATCTGACAGGTTTGATCATGTAATATTTTTATACAGCAGGTTGTCACGGACGCGGCGATACCTAATATGTATACAAATTTTTTATTTATGTAAGTTTTACACAATGATTTCATTTTTGAAACAAAAAAAATCAAGTTTTAGTGTCTCCATATTCTGAGAGCCATAATTTTTTCAGTTTTTGGTCGATTATCTTCGGTAGGGTATGATTTTTGCAGGATGAGATGACGGTTTGATTGGCACTATTTTGGGGTGTGTATGACTTTTTGATCGCTTGCTATTACACTTTTTGTGAAGTAAGGTGAAAAAAAAATTGCTTTTTTACACCATTTTTTTTTTAACGGTATTCACCTGAGGGGTTAGGTCATGTGATATTTTTATAGAGCAGGTTATTACGGACGCGGCGATACTTAATATGTATACTTTTTTTCTTTATGTAAGTTTTACACAATTATTTCATTTTTGAAACAAAAAAATCAAGTTTTAGTGTCTCCATATGGTACTATTTTGGCGTACATACGACTTTTTTGATCACTTTTATAAACTTTTTGGGGAAGTAAGGTGGGCAAAATTTCAATTTCATCATAGTTTTTTTTTTTTATGGCGTTCACCTTTCGGGTAAAGTAACATGACAGTTTTATAGATCATGTCGTTATGGACGCAGTGATATATAACATGTGTAGGGAATTAAATTTTTGCTGCTATGAGCTGTGCGCTGCGATTGGCCAGCAGTGCAGCAAGGGACACGCCTCCTACAAGAAATCAGTCAGAGGGAGCGCAGACACCGGAGCCTATACCAGGCGAACGGAGCGGCGCACAGACTTACTAGTAAGTGCAGGGGGACCCCTGGGCGCCGCTCTGCCCACTGATCTAGTTAGTTTTTAGTTTGTAGAGTAGTAAAAGGTCCTCTTTAAGAAACATTCTTTCCTGTATATTTACTTGTATATAAAGTGCAAGTGCTGCCAAAAATTACAAGGAAGAGGTACTCTGATACAACCTGTATATCACATGATGGAGGGCCTCATTCACATTGTGGTTCAAAAGCTCAGGTAGTGGGACTCTTATACTCATAAAGCCTATGCACTAAGTGAAAGGGCTGCCAAAAATTACAAGGAACCGGCCCTCCAAAACACCCTTTGTTACACATAAAGGAGGGCATCATACACACCCTTGAAAAATTATGATTGATGGCCTGCTGGTGACCCTCAAAAACATTTGGAGCAAGGGCCTACTGATCTGACCATCTAGGCCTGCTGATCTGAACCACTCAGAGAGGGTGCGTCAAGGTATTAAAGTACAAGCATATAAGGAAGGCAGCAGGCACGTGGCAATTACCCACTCCCAACTCGGGGAGGTAGTGATGATAAATAACAATACAGCACTCCTAAGCGGCCCTGTTATTGGAATGAGTACACTTTCCGTTAACGAGGATCTATTGGAGGGCAAGTCTGGTGCCAGCAGCCAACTTGCTCCCGGCCTCCAGAACGTTCACCCAGTGTGCCATCATGGTGAGGATTGTGTTGACCAGACTCTTGGCTACTGAGATTGGACTTTTAGGTGAGGGCCTGCTGCCGCTTTGTTGACTCTAGATAACTTTTAGGCAAATGCATGTCCCCGTGACGGCGACGATCCATTCGGATGTCTGCCCTATCAACTTTGGAGTCGTTTTTCAACAAGGACCTTCTGGTATAGCACCATTTTGCTTGTCCTCTCCACCAGAGGAATGAGGGATGAGAAGTTCTCTTTGTAGCGGGGGTCGAGAAGGGTGATGTCACGGCTGTTTAAGGGTAAAAAGAGTATACACAGTAAAAAGAGCTACTGACCGGACCCCAAACTAGGGAAGAGAAAGGGTGACCCCTGTCAGACCCTCAACACTCTCCCTATGCTGCTAAAGCACATGCCCGGATCCAAATGGTGGAACGAGGCATGCCCGCGTACCTTAGACTGATGAGCCCTGTAACCCCTACAATAGTGGAAGGGGCACGGCCACCGATGCCCTGCACAGAATATGGAGGGAACCGGGGCCACCTCAGATCCAGTCAGGAAATCACCAGGTACATAACAAAGTCTGCACACTTAGCTGATGGAGCTGCAGCCACAGAGAAGACGGATCCAAGGACCGCTGGCAATATCCGGAGTGCTTGCAGCAGCAGAACACAGGTCCAGAGAACTAGTAGCTAAAGAAGTGAAGATACTCAAGGCAGAGCTACAACTGAAAAGAGAAATATAATCCACGCCCTGCAATAGGAGGAGGGGTGATTTAAAGGCAGAGAAATCAAACGCAGGAGAGACAGCTGGGAGTAAGACCTCATCACAGGGGCGGAGAAACAGAACAGTGAGAAAACCTCCAACCCTAAGTGACATCATCACAGGGGTGGAGACACAGAGCTGTGAGAACATCTCAAAGCTCTGGTAGTGACAGTACCCCCCCTTCTACGGGTGGACTCCGGACACCCAGGACCCACCTTCCCAGGATGAGCCCTATGAAATGCCCTGATAAGGCGAGTGGCTTTAATGTCCGACATCGGAACCCACATCCTCTCCCTAGGACCATAACCCTTCCAATGAACGAGGTACTGAAGAGAACCGCGGACAATGCGAGAGTCCACAATTCTGGAAACCTCAAACTCCAGATTGCCATCAACCAAAATCGGAGGAGGAGGCAAAGAGGAGGGTACCGTGGGCTGGACATATGGTTTTAAGAGAGATCTGTGAAAAACATTATGTATCTTCCAAACCCGTGGAAGATCAAGGCGGAAGGCAACAGGATTGATGACTGACAAAATTTTATAAGGCCCAATAAACTTGGGACCCAATTTCCAGGAGGGAACCTTCAGTTTAATATTTCTTGTAGACAACCACACCAGATCACCCACATTCAGGTCCGGACCAGGCACACGTCTCTTATCAGCCACACGCTTATACTTCTCACTCATCTTTCTGAGATTACTCTGAATCTTTTGCCAAATGGTAGACAAAGACGAGGAAAATCTCTCCTCCTCAGGTAAACCAGAAAGAGCCCCTCCCGAGAATGTCCCAAACTGCGGATGGAACCCATATGCACCAAAAAATTGTGACTTATCAGAAGATTCCTGACGACGGTTGTTCAAAGCAAACTCAGCAAGAGGGAGAAATGAACACCAATCCTCCTGGTTCTCTGCCACAAAACAGCGCAAATATGTCTCCAGATTCTGATTGAGGCGCTCAGTCTGACCATTCGACTGCGGGTGAAAAGCAGAAGAGAAGGACAGCCGAACCCCCAGGCGAGAACAGAAAGCCTTCCAGAACCTGGACACAAACTGCGTGCCTCTATCGGAAACAATCTCAGAGGGAATGCCGTGCAATTTAACAATATGATCGACAAAAGCTTGCGCCAACGTTTTAGCATTGGGTAAACCAGGGAAAGGAACGAAATGAGCCATCTTGCTAAAACGGTCCACGACCACCAGGATCACCGACTTCCCCGAGGAACGAGGAAGATCCGTGATAAAGTCCATGGACAGGTGTGTCCAAGGACGGGAAGGTATGGGTAACGGGAGAAGGGAACCTGAAGGTCGTGAACGAGGGACCTTAGCGCGAGCGCACGTCTCACAAGCCGCCACAAAACCCTCCACAGACTTACGAAGAGCCGGCCACCAAAATCTCCGAGCAATGAGATCTACCGTGGCTCTACTCCCGGGGTGACCAGCAAGAACTGTATCATGATGTTCCTTAAAGAGTTTGTGACGTAGCTCAGGAGGCACGAACAACTTCCCGGAGGGACAACGGGCAGGTGCCTCAGACTGGGCAGCCTGGACCTCGGCCTCCAAATCGGAATATAGAGCAGAAACAACTACCCCCTCCGCCAAAATGGGACCCGGGTCCTCAGAGTTTCCTCCTCCCGGAAAACAGCGAGAGAGAGCATCAGCCTTCACATTCTTGATCCCAGGGCGGAAAGTAACAACAAAATTAAATCTGGAGAAGAACAGAGACCATCTGGCCTGTCTCGGATTCATACGCCTGGCCGACTCCAGGTACGCCAGATTCTTATGGTCGGTAAAAACGGTGATAGGGTGCCTGGCCCCCTCCAACCAATGGCGCCATTCCTCGAAAGCCAACTTGATGGCCAACAACTCCCTATCTCCCACATCATAGTTTCTCTCTGCCGGGGAGAGTTTTCTGGAGAAAAAGGCACAAGGTCGCCATTTGGCAGGAGAGGGGCCCTGGGACAAAACTGCACCCACACCCACCTCGGAAGCATCCACCTCAACAATAAAAGGTAAGGAAACATCGGGATGCACCAAGATGGGAGCAGACGCAAAACTCTCTTTAATCTTAGAAAAGGCTGCAAGCGCCTCCTCCGACCAAGAGGAAAAATCCGTCCCCTTTTTTGTCATGTCAGTAAGGGGTTTGACAATAGAGGAATAATTCAAAATAAACTTTCTGTAGTAGTTAGCAAAACCCAGAAAGCGCATCAATGCCTTCTGATTTTCAGGAAGCTCCCACTCCAGCACAGCACGGACCTTCTCCGGATCCATGCGAAAACCAGAAGCAGAGAGGAGAAAACCCAGAAATTGAATCTCTGATACCATAAAAAGACATTTCTCCAGCTTTGCATACAGTTTATTTTCCCGCAGTATCTGCAGGACCTGAAAAAGATGATCCTGATGAGTCTAAATATCATCAAGATACACCAATACAAATTTCCCCATTAAATGATAGAAAATACTATTAACAAAATGCTGAAAGACGGCCGGAGCATTCATCAGGCCGAAAGGCATAACGAGATTCTCGAAATGCCCGTTAGGGGTATTAAAGGCCGTTTTCCATTCATCCCCCTCTCTGACCCTGACCAGGTTGTACGCGCCTCTCAGATCCAATTTGGAAAACACCTTGGCCCCAACAATTTGGTTGAAGAGGTCCGGGATCAGAGGAAGGGGATAGGGATCGCGAATCGTGATACGGTTCAGCTCCCTAAAATCTAAGCAAGGTCTCAGAGAGCCATCTTTTTTTTTAACAAAAAAAAAACCCGCGGCAACAGGCGACTTTGAGGGACGAATATGCCCCTTCTCGAGACTCTCAGAGATATAGGTTCGCATTGCGAGTCTCTCCGGTTGTGAGAGATTGTAGAGGCGTGCCTTTGGCAGCTTGGCGCCGGGAATGAGGTTAATGGGACAGTCAAACTCCCGGTGAGGAGGTAGCTCCTGAACACCGCTCTCGGAAAACACATCCGAGAAATCAGAGAGAAATGATGGCAGAGTTTTAGTAGACACCTCTGCAAGAGTGGCTGTGAGACAATTCTCTCTACAAAAGTCACTCCACTCATTTATTTGCCTTCCTTGCCAATCAATAGTGGGGTTATGTCTAGTGAGCCAGGGTAGCCCCAAAACTAGAGGAGAAGGCAATCCGTTAAGGACAAAACAAGATATCTCCTCCACATGAGTGTCACCTACAGCTAGCCGGATATTGTGAACAATGCCTTTCAGAGATCTCTGCGAGAGTGGGGCAGAGTCAATAGCAAAAACAGGTATATCCTGAAAACCATGCAAGGCTACAAATTGAGTGTCAATAAGATTGACGGCCGCTCCACTATCGACAAAAATCTCACAAGGAATGATATTGCTCTCTAGCGCCACCCTGGCAGACAGGAGAAAACGGGAACTGCAGGTCAGAGGAAAAGCATCAATTCCCACATCAACTTTGCCCAAAGTGGCAGATGAAGCAGAACTTGATGATCTACCTCTTGAGGTTTTTCTCTTATTATCGCTCTTAGTACAGTTCAGGAATCTCCTAGACGGGGTGGATTATAATGTCACGGCTGTTTAAGGGTAAAAAGAGTATACACAGTAAAAAGAGCTACTGACCGGACCCCAAACTAGGGAAGAGAAAGGGTGACCCCTGTCAGACCCTCAACACTCTCCCTATGCTGCTAAAGCACATGCCCGGATCCAAATGGTGGAACGAGGCATGCCCGCGTACCTTAGACTGATGAGCCCTGTAACCCCTACAATAGTGGAAGGGGCACGGCCACCGATGCCCTGCACAGAATATGGAGGGAACCGGGGCCACCTCAGATCCAGTCAGGAAATCACCAGGTACATAACAAAGTCTGCACACTTAGCTGATGGAGCTGCAGCCACAGAGAAGACGGATCCAAGGACCGCTGGCAATATCCGGAGTGCTTGCAGCAGCAGAACACAGGTCCAGAGAACTAGTAGCTAAAGAAGTGAAGATACTCAAGGCAGAGCTACAACTGAAAAGAGAAATATAATCCACGCCCTGCAATAGGAGGAGGGGTGATTTAAAGGCAGAGAAATCAAACGCAGGAGAGACAGCTGGGAGTAAGACCTCATCACAGGGGCGGAGAAACAGAACAGTGAGAAAACCTCCAACCCTAAGTGACATCATCACAGGGGTGGAGACACAGAGCTGTGAGAACATCTCAAAGCTCTGGTAGTGACAGGTGAACAACCAGTAATCCGTGTTGTCTAAAATGCGTATAACGTGCAGGTCGTGGGAAAGGCAGCCTAACATGAAGTCAGCCATGTGTGCTAGAGTACCAACAGGCACACCTTCATCAGAAGGTGAGCTGACCCTGTAAATGAATGTAGGTGAGGGCCTGCAGATGAGCTGACCCTGTAAAACATTATATGCGAGGGCCTGCAGTTGATCTGACCCTGTAAAAGATAGTAGGTGGGGGCCTGCAGGTGACCAGACCCTGTAAAACATTATATGCGAGGGCCTGAAGTTGAGCTGACCCTGTAAAAGATTGTAGGTAAGGGCCTGCAGTTGAGCTGACCCTGTAAAACATTATATGCGAGGGCCTGCAGGTGAGCACACCCTGTAAAACATTATATGCGAGGGCTTGCAGTTGAGCTGACCCTGTAAAACTTTGTATGCGAGGGCCTGCAGTTGAGCTGACCCTGTAAAACATTATATGCGAGGGCCTGCAGTTGAGCTGACCCTGTAAAAAATATATGCAAGGGCATATATGCAAGGGCATTATATGAGACTAATAAGCATGTTGATATGATGGAGAGGAGAAGGAGGATGAGAAAAGGAAGATTTAACCTTATACCCTTTTTTGTGGTGGAAGGGGTGCATGAGAATATAGTGTATTCAGTACATTAAACAACACATTTAAAGTGCCTTTGTTCATCCGCTTTCCTCTAGTGGAGTCGAGAAGTCTGGGGCAATCCTGGCCTTGTTCATTTTTTTAAGAGACAACCTGTAAGCATATTTAGTTGACAGGCAGATACGCTTATCTGTTATAATGCAACCAGCAGCACTAAATACCCGCTTAGACAAACCACTGGTGGCAGGGCAGGCCAGCACCTCCAAGGCGTAGAGCGCCAGTTCATGCCACGTGTCCAGCTTGGACACCCAGTAGTTGTAAGGCACTGAAGGATCACTGAGGATGCTGACACGGTCTGCTATGTACTCCTTCACCATCTTTCAAAACTTTTCCCTCCTTGCACCACTAGGCCGCGCTTCAGGGTGAGGGTACTGGCGGGGTGTGATGAAACTGTCAAAGGCCTTGGAGAGTGTTGCCCTGCCTCTGTTGGAACTGCTGTGTGTTCCCCTTGTCTCCCCTCCTCGGTTGGCCAAGGAAGTACGAACTCTGCCGCCAGCGTTGTCAGGTGGAAATTTTTCAACAAGGACCTTCTGGTATTCCATTTTGATCGTCCTCTCCACCTGAGGAATGAAAGATGAGAAGTTCTCTTTGTAGCGGGGTTTGAGAAAGGTGAACTCCTAGTAATCTGTGTTGTCTAAAATGCGTATAAAGCGAGGGTCGCGTGAAAGGCAGCCTAAGATGAAGCCAGCCATGTGTGCCAGAGTACTAACAGGCAAGACTTCGCTGTCATCATCAGGAGGATCACTCTCAATATCCTCCTCCCTCCTCTTCTGCCCACCCATGCTGAACAGCTGGAATTAAACTTCCATGGGTACTACCCTCTGTAATGGAGGCAACCGTCTCCTGCTCCTCCTCCTCGTCCAATTCGCCCTGAGAAGATGGACGGAGGGTGGTCTGGCTATCACCCTGTGTAATGTCTTCTTCCCCCATGTCTAAGTCTTCCACATGCAAAGCGTCGTCCTTAATTGTGAGCAGTGAGCGTTTGAGTAGAAGAAGTAGGATGGTGACGCTAATAATAGCGTTATCGCCGCTCACCATCTTTGTTGATTCCTCAAAGTTTCTTAAAACCTCACAGAGGTCAGACATCCATGCCCACTCCTCGCTTCTGATTAGCGGAAGCTCACTGGAAAGGCGATGACCATGTTGCAGCTGGTATTCCACTACTGCCCTCTGCTGCTCACAAAGCCTGGCCTACATGTGGAACGTGGAGTTCCAGCACGTGCTCATGTCGCACAACAGCCGTTGAGCTGGCAATTTCAAGCGCTGCAGCAGCGTTGACAGACCGGCTGAAGCTGTCAATGACTTGCGGAAATGTGCACACACACGGCGCACCTTCACCAGTAGCTCAGGCAAATTGAGGTAGGTTTTGAGAAACCGATGAACCACTAAGTTTAAGACGTGGGCTAGGCATGGGATGTGTGTGAGCATGCCGAGCTCCAAAGCCGCCACCAACTTACGGCCATTATCACACACAACCATGCCTGGTTGTAGGTTGAGTGGCGAGAGCTACAGCTCAGTCTGGTCTCTTATCCCCTGCAACAGCTCTGCGGCGGTGTGCTGTTTTTCCCCTAAGCATATCAGCTTCAGCACGGCCTGTTGACGCTTCCCCACTGCAGTGCTACACTGCTTCCAGCTACCGGCTGACTGGTGCTGCATGCGGATAATTTAGAGGTGGAAGTGGAGGAGGAGGCGGAGGAGGAGAAGTGGGGGTTGGAGCCACTAACGTACAGTAGGTGCTGGCGGAAACCCTGATGGAATTCGGGCCTGCAATCCTCTGCGTCGATAGCACCAGTGCCATCCCAGGGTACGACTCGCTCCCGGTCTCCAAAATGTTCACCCAGTGTTCCGTCAGGGAAATGTAGCGTCCCTGGCCAAATGCACTTGTCCATGTGTTTGTTGTTAAGTGGACCTTCCCAGTA
The DNA here is from genome assembly GCF_014858855.1 of Bufo gargarizans. Classification (NCBI taxonomy): domain Eukaryota; kingdom Metazoa; phylum Chordata; class Amphibia; order Anura; family Bufonidae; genus Bufo; species Bufo gargarizans. The sequence goes on along the minus strand of NC_058080.1, from coordinate 418,583,812 downwards.
ACTGCATTGGTCGGGGCACGTGTGACGTTTCGGGATACATGTTGGTGTAAGGCGGGCACGGCACACCTCAAAAAATAGTGGCGGCTGGGAACAGAGTACCGCTGAAATCAGGCTGCGAATTTTGAAAGGTGTACATTTAGTGTTATGGCCTGTGGGTGGGTGGCTGGGTATTTGCGCTTGCGTTCAATTGCCTGGGGTAATGACATTCGGACGCTGCGCTGGGACAGGGAAGTGGATGTGATCGCTAATGGTGCTTGCAAAGGTCCAGGTGCAGGGCAGGAGGCATCCTCGCCTGCGCCTTCGACAGGTGATTGGCCAGCATGTACCATAGGGGAAGAGGAGGCAGTGGTGTGACTTGCAGACATAGATTGTGGACCCAGGCGTTCGTCCCACTTATTATGGTGCTTGGATGCCATGTGGCGGATCATGCTGGTGGTGGTGAGGTTGCTAGTGTTTACGCCCCAGCTCATTTTGATGTGACACAGGTTGCACTATTCTTTTGTCGTCCGCACTTTCCTCAAAAAAGCGCCTTACTGCGGAACACCTACCCCTTGGCAAGGGGGTGCTCCGTGGAACAGTTGTGGGCCTATTTGGTGTGGCCTGCCTTCTCCCTTTTGCCACCCCACTGCCTCTTCCAGCCTGTTGTGGTGCTGCAGATCCTTCCCCCTCTGTACTGCTGTCCTCGCTCAGCTTTCCACTTTCCCAGGTAGGGTCAGTGACCTCATCGTCCACCACCTCCTCTTCCACTTCCTCACTCTGATCATCCTCTTCATTTGTTGACCTAAACACAACCTCAGTGATTGACAACTTTGTCTCATCCTCTTCATCAACCTCTTGACACAGTAATTGCGGTGAACTCATTGGCAACTGTGTCTCATCATCATCCACCTCATTAAACACTAATTGCCATTCCCCACCATCATGTTCTTGTGACTGTGGATGCTCAAGAGGTTGGGAATCAGGGCACAAGATCTCATGTCCCTCTTCAAGCGTGCTTGGCGAGAGGGCCAAATCAAGTAATAGCAATGAAAAGAGCTCCTTGGAATTTCCGAGTGTGGGATCACTTGTTTGGCTAGACTCTCCATGGTGGGAGGAAGGAAGATCAGGGAGAGGATTCTGTTGACCAGAATCTTGGCTACTGAGACTGGACTTGGTGGAAGACAGGGTGGTGCTTAACCGACTGGAAGCATTATCTGCTGCAATCTAACCGACCACCTGGTCGCACTGGTCTGACTTCAAGAGTTTTGTCCTGTGACGCCCTGAAAACTGGGACATGAAGCTAGGTATCGTGGATGATTGTTTTTCTTGTTCTCTGGCAGCAGGCACAGTTTCAACGTGCCCAGGGACACGACCTCTGCGTGAACCATCAGCATCAAGGCCACTTCCACGTCCCTTACTGCTCACCTTGTGCATATTAAATGTTATATGCACGCTTGACACACAAGATGTGGCACGGATGTCACAGTTCACTGCAAGCACAGTATATGGAAAAAGTATGCAATAGCAATGTAAAAAGGAAAATAGATTTCACTTTTCATATTTTTCCTATCTCTGGCCCTGCCACACAAAAGGTATTGGACAGATTTCTCTAGTCACTACAGACACCCTCTATAGAAATATTATTGAAAATGATGGAAAAAATATATAAATTTTCAGTTATATTTCTCCAATCTCTGGCCCTGACACACAGAAGGTATTGGACAGATGTCTCTAGTCACTGCAGACGCCCTCTATAGAAAAAGTATTGAAAATGATGGAAAAAATATATACATTTCCAGTTACATTTCTCCAATCTCTGGCCCTGACACACAGAAGGTATTGGACAGATGTCACTAGTCACTGCAGACACCCTCTATAGAAAAAGAATTGAAAATGCTGGAATTTTTTTTTTGTACTGTAGCTACAAAATACTGCCAGCCTGCCACCACACACAATAGTCCTTAAAAGGACTTTTGCATCTTTGAAGAGTTTTTCTACTGAATTGATTGCGATCAGACTCCCTACACTCTCTGTCCCTTCTGAAGCGCAGCTCTCCCTGACTACAAATGAGCCAAACATGCGTCATCGGGTGCTATATAGCACCCGATGAAGTGTTAGGGCCAGCCAATCACTGTAATGGCAGTAGCCAACATGGCTACTGGCATTACAGTGAGGGCAGTACTTACCTGCACGTTTATTGGCTGCATAGCAGGTGCGAAACGTGCAGGAAAGAGACTCGAGCATGTGCCGAGCATGGCGATGGTCGAGCCGAACACTACCTGTCACGACTCCTGATATGTCTGTTTTAGTAACTGCTTGCATTCCCCATGTAATAACAATTCTGGGTCACCTTACATACAGTATATCTGTATTTTGTGCCATTCCTCTACCGTTCCTGCTAGATGTTTATGAATAAAGGAACTACTCGGTGTCACAAATTGGGGGTGGGGGTCTCTTATCAGTGCTGCCAATATGAGACTGTGCAGGGGCACACACTCAGTCATTAATAACCAGATGGACCTTTATTCATAAACTTCTAGCAAGAATAATAGAGCAATGGCAAAACCTACAGATTAGAATAAATGCTTTAACTTGGAATACAATTATTTACCAGAATTGTTATTTAATGTGGAATACAATTACCATATTTTTCGCCCTCTAAAATATATTTTTTCTCCTTAAAAAGTTTGTTTTATAGGGTGAATACTAATGAGCACTTCCATTATAGAAGCACTCATTAGTACAGCATGATCGGGGAGCTGTGAATACAGTGCCCCCTGTGCTGGCTCTGTACTCACCGCTCCCTGGTCTTCATCTGCCGGCGCCACTGACTGTTCTGTGATAGCGCACAGTGTGAGGATGTAAGCATGCTGTGTGACCCTACGCTCTGCAACATCAGATCACAGCACAGCGTGGCAAGAAGATCTCAGGAGCGGCGACGGCGGCCTTAACAGGAGAGGTGAGTTGATTTTTATTTTGTCTGATCTGAAGTTTGGTTAACACTGGCAGTCTGATCTAAGGTCTGATTGGAGGTCTGAGCTGGGTTCTAATTAACATTGGGGGGCTGATCTGAGGTCTGAGCTTGGGTCTAATTAACATTAGGGATCTGATTTGGGGTCTGAGCTTGGGTCTAATTAACATTGGGGTATGGTCTGAGGTCTGATTGGAAGTCTGAGCTGAGGTCTAATTAAGATTGGGGGTCTGATAAACATTGAGAGCCTGAAAGGTGGTCCGACAAAAAAATATATTTTCCCTTATTTTCTTCCTCTAAAACCTAGGTGCATCTTATGGGAAGGTGTGTCTTACAGGGTGAAAAATACGGTAATTACCAAACCAGAAATGTCGTGAGTGGTGTCAGCTCCTTTTTAAAGAGGAACTGTAACATCTTCTGACATGTCGGTCTTAGCGATTACTTGAATCCCTCTTGTAATTAACAACTCTGGGGCATCTTTTCTCATGACTCCATATTGTACCATTCCTTTATTATTCCTGCTAAAACGTATTAATAAATTACTAGCACTTTACTTTATGGGATAGGTTATCAATATCAGATTGGCAGGTGCCCGACTCCTTAGACTGTTTGAAGGGGCTGCAGCACTTGGGCCCCTTGCTAGGCCATATGACATCACGTTCATCACTCATGTTGCCTAGCCGCAGTTAGTTCCATTCAAATGTATGGGTCTGAGCTGCGATACCAAGCACAGCCACTATCCAATAGACGACGAAAGTCCAACACCCAGGATTCCAGCTGATCTGATATTGATTACCTATCCTGATGACAGGTCAACAATATCAGAATCTCAGAAAACCTCTTTAAATGTTAGTTTTGTATATTTTTCTTGGAAATCCAGAATGTCCAGTTGTCTGGTACCATTGATGAATCTATAACTGTAAAAACTCTCTGCTTAAATTATAATTATCAGGATGTTTCTAAAGTGAGCTTCTGGTGACCAAGAAGAATGGTATTTTGCTTTTCAGAATATTCAGTATTCCAGAATGAAACCCAACTAGGTTTGTTCATTAATGATAACAAGCATAACGTTTTCATTACTGAAACATATATTACCACCTATGACTTCATGTGTTTAAGTGAAGTAAAATTGCTATTTTTATTGTAACAAAAGATGCCAGAAACATCACCTCAGGGTCTGTAGGGATTGGGAAAACAGATGAAAATAATTTGGAAGTGGAAACAATGACATTTCTCTAAACATCAGCAACTGCCAGGTCTTTCCCAGGGATGGGAGAGTGCAGTGTTATTCAGTAGATCAAGAAACTCATTGTAGGAAGCTGCAGAGTAGCAAAGAGCCAGTCACCTAGAGTATCTGGTCCCAGAGATGAAAAGGGTCATGTGTTTCTGGGCACAGTTGAAAAGTTATATCAGCAGGTCTTGGCTGATTAGGGATTCTTGTGTTATTTCTCTGCCAAAGTTTGCAGTAGTAGTAGACAGCTGTGGGCAACTAAACAAAAAACAAAGAGACCATCACCAGAAAGATCAACCTTACAATTGCCTATCTTTTTATGCACTTTCTATGGAATAATAGATGAATAAATAGTGTTTACATTAAAGGGGTTGTTGAGGATTCGAATATTGGTGACCTATTCTCAAGATGTTTATTAAATAAAGTCCCTTTTAGGAACCCTCGGGATATTATTAATAATAACACATCTATGGTCTATTCAGACCCTAAATTCCCTGTAGGGGTCCCTAACTGAAAATAAAAATATTTCTTTATTGGTTATTATTTTAAAATAGATGAACCAAACAACTATAGAAAACTATTAAAATTATCAGTGTCTGATGGAGGGTACAATTGGAGTGTATAAATGTATTTGTCTTTGTCACATGTAGCCACTATGGAGTGCAGTGCCTCCCATTCATTTATATGGGGTATAGCTGCACTTACAAGCCTCTGCTGTTACTTTGTTTGTGCATTCATACAATGTGATGGCAGATTGGGCGCTCCTATTAAGATCCTTTTATCGTTCGGCCTTTATATTCAGGCTGGACAACAGTGAAACAATGTTGCTAGGTTTGTGTGTACTTTTGAAGCTGCCACTAGTCTGCTCCATTAACTTGTCTCTAGGCTACACTCTACACTTTTGTGCTACTGACTGCTCTATTTCATCCATAGAAGTCACTGTTCGCGCTAAACCGCTCATGTGGCATGCTCAATTCCACTCCTCAATGTCTGGTGCTGTCTCTGCAGCGTACTCTTTTATTGCTAGTCCCTAACATTTCAGGCACTGTTTAAAATACAGGACGTCATACCACCCCTCTTCGTCAGGGGATGTGGGGTATGTGGACGCCGCGCGCATGTCTCGACCCTCCTAAATAACTTTCTAGGTCCCGCCCACCTATCCCAAGTTTCCCTACAGCCAATCACTGTGGGCGCTCCGGTAAGGTCCTCAAGTCAAAGCACATGATGTCTCTCTGACACACATCCTGTGCACTATTCTCCTCCCCCTTGATGACTCACTGCTGACGTCACATTTGTTTCGTCAGATGACTAATGGGGAGGTACCTACCAGGGCGGTACCCGGTAAGGTCCTCAAGTCAAAGCACATGATGTCTCTCTGACGCACATCCTGTGCACTATTCTCCTCCCCCTTAGTGACTCACTACTGACGTCACATTTGTTTCGTCAGATGACTATTGGGGCGGTACCCACCAGGGTAGTACCCGGTAAGGTCCTCAAGTCAAAGCACATGATATCTCCCTGACGCACATACTGTGCGCTATTCTCCTCCCCCTTTGTGACTCACTGCTGACGTCACACTTGTTTCGTCAGATGACTAATGGGGCGGTACCCACCAAAGCGAATTAGGTGAGATCGTCACTTCTCTCCACCTTTTGTTCGCCCAACCCCATCTCCTTCTCCTTAATTACACTTTTAACCCATCCATATCCCTCACTGACATACTATATTTAATGCATGCCACCTTACTATATACACCATTAGGTGCAGAATTAGTCTGCAATTTACATTCTGTATGAGGGGGACGGACAGGCAGCGTTTTTGGAGTATGGGGTTTAACACTCTGTCAGTCACAATGGATTAATGTTTTAATATTAATTATATTTTCAATATAACATATGGAGTCCCCACTATTTTTAAGGATATGTCCACAAGGGCTCCACAGACATCTGACCTGTATTTGGACCCATTCTCGGAGCTGCCTATATCAGTTGTCCACCATACTTTATACATGACCAAGAGAGCTCTTTTGCTCTAATTCATATATATCCATCCATGCGTATGATGCTACGGCTGTCTCTTTTAATATGGATTGGGTGGTATTTTGATAATCGGGCCACAATTCTTCCTCAATTAAACTGGGGTCTGAGATGTAATTTTTCCTAGTTTATTGCTTCAATTTTTTATATCACAAATTATTTTAGTTTGCAATCAAATATGTATATTTCCTTAAATTGTGCTATGTCAGATAAAGGCCGTATATGAGAAACCCTCATTTAGGCCGCCCGGACTCATAGTTTGTGTGAGTCCGGGCGGCCTAAATGAGGGTTTCTCATATACGGCCTTTATCTGACATAGCACAATTTAAGGAAATATACATATTTGATTGCAAACTAAAATAATTTGTGATATAAAAAATTGAAGCAATAAACTAGGAAAAATTACATCTCAGACCCCAGTTTAATTGAGGAAGAATTGTGGCCCGATTATCAAAATACCACCCAATCCATATTAAAAGAGACAGCCGTAGCATCATACGCATGGATGGATATATATGAATTAGAGCAAAAGAGCTCTCTTGGTCATGTATAAAGTATGGTGGACAACTGATATAGGCAGCTCCGAGAATGGGTCCAAATACAGGTCAGATGTCTGTGGAGCCCTTGTGGACATATCCTTAAAAATAGTGGGGACTCCATATGTTATATTGAAAATATAATTAATATTAAAACATTAATCCATTGTGACTGACAGAGTGTTAAACCCCATACTCCAAAAACGCTGCCTGTCCGTCCCCCTCATACAGAATGTAAATTGCAGACTAATTCTGCACCTAATGGTGTATATAGTAAGGTGGCATGCATTAAATATAGTATGTCAGTGAGGGATATGGATGGGTTAAAAGTGTAATTAAGGAGAAGGAGATGGGGTTGGGCGAACAAAAGGTGGAGAGAAGTGACGATCTCACCTAATTCGCTTTGGTGGGTACCGCCCCATTAGTCATCTGACGAAACAAGTGTGACGTCAGCAGTGAGTCACAAAGGGGGAGGAGAATAGCGCACAGCATGTGTGTCAGGGAGATATCATGTGCTTTGACTTGAGGACCTTACCGGGTACTACCCTGGTGGGTATAGTGAGTCACTAAGGGGGAGGAGAATAGTGCACAGGATGTGCGTCAGAGAGACATCATGTGCTTTGACTTGAGGACCTTACCGGGTACCGCCCTGGTGGGTACCTCCCCATTAGTCATCTGACGAAACAAATGTGACGTCAGCAGTGAGTCATCAAGGGGGAGGAGAATAGTGCACAGGATGTGTGTCAGAGAGACATCATGTGCTTTGACTTGAGGACCTTACCGGAGCGCCCACAGTGATTGGCTGTAGGGAAACTTGGGATAGGTGGGCGGGACCTAGAAAGTTATTTAGGAGGGTCGAGACATGCGCGCGGCGTCCACATACCCCACATCCCCTGACGAAGCCACTGAGCGTGGCGAAACATGTCGGGAGGGGTGGTATGACGTCCTGTATTTTAAACAGTGCCTGAAATGTTAGGGACTAGTAATAAAAGAGTACGCTGCAGAGACAGCACCAGACATTGAGGAGTGGAATTGAGCATGCCACATGAGCGGTTTAGCGCGAACAGTGACTTCTATGGATGAAATAGAGCAGTCAGTAGCACAAAAGTGTAGAGTGCAGCCTAGAGACAAGTTAATGGAGCAGATTAGTGGCAGCTTCAAAAGTGCACATAAACCTAGGAACATTGTTTCACTGTTGTCCAGCCTGAATATAAAGGCCGAACGATAAAAGGATCTTAATAGGAGCGCCCAATCTGCCATCACATTGTATGAATGCACAAACAAAGTAACAGCAGAGGCTTGTAAGTGCAGCTATACCCCATATAAATGAATGGGAGGCACTGCACTCCATAGTGGCTACATGTGACAAAGACAAATACATTTATACACTCCAATTGTACCCTCCATCAGACACTGATAATTTTAATAGTTTTCTATAGTTGTTTGGTTCATCTATTTTAAAATAATAAGCAATAAAGAAATATTTTTATTTTCAGTTAGGGACCCCTACAGGGAATTTAGGGTCTGAATAGACCATAGATGCGTTACTATTCTCAAGATAGATCAATATTTCTCAACAACCCCACAAATCAGCTGTTTGAATGGGCCGTGCAGCCTCTTCAACGTATACCACGCACAGTGGCCTATATTGTATAGAGACTGTGATTGGTATTGCAGGTCAATCACATTCACTTGAGTGGGTCTCAGCTGCAGAAAGGCCATGTATCCCGATGGACATTACATCACAGGCAAAAGAAGAGGTTGCAGAGCTTGCTTGAGTGCAATGGTCCCTTGCAACAGAGGGATTGCCAGGAATAGACTCCCATAATCAGATATTGATGGCCTCCTGATTTATCTATTCAGGTGTACAGGATGAGCAGTTGTAATTACACTGATTGCGTGCAGTTAAATCATGAAGAGGATGCAGCACTCACATGAGCGCCGTGACCCCAACAGGGGGAGTGCTACGAGTTGGACCCCTGCCTATTTGCAATTAATGACCTCTCCTGAGCACTAGAATTGCTCAACCCCACTAAAGTGTAAGTGACATTTCTTTTTTCTTTTGTTAAATGTGTAGGGCAAGTGATAATGAATATTTTTTCAATCTTTAAATTTATTTATTGATTTTATAATTTTTAACCCCTTTGTTTCAAACTGAAGAGGCCCGGGACTAATGTACGTGACTGGCAATAATGCCAATCGCAGATATTACAGCCTGTAGATGCCATGTTCAAGTGTGATCACGGCATCTAAAGGGATGTCTGTCATTATTTCTAATAGGCTGGTTCTCTTTGAAGAGACCCAGCGTATTAGAGCTGCAGTTCCTATGTTTGCCATCAGGTGGTCAGCAATTAGAGAATTACTATGGGATAGTAATATACTCTAAAAAACAAAGTAGTGAACATTGTAGCCTCCTAGAGGGTCTAAAAAAAATAAAGTAAAAAACTAAGAAAAAAAAAGTTTCAAAAACAAACACCTACATTTTAAGTTTAAATCACCCCCTTTCCCAATTTTACATATAAAATATATAAACAATAAAAAAACATATCACATATCGCCACGTCCGAAAAGGCCAAGTTATTAAAGGGATTTTGTCACCAAGTTTTAGGCTATAGAGATATGGACATGCATGGCTAGATCGCCGCTAGCATGTCCACAATATATCGGTCCTATAGGGCTGTGTGCTTTTATTTTCTTTAAAAAAGGATTTTAGAGATATGTAAATTAGTCTTGTAAGGTGACCAAGGGGCTGTACGAACCTTCCTGGTGCCCAGCCACGCCCCTATGTCCTCTGAATCTCCTCCTTTCGTCATCGATAGATAGCCATAATCTCTCATTGCGCGAGCTCGCGCATGCGCAGTTCCTTACCTGAGGCTGATGCCAGCACAGGGAAGGAATACTATACTGGCACTGTGCATGCGCAAGCTCACCGCTATCTAACGGTGACGAAAGGAGGAGATTCGGAGGACATAGGCGGTGCTGGGCTCCTTCACAGGCGGGCGTGGCTGGGCACCAGGAAGGTTCGTACAGCCCCTTGGTCACCTTACAAGACTATATTTACATATCAGGGTAAGAGCAGTACAATCTGCAAACAAATATGGAGAGGGAAATTACTTAAAATAATATAGGATATATAAAAATAAAATGAACCAAGAGGTGGAGGTCCGAGTGGAGTAGGAAGTTGAGGAGACTGTGGACGTAGCAGTGTGGGTGGAAGAGGAGGAAGAAGCCAACACTGTTTTTGTGGGGAAATTTTCTTTATATTTTTTTTTGTCTGTTAATTCTGTGTGTGAACTATAGACATTCTTTGGGGTGCGGCCGGTATACTTCTCCACCCTGCCAATATAACAAATAATTATCTTGAGGCAGAAGGTGCATGTCTAAGTAGAGGAGGAGGAGGTGGATGTGGTGGTGTAGGAGGAAGAGGCGGAGGAGGTAGCCAACTTTTATTTTATTTTTTCTCTTAATTTTTTTTCTTTTTGGTTTGAGGAGGCCCCAAAACATTGGGAAATAGCAAATAGAATGCACAAACTGCGCTGGAGTATAACAATAGCTGGGTGCGGACGGTATACTTCTCTACTCTGCCAATATAAGGCGTAATAATCTTGAGCCAGGGGGTGGAGATGGTCTGAGTGGAGCAGGAAGTGGATGTGGCGGTGCAGGTTGAGGAAGTGGAGGAGGTAGCCAATGTTTTTTTATTTTGTCTTAATTTTTTTTTTAAATTTCTTAAATTTTTGGTTTTGGTTTTGTGGAGGCTCCAAAATATTGGGAAATAGCAAAGAGAGCTGGAGTATAACAATAGCTGGGTGCGGCCCGTATACCTCTCTAATCTGCCCTAGGTACAGACAAGTCCTGTGGGATCCATGCCTGGTTCATTTTAATGAACGTGAGCTTGTCCACATTTTGGCCCTGCTAACCCTGCCTTCTGATGTGCTGGCAGTGCCACAGCTGCATTGGCCACTTCCTCCTCCTCGTACTTCCACCGATCCCCTGCTGTCAGGTGGGAACACCATCAGTACCGCATGTACCAGCATGTGCTTGAACTCACGCATCTTCCAATCGTGCTTCAGTGACGGAAGTAAGGATGGCACGCCAGCAGGGTGGCCACACAGTAATCAGCACTGGTAAGAATGAGGGCAACTCAGAGGTCATTGCGCAGGCACTGCAGCATGTAGTCATTCATGTGTGCCAGACTGCCCAGAGGCAATGATAAGCTGTCCTTGGTGGGTGGTTTATCGTATTTGTCCTCTGTATCCTCCCAGCCATGCTACAGTGATGCCCGCAAGCTGGTTTGGGTGCCTCCCTGCTGTAAATGTGAATCCTGCTCCTCATCATCATTCTCCTCATCCTCCAAAACTGTGCCCTGGCTGGACAGTTGTGTACCTGGCTGCTGTTAGTGCAGGAACCCACCCTCCGAGCCACCTGTGGATGACTGACCTGATAAGCGTGGGAATGATCCCTGTTCCTCCTCCTCTTCCTCCTGAGCCACATCCTCATCCATCATCACTAAAAGCGTTTTTTAAAGGAGTCAAAGAAGTGGGATAGTAGCGCTGAGGGCAGTGTTATGGGCACTGGCCATGTTGGTGGGGAACTGGAAACATCGCAACACGGCACACGTCCCGCTTGGAGGCCCACTCGCTGGTGGTGAAGTGGTGCTGTTCTGCAGAGCGACTCACCCGTGCATACTGCAGCTGAAACTCCACTATCGCCTGCTGCTGCTCAAACAGACCAGCATGTGCAAGGTGGAGTTCACCTTGTGGATACGTCGCATATGAGGCGGTGGGCAGGAAGGCAGAAGTTATGCTTTAGTGCAGACAGGTGAGCGGCAGCAGTGTGAGAACCCTAAAAGGGTGCACAGAAGGGCCACACTTTCTGCTGCAGCTCTGACATATTGGGGGAATTTTCAGGAACCTCTGCACCACCAAATTCAGCACATGCGCCAGACAAGTGATGTGCGTCAAACTGGCTAGACCCAGAGCTGCTATGAGATTTTGCTTATTGTCGCACAACAGCAGGCCAGGTTTGACGCTCAGTGGCTCCAACCACTCATTAGTCTGTTCTTCCATGCCCACCCACAGCTCCTGCTCATTGTCGGATTTTTCCGCCAAACATATGAGTTTCAGAACAGCTTGCTGTCGTTACCCCCTGGCTGTGCTGAAGTTGGTGATGCAGGTGTTCCGCTGATGTGATGAGGAGGCAGTAGAGGAGGAATAGGAGGAGGAAGCAGACTAGGAGAAGGCAACAGGAGGCACAGATAAACGTCCAGCAATCCTCGATGGTGGTAGTATGTACACCAAACCGCTTTCCACCTCAGGCCCAGCCGCCACTACATTTACTCAGTGGGTAGTTAGGGAGATAGATGCCTGTGCTTACTGGTCCATGTATCGGTGGTTATTTTACCCTTGCTACAACTGATGGCAAAGATGGTACTTCCTCTTTCTCTCCAGTGTTTTGGGGGATGAACAGCTGAACGCTTCCATGAGACAGTGTGGAGACGCTCGGTGACCCTGGTGGTGGTCGTGATGATGCTGTTACATCCTCACTCTGAGGGGTGCCAGGTGGTCCTTTTGCTTTAGAGGAGGAGGAAGAGGCCGAGACCACAGCAGAAGAGGGAGCAGGAGGAGCCACAAATCTTTTGTGGTTTTTCAGGTGTCTACTCTACTGCAGCTCGTGCTTTGCAGTTAGATGCCTGGACATGCAGGTGGTGCTCAGGATTAGAACATTTATGCCTAGTTTCAGTCTGACTGCACAGCATGCAAACCACGCTTGTTGTCAGCGCATTGCCTGAAGAACTTTCACGCCAGGGAACTCCTTTGAGCTGGCTTTGGTGTGCTCTTTTCCTCGGCACATTTGGCAGTAGCAGGCGTACTGGCTGGGGGCTGGCCACTCTCCTTTTGCACCCTGCTCCCTCTTTTGCTGTGCAGCTGATGCTGCATGACCCCCACCTCTTCCTCCAAACTGCAGAAATCACTTGGATTACCTGAATGCCATGTGAGGTCTAGGACCTCATCATCCTCCACATCATCTTCCACCCACTCCTCACCCCTACCCTCCTTGCCAGTCTGCACAGTGCAGAAACTGCAGAAGTTGACACCTGTGTTTCGTCACCATCAACAGAGATGTGCTGCGGCGGTCCTCCCACGTCCTCATCCTCAAACTTATGTGGTTGGGCATCACTCTTCCACTCTACCGCCTCTACTTGCTCTGGCCTCACCATTCGTAGAGCGGTATTCAAACCTACAAAATGACGCAGATCCTCCTGTCACCTGCATGCACCAAAGGAAAGTGTTTCATTTGGGCGCGGAGCTGGCACAGATCGACAACTTCCTCTCCCTACAGCATGAGCTCCACCACCACCAACACAAGCAGCACCACGGCCACATCCCCTAGTTGATGCTTCTCTCATTTTTTTTTACAGTCAACCACCAAATTAGCTGACAGATGAAGTGTTTTGCACCCCAAAAAATGGCTATAGGTCATTGCCACAATAAACAGACTGACTAAACCCCCTATAACAGTTAGACAGTTGAAAGTGTGGTGTAATTAAACCCACAAATTTTTTATGTCACTGACACAATTTACAGACTAATTAACTGTCTTATATCAGTGAGACGGATCAAAATGCGGTGTTAATAAATCAAAAAATTGCTTTGTGTCACCGCCACAATTAACAGATTGATTAAATAACCTATTACAGTTAGAAGCATGAAAATGCGGTGTTAGGGTACTTTCACACTAGCGTTAGGGTTTTCCGGTATTGAGTTCTGCCACAGGGGCTCAATACCGGAAAAAAACTGATCAGTTTTATCCTAATGCATTCTGAATTGAGAGCAATCCGTTCAGTATGCATCAGGATGTCTTCAGTTTAGTCACTCTTATGGTATTTGGCTGGAGATATGCTGCAGTATTTTCTCCGTCCAAAATTCCGGAACACTTGCCGGAATGCCGAATCCGGCATTATTTTCCATTGAAATAGTGTTCCGGCAAAACAGATCCAGTTCTCCTTTAAAAATCCAAAAAATAAAAATACCCGATGACACCGGAAAGACGGCTCCGGTTTTTCAATGCATTTGTTAGATGGATCCACATCCGAAACTGCCTGCTGGATCTTCACAAAAAAATGGCTTTATGTCACCGACACAATTAACAGACCGATTAACTGTCTTATAACAGTAAGACGGACAAAAATACAGTGTTATCACAACAAAAAAATTGCGTTATTGTCACCGACAATTAACAGACTGATTAAACCTCCTATAACAGTTAGACAGATGAAAACACAGTGCTATTAAATCCAAAATTTGTCTTTGTGTCATCGACACAATTAACAGAATGATTAAATCTCCTATTACAGTTAGGCCTCATGCAGACGGCCGTGTTCCACGGCCGAGAGCGGTCCGTGGTATCCCGGCCTGGCATCCTGCTGACAGCAGGAGCGCACGGCGTCATTGGTTGCTATGACGCCGTTCGCTTCATGCCGCCGCTGCACTACAGTAATACACTAGTATAGTGCATGAGGCCTTAGATGGATGAAAATGCTGTGTAATAAAAAAAAAACAATTGCTTTGTGTCACCGATACAAAAAAGTAAAAATAAAAGCCTAACACTGTCTGTCACTACAGCAGCGTTCTGTGCCTACACTAGTCAGAGCAGAATGCACCACGCCGCGCACCACGTGATCCAGCATTTATGTATGCAGGGTTACATGGTGCACCTGCCAATCACAGCCATGCCAATACTAGACATGACCGTGATGGCTTCCAAGTGCCCACAGCTTAAACGCTTGCTGATTGGCTGTGCTGCAGCCTTTCAACAAGCTTTATTTTAACTCCGAACAACGAAAACGGACTTTCGCGTCAATGTCCGAGTTTGGGTACCCAGACACCGTAATGTTTGGTACGAACCAGAACAATGCAGTCCAGGTTCCCTCATCCCTAGACCTTACTCATTTCAGTTCCTACCAATTATGAACTTTCTGTGCAGCTACTACGCGGCACAACCTTGGAGCGCCAGATCCAAGTAGGAACACTGACATCCTAACCCTGGAACTAGTAGAGCCTCTGGAGATGGGCTCACTACGCGCTGCATACTGCTGGCGAATGGACCGGTGTATATACTGTGTACTGCTGGAGAATGGACCGGTGTATATACTCTATACTGCTGGAGAATGGACCTGTGCATATACTGTATACTGCTGGAGAGTGGACTGGTGTATATACTGTATACTGCTGGAAAATGGAGCGGTGTATTTACTGTATACTGCTGGAGAATGGACCTGTGTATATACTGTATACTGCTGGAGATTGGACTGGTGTGTATACTGCTGGAGAATGGACCAGTGTATATACTGTATACTGCTGGAGAATAGACCGGTGTATATAATGTATACTGCTGGAGAATGGACCAGTGTATATACCGTATACTGCTGGAGAATAGACTGGTGTATATACTATATGCTGCTGGAGAATTGTTGTACACCAAAATTTGGGACTTTTTTTAATGCTGCTATCAACAATTTTACCTAAAGTGGGCAGAGCTTAGTGGGAGGGGCCACAGCTATGCTCAGCCTGACACATTTTTTAGAATACATGCCAGAAACAGGCACAAATTATAATGCAAATTTACGCCAGCTTATAGGTGACATTGATTTGCATTTAGTTGCATGGACTGCAGAAATTGGTGTCTAATAATCAGTGGCGTTGCCAGGGGGGGCCAGAGGGGGCCACGGCCCCCCTACATCATGCTGTGCCCCCCCAACTATAATGCCCCCCTAAGTGAGCCGCCGCAGTCCGGCACAGGGAGATGAGCGCTTCCATTGCGCTCCTCTCCATAGTAATCTGCCTGTGCTGCTGCAGGGCAGGGGAGGGAGAGGCGTGTCCCTTCCCCTTCCTCTGATAGGCTGCCGGCACTAGGCCGGCAGCCTATCAGAGGCCGGCGCAGGCGGCGCGATGACGTCATCGCGCCGTCTGAGCCATACAGCGCGGGACACAGGCCGGAAGAGGCCTGCATCGCTGACATGGAGGTAAGTATAAGTGTTTTTTTTTTTTTTTACAATTGTTTTACAGGCACATTATGGGGGCTCTTGTTACTGGCACATTGGGGGGGGGCTTATTACTGGCACATTGGGGGGGGCTTATTACTGGCACATTGGGGGGGCTTATTACTGGCACATTGGGGGGCTTATTACTGGCACATTGGGGGGCTTATTACTGGCACATTCGGGGGGGTTATTACTGGCACATTCGGGGGGGCTTATTACTGGCACATTGGGGGATTTATTGCTGGCACATTGAGGGGGGGCTTATTACTGGCACATGATGGGGGGCTTATTACTGGCACATGATGGGGGGCTTATTACTGGCACATGATGGGGGGCTTATTACTGGCACATGATGGGGGGCTTATTACTGGCACATGATGGGGGGCTTATTACTGGCACATGATGGGGGGGCTTATTACTGGCACATGATGGGGGGCTTATTACAATACCGGTATGTAAAGATTATTATTGAGGGCACTGATTGCTGGCACATTATTGGTGGGCACTACAGGGGCATCTACTGAGGCCACAAAGAAGGGGTATTTTATATGGGGGCTCTGTACAGTAGCATTTTATACTGGGACACATGGTGGGTACTATGGCAAGGGGGGAGAGGAGTACTATGGAGTCATCTACGGGGGGCACTAAGAAGGGGTATTTTATACTTGAAAATTATGGGGGACACTGGGGCATCTACTGGGGCACGATATATGGGGCATTTTTTACTAGTACATTATGGGGGGCACTAGGAGGAAGGGGGGAGAGGAGCATTATGGGTATGAGCCCCCCAGTAGCAGCACCAGCCTCTTCCTGCTCTGCTATACCTCTGCCCCTTTTCCAAATCCTTATTATGAAATCTTTCTTATTAGGATAAAACACAACATCAGCTCTGCCGAGCTCCCGGCCAAAGTGTGGAAGTGGTGTCCGAGATCCCCAAGGGCCAAGCCAAGTAACTGTAAGTTTTCATGTGAAATATGTTTGCTATACACATATAGCCTACACTGTGCCACACAATATACAGTATACCTCTACACTGTGCCACACAATGTACAGTATACCTCTACACTGTGTAGTCTGTTCTATAAGCACCCTTGTTCTGTGGCGGCGGACAGAAAATAATCTGGAAGTGCCCCTCCCGAGACCAGGCTCTGGATCCGCCACTGGTCTGGACCGCTCACAGGAGTGTACATTTCTTCTAAACTGTAATCCGTATCCTCTGACCTGCAGAAATCGGCGCTCGCTCGGTAACAACTAACAGGCAGGACCTGTAGGCTGTAGCCTGGCCCTGTTACCGAAGCTAGCCGAGTGGTGTAAGGTTAAGGTACTAGTAGAGATGAGCGGCCGCTGAATCCTGATTTAAAGTTAAAGTTACTGCAGGATATGGATTACAGTTTAGAAATGTCAAATGTACACTCCTGTGAGAGGCGGGGAGGGAGATCTGTGGATAACACTGTTATATGGAGGGGGATCTGTGGATGACACTGTTATAGGGAGGGGGATCTGTGGCTGACACTGTTATAGGGAGGATAGTGGAAGGCCTATTATAGGGAGCAAGTGGATAAGGTGAGTATAATTTTTTGTTTTCAGCCACCATTTTAGGAAACATTGATTCATTACCACAAAGCGCTATGAAATTCAGCTTTGTGGTGAATCTAATTCTTCCTGAAATTCAGATCCAAGTCCACTTCAGACAATTTGATTTGCTCAACACTAATAATAACAATACATTAGTAAGTGTCTTGTATTAACTTTCTCGAACATAATAAATGCTATTTGCTGAAGTGATACAACCCCTTTAATGAAACAGAGGGGCCACACAGCCTCATTAGTATTCACTGCACCGGAGTAAATACTAGTGAGGTTGATGATGTTGCAGCGTCCCACTCAGGACACGTGGGAACTGCAAAATAGCTTTAAAACTGCATTATCATATTGCATGTTATTTTGTACTACAACCCCTGTTGTATCCCTGTTCATAGGCTGGTCTGGTGCAATTTATACATCCCACCACTAGATGGGGATAGTACTTAGGTCAGGCCTAGTGGGAGAGTTCAGTGGTTGCTGATTATTAGTCAGTCTGTAGTTAGTTTTGAGAGAGTGCAGATCTAGCACTTCTGCTCAGCTAAAAGTCTAGTCCTGGAAGGGACAAAAGAAAGGAAAGACTAAAATCCAAAGGATAAAAGCCACAATCCAGGCATAAAAGACCTTTGGGTATCCAGGTGAAGGATACTTTAGCCACAGGCAACCTCACCAAATAGCTCTGATTTACTAGGGACCTGAAGCAAAGTCACCTACCAGAACTACTTCTACAGAACCTTCAAGCTAAGATAAACCCAGCCAAATTAACAGTGGATCAACAGAATTCCTCTAAATTGCAAAAGACTGTATTCTGTCTGGATGTAAAAGTTGTCAGTAAAAGTTGTGAGTTGTATCCTACCACTGTCTACTTCATTCTTACCACTGGTTGTACCACCATTAATCGTCACGACAAATACCATCAAGGGACTCAGCCGCAACAAGCACCCTAAGCACCCCTGACATCAAGGGCACCTCAACCTCCATCTTGGCTGATGCTTCCCTACCACAGAGCGTGCCCCGGAGGATTTCGTGCCGTCTTCCTCAACACTGCTGTGCTGCCAGCCCAGGGAGGCTTTCTGCTAACCGCGAGTAAACCGATAATCTGTGTGTTATTGTTTGGCCCCTCATCGGCCCACCGTGCAACTCACATTTTGTCCCTGCAGTCCTGGCTGGCTGCATATCTTTTCTTGGCGTCACAAACAGGATATTAACCCTTGCGCCATATTTGAGAGACTGTTGCATGTGAATAAGCCCCTTTACTTGATTGAGAGACTTTTGCTTATTGTGCACTGTATTAGGCTACAGAACTGTTTAAACTGCTTGGAAATTGCATGGAAGTGCTATACTAGTCCCCAGCATAAAAATCGCTGTGTTAAAAGTGAGACAAACAGATATTTGTGTGTTGCTTGCTGTCATTGACTAGACTGTTTCTATGTACTTAAGATGGCCGCCGGAGTTCTTGTTTGAAAATATACTGCGCCATCACTGTGGACAAGTTAGCGACACCCCCTGAAGAGCGGGAAAACGTAGTGCCGCCCATTTATGCAAAATTATCTGGTCAAGCCCATCCTACCTTTACTGAGTTAACTCTCAGAGGCCAAACCCTGTATGCAAACGCAGCGCCACCTCCTCTGCCTGTAGCCACATCAAAGTGAGATGCCACGCATGGGAGGAGAGTGTGAGGTGCATGTATCCTAAACATCGCAAGATTTTTCACATGCGAGTTAGCGGAGAGGATCGCATTGCTTGCCGTCCCCCCAAGTAGAAATCGCAGTCTGTGAGTACTCCGATTTGCCCCTGCTAACCCTAAGGCCCCTTTCACACGAGCGAGTTTTCCGCGCGGGTGCAATGCGTGAAGTGAACGCATTGCACCCGCACTGAATCCTGACCCATTCATTTCTATGGGGCTGTTCACATGAGCGGTGATTTTCATGCATCACTTGTGCGTTGAGTGAAAATCGCAGCATGCTCCTCTTTGTGCGTTTTTCACGCAACGCAGGCCCCATAGAAGTGAATGGGGTTGCGTGAAAATCGGAAGCATCCGCAAGCAAGTGCAGATGCGGTGCGATTTTCACGCACGGTTGATAGGAGACGATCGGGATGGAGACCCGATCATTATTATTTTCCCTTATAACATGGTTATAAGGGAAAATAATAGCATTCTGAAAACAGAATGCATAGTAAAATAGCGCTGGAGGGGTTAAAAAAAAATAAAAAAAAATTTAACTCACCTTAATCCACTTGCTCGCGCAGCCCAGCATCTCCTTCTGTCTTGATCTTAGCTCTGTCTAGCAACAAGGACCTTTAGTGACGTCACAGTCATCACATGATCCATCACATGATCTTTTACCATGGTGATGGATCATGTGATGACCGGAGTGACGTCATCACAGGTCCTGTTGCTACACAGAGCTAAGATCAAGACAGAAGGAGATGCCGGCTTCGCGAGTAAGTGGACTAAGGTGAGTTAAATTATTTTTAACCCCTCCAGCGCTATTTTACTACGCATTCTGTATTCAGAATGCTATTATTTTCCCTTATAACCATGTTATAAGGGAAAATAATACAATCTACAGAACACCGATCCCAAGCCCGAACTTCTGTGAAGAAGTTCGGGTTTGGGTACCAAACATGCGTGATTTTTCTCACGCACTCGTGCGGAAAAATCACAGGTATTCCCGCAACGCACCCGCACATTTTCCTGCAACGCCCGTCTGAAAGAGGCCGAAGGGAGCCAGAAGCGCTGTCAGAGACTTAAACCAGCGCTGTTCAAACACTATTCAGCTGACACCAAGTTTCTTAAAGGGCCATACACCCGCAAGATAGCGGTCGCCCATAGCAACACCGCGCAAGAAAAAAAAGTGTATACAGCCACATTTAACCTACCTAACCATAATTCACCTGCTGTTACTATGTCTGTGCAGGAAGATAACGTCTAGCCTGACCACCGCGGACCTCCTGCTGCAGCCGCAGCCGGTCCCAGCGCAATACCAACTGCTGCAGCACCAAGCTTAATGCCTTTAACCATGACTTATTATTTTGGGGCCCCCTGGTTCCCATTGGTATTCTGGAGAAGTTCATACTTTGAGGGACTTTAAAGAGAAAATTCTTGCTGTGTTCTGATTGTATCCTGTATCCCCAGAACAACAGATGGAGATTCTTCTTGCGCAATTGGAAGGAGCTGCTCTCAGAGAAGTGAAATCCTGGCCAAGCTCAGAGCGGAGGACACTGGAGCAGATATTTGAACGTCTCTACACCACCTTTGAACCCAGAACCGTGTCAGAGGTCAAGATGAGGTTCTTCAGCAAGAAACAGCAATAGGGTGAGTTACTCAGAGACTTTGCATTATCTTTGCAGGAAGCCTTTAGAGCTGTTGTCCAGGTAGACCCCCGTGAGGCAGAGAATCAGGACAAAACCCTGAAAGAGCTATTTATTGAAGGCGTCAATACAGACAATTTAAAGAGCCAGCTAAGAATGTTAGCCGCCCAACATCCAAGTGCTGCTTTCTTAGACTTTAAAGAATTAGCTATCAGTATACTGGGGAAAAAGTCCACCAACAGAACCTGTTGGATCCGCTGTAGTGCCAGCAACACAGCTGGTCACCCCTATAAGACCTTTACCTGTCTTCAGTAAGGCAACTCAAGCCCCAATTCCTGACACAGTTGCTGCCCTTACTGAGCAAGTCCAATTCCTGACTAAAAGTCTGGAGAAAGTCCACCAAAAGTTGGAACAGTGGGAAAAAACATTATTGCTGGAGGATGAGAAACCTGTGTCCAGAAGGCTCTTCTCTCCTGACTATAAAGAGACTTGTTCCAGAAATTTGGGTGGACGCCCACCTGACCGCACTAGTACCCCTAAGCGGCCTATTTGCACATACTGTCACAAGCCAGGCCATACTGAAGCAACCTGCTGGCAGTTAAACGGGCGACCCCAGAGGCCAAGGGCCACCCCTCGAGAGGTAAATCAATAGGTCCAGAAGATTCCTATTGGATGCCATGATACGTAGGATCCCGTCCAGAAGTGATACTTCAAATAAATGGAGTTCCTTTTGTTGCCCTAGTTGACACAGGATCCCAAGTCACTACCATTCAATAAACAGCATTTGAAAAATACTGGGACCAAAATCAGCTTACCCAGCCCCCAGAATCCTGGATGAGTCTCATAGCCAGTAACGGCAAACCCATACCAATACTTGGTTATTGGGAACCTACCATTCAAGTAGATCCAAACAAGGCATTATTGTGGTACAAGTCAACGAAAATAACAATAACCCTCCAATAGTCCTAGGAATGAATGTCCTCAGGAACTGTTATGTTGAAATGCTGGAAGCATTGCACCAGTCAGTGCCTACTGCCTCTTCTGCTTCTAAGAAGGAGATCCAACAAACCATCCGTGTACTAAACGCGCAACAGAGATTCGCCAATGAAAAAGGAGAAATCTGCTGTGTCCGCATCCGAGATAATCAACCTGTGATTCTCAAACCCAACACCGAAACCCTCTTGTGGTGCCGAGCTGTAGTCGGAATTCAAGGTCAAGACTACCAAGCCTTGGTAGAGCCAGTTGTGTTGGAAGACTACCCTGTAGTTAGAGCCGCAAGAAGCCTAGTAACCGTCTCTGAAGGTAAAGTGCCTATTCATCTCTTAAATTTGAGTGATCACAGTGTAACATTAACAAAGTACCGTCCCATTGCACAGCTGATCCAAGTTACATTTCAAGATGTCATCAGTGTGGCTACAGATACCAAAGAGCAACTTACTAAGAAACAGCACCCACAGGACCAAAATTTAAGCATCCTCTGGTGGAAAGAACTTCATGTGGGAGATGCTTCAACGCCAGAACACCAATTGGAGGGAGTACTGAAAATCGTGAAAGAGCATCACCGTGCCTTCAGTAAGCATTCTACAGACTATGAAGAAGTAGATATCATTAAGCACTCCATCCCTACAGGTTCACACCCACCGATTAAGGAAAGGTATCGGCCTATACCACCTACTATGTACCAATCCGTAAAGCAAATGATCTAGGAGATGAAAGACTCCAATATCATCAAAGACAGCCATAGCCCATGGGCTGCACCACTAGTTCTTATCCGAAAAAAAAGACAGCAACATCAGATTCTGTGTGGACTACAGAAAAATCTATCAAATCACTCGCAAAGATGCTTACCCTTTACCACGCATAGAGGAATCCTAGACAGCTTTAGGATCTTCAGTCTACTTCTCTACTCTTGATTTAACCAGTGGATACTGGCAAGTACCAATGGCACCTTAAGATCATGAGAAGACTGCATTTACCACCCCTATGGACCTATTTGAGTTCAACTGCATGCCTTTTGGACTTTGCAATGCGCCTGGAACTTTTTAAAGATTAATGGAGCGTTGTCTGGGCCACAAAAATTTTGAAACTGTCCTGTTATACTTAGACGATGTCATCATCTACTCCAAATCTTATGAAGATCACTTGAAACATCTAGCCGAAGTTTTTCAAGTTCTCATTAAACATGGACTCAAAGTCAAACCATCTAAGTGTTATCTACTGAAGCCAGAAGTAAAATACTTAGGGCATATTGTCAGCTCTGAAGGTGTTAAACCGGATCCAGAGAAGATAGCCGCAGTCCGAAACTGGCCTACGCCTACTACGGTGAAAGAAGTGAGAAGTTTCCTCAGTTTTGCAGTATATTACAGACGCTTCATTCCTCGTTTTGCCCAAATTGCAAATATTAGAACTTTTGAGAGGACATCCTAAAATCTCCAATACCTGAAAAAGAAGTTAACAGAACCATCAATCTTAGGATTTGCGGATTACCAACAGCCATTTCATCTTTACACAGATGCCAGTAAGAAAGGCCTGGGAGCTGTTTTGTCACAAATACAAGAAGGTAAAGAAAGAGTCATTTCCTACGCTAGTAGATCTCTTAGAGGTACTAAAAGAAACAACCAAATCTATAGTTCCTTCAAATTGGAATTCCTCGCACTCGTTTGGACGCAACACCCTTCGTGGCCTTCACAGATAACAACCCGCTAGCGCATCTTAACACCGCCAAGTTAGAAGCATTAGAACAAAGATGGGCCCTGCTAACTACAATTTCACAGTGAAATACAGAACAGGAAAAGCAAATGAAAATGCGGATGCATTATCCCGTCTGCCAACCCAAGAAGACCCTACTACACAAGAAGATGTTTGGGAAGAGGTAGAGATGCCATCCTTCTACAAAAATGTTGCCCACCAAGACATTATCACCATCAAAGGGAAAAAAGATTCTTAACCTTCAACAACAAGTGGATCCAAAATCCCAAGTGGATAAAGAAAGATGGATCAAGCTGCAAAATGAAAGCAGAGTGTTAGGTAAACTGCAAGATTTCTTCAACCACAGGAAGAACACCAGAAAGAATCCGCAGGAGGAATGCTGATCTAGAATTATCAAAACTATGGAGACACAGAAAACAGCTCTTTCTACAGAAGCAGTGGCGTTGCTAGGGCTGGTGTCACGCGGTGCGGTAGAAAATTGTGTCACCCCCCTCGAAGCAATAATTTTTTAGCCATATATGGGGCTATGGTGGTGCTACTGCCATAGGGGGCATCCGTTAGCTCAGCAGACCCCCCCTAGCAGTCAGAACCTGGTCTCGGGAGGGGCACTTCCAGATTATTTTCTGTCCGCCGCCACAAAACAATGGTGCTGATAGAACAGACTACACAGTGTAGAGGTATACTGTATATTGGGTGGCACAGTGTTTGCTATATGTGTATAACAAACATATTTCACATGAAAACTTACAATTACTTGGCCCTTGGGGATCTCGGACGCCACTTCCACACTTTGGCCGGGGGCTCAGCGGAGCTGATGATGTGTTTTATCCTAATGAGAAAGATTTCATAATAAGGATTTGGAGAGGGATAGCAGAGGGATAGCAGAGCAGGGAGAGGCTGGTGCTGCTTCTAGAGGGTCATACCATGGGGGAGTAATAAAGCACACCATAATGCGCCCCCCCCAGTAGAAATAATTCTCATAATAATGTGACTGCAAAAAATACCCCCTTGTAATGCCCCCAGGTGAGCTAATGTCCCCATAGTGCCCCCATAATGTGCCAGTATAAAATACCCCTATATAGTGCCCCCAGTAAATTCCCGCATAGTGCTCCTCTCCCCCCTTCCTGCTAGTGACCCCCATAATGTACCAGTATAAAATGCCCCATATATAGTGCCCCAGTAGATGCCCTCAGTGTCTGGCCTCTGATAGGCTGCCGGCCTAGTGTCCCCCATAATGCCCCCCAATAATGTGCCAGTAAGTGTCCCCATAGATGCCCCCCATCATGTGCCAGTATCAAGTCCCTCTCTCCTCCCCCCCATGTCCCAGTATCATAGTGCCATCTCCCCCCCAATGTACCAGTATCAAGTGCCTCTCCCCCCCATGTCCCAGTATCATAGTGCCATCTCCCCCCCCAAAAAAGTGCCAGTATCAAGTGCCTCTCTCCCCCTCATGTGCCAGTATCATAGTGACATCTCCCCCCAATGTGTCAGTATTAAGTGCCTCTCTCCTCCCCCCCATGTGCCAGTATCATAGTGCCATCTCCCCCCCCCAAAAAAAAATGCCAGTATCAAGTGCCTCTCTCCTTCCCACCCCCCATGTGCCAGTATCATAGTGCCAAACACCCCATGTCCCAGTATCATAGTGCCATCTCCCCCCCCAAAATAAAGTGCCAGTATCAAGTGCCTCCCCCCCATGTGCCAGTATCATACTGGCACTTTATTTTGGGGAGGAGATGGCACTATGATACTGGCACATGGGGGGGTTTGGCACTTGATACTGGCACATGGGGGTGGGAAGGAGAGAGGCACTTGATGGCACTTTTTTGGGGAGAGATGGCACTATGAAACTGGCAAATGGGGGTGGCACTTGATACTGGCACTTTATTTTGGGGAGGAGATGGCACTATCAAGTGCCTCCCCCCATGTGCCAGTTTCATACTGCCATCTCTCCCCAAAAAAGTGCCATCAAGTGCCTCTCTCCTTCCCACCCCCATGTGCCAGTATCAAGTGCCAAACCCCCCCATGTGCCAGTATCAAGTGCCTCTCTCCCCCCTCCCCCATGTGCCAGTATCAGGTGCCTCTCTCCTTCCCCTATGTGCCAGTA
Source organism: Bufo gargarizans (assembly GCF_014858855.1). Taxonomy (NCBI): domain Eukaryota; kingdom Metazoa; phylum Chordata; class Amphibia; order Anura; family Bufonidae; genus Bufo; species Bufo gargarizans. Next base: position 418,558,310 of record NC_058080.1, on the reverse strand, counting down.
TCATAGTGCCAACCCCCCTTATGTGCCAGTATCAGGTGCCAACCCCCCTCCCCCCTATGTGCCAGTATCATAGTGCCAACCCCCATGTGCCAGTATCAGGTGCCAACCCCCCCTCCCCCCATGTGCCAGTATCAGGTGCCAACCCCCCTCCCCCATGTGCCAGTATCAGGTGCCAACCCCCCTCCCCCATGTGCCAGTATCAGGTGCCAACCCCCCTCCCCCATGTGCCAGTATCAGGTGCCAACCACCCTCCCCCCATGTGCCAGTATCAGGTGACAACCCCCCTCCCCCATGTGCCAGTATCAAGTGCCTCCCGCTTCCCCCATGGCAGTAACAGTCGGGTATTAAAAAAAAAACATATACTTACCTCCATGTCAGCGATGCGATGCAGCCTCTTCCTGTGTCCCGCCCATGTCCATATATGGAGTCAGTGCTTGTGTATTCTAATTTAGCCTGTATTTCAGAAAAGTTTCTGCTGGGATTCGAGCCCACGACCTTCTGTATCAGAGGCAAAGCACTTACCCACACAGCCATAAGAGCTGCCTTGCCACTGCCTGTTATAGCTGGCTAAGTGTACATCTATACACATGACAGATGCCCTAACACACCCAGCACTGCTATATCTCTATATGACAGCTGTCCCAGCACACTCAGCTCTGCTATATCTCTATATATGATGTACACTTAGACAGCTATAACAGTAGAAGTCTCATATTTTTTCAGTCAGTGGCAAGGCAGCTCTTATGTCTGTGTGGGTAAGTGCTTTGCCTCTGATACAGGGATTGGGTGAGTGAGCACCAAAGACGTTTCATTGATGCACAAGAAATTGTTCAACAACGCATGGGACATGCTCATGAAAAACAACAGAAAGATTACAATCAATCTGCCAAAGCAGAACCTCTCAAAATTGGTGATCCTGTGTGGTTAAAAAAACAACCATCGTACCAGCAAATTAGATAGCAAATGGAAGAGATAATTTTACACCATTACTGCTATTCTCAATCCAGAGACTGATACTTATGAGATTACTCAAGAGGACAGATCATGTGTAGTGCATCGAAATCGCCTAAAATTGTGTCTCAAAGAAGATACTCCAGAAGAAACTCTTCAAGAAGAAGCTGGTCAAGAGGAAATTCAATCCATAGAGCCTGAACCTGAAAAATCATCTGAATTAGAGTAACCAATACAGTCTTTGGGAAAAACGTTATTAGACTCTGATCCTTTACAATGGTGCTTAACTCCATAGCTCAACATCTTAGTGCCTGCTAAAACCAACACCACAACACTTTAACCAGAAGTTGTAATTACTGCAGCTCAGGAAACACCAAGTTCCCTTGGAACAAGGCCTGCAGAGTCTCAGCCGCTTCGTAGATCCGACAGGATTACAAGAGGACAACCACCTGTCCGTTACAGAGATTTCCTGCCCCAGCAGCCGAGAAGACAACTTCCAGCTCTGCCAATTCAACGTTGAGTACATCCTTACTTTGTCTGGAGTTCCAGAATTCAAGAAAAAGACTAATCTACGTTTATCATGTTCTATTGCCTTAAAGAACTTTTTAAGGAACTGTTCAACTGTCATCCGTTTTGCAACGTTCAAGTCTGCACCCGGAGATACACTTTCACGCACCTGAGCCTCCATGATATACTATTTTCACATTTTCCTATGCCCAGGGAACAGACTCATACCCTGTGAGCCTCCTGAGATGTTATTTTTGTTTTTCTTTATCATTATGGACTAATCTGGCTTTTTCCAATACATCTCCAGTCTTCAGAGGAAATTGTTACCCCATTTGTCACATTTCGTGGTTGCCTGAGATATGTTTGCCTAACCCATTTTACTTATAGGTACAAGAAGTAAAAGAATGGAGTTATGGTATTATTTTCCATGCATGCTTTTCCCCTTCTTATATCTTACAGGAAGATACAACATCGAGTCAAGAATGTGTCGAGGTCGACTCATGTTTTACCATGGGGGTATGCAGCGTACCACTCAAGACACGTGGGAACTGCAAAATAGCTTTAAAACTGCATTATCATATTGCATGTTATTTTGTACTACAACCCCTGTTGTATCCCTGTTCATAGGCTGGTCTGGTGCAATTTATACATCCCACCACTAGATGGGGATAGTACTTAGGTCATATAGTACTTAGGTCAGGCCTAGTGAGAGAGTTCAGTGGTTGCTGATTGTTAGTCAGTCTGTAGTTAGTTTTGAGAGAGTGCAGATCTAGCACTTCTGCTCAGCTAAAAGTCTAGTCCTGGAATGGACAAAAGAAAGGAAAGACTAAAATCCAAAGGATAAAAGCCACAATCCAGGCATAAAAGACCTTTGGGTATCCAGGTGAAGGATACTTTAGCCACAGACATCCTCACCAAATAGCTCTGGTTTACTAGGGACCTGAAGCAAAGTCACCTACCAGAACTACTTCTACAGAACCTTCAAGCTAAGATAAACCCAGCCAAATGTATTAACAGTGGATCAACAGAATTCCTCTAAATTGCAAAAGACTGTATTCTGTCTGGATGTAAATTCTGCAACTGGAACCAACATCAGTAAAAGTTGTGAGTTGTATCCTACCACTGTCTACTTCATTCTTACCACTAGTTGTACCACCATTAACGGTACTGGCGTCACGACAAATACAATCAAGGGACTCAGCCGCAGCATGCACCCTAAGCACCCCTGACATCAAAGGCACCTCAACCTCCATCTTGGCTGATGCTTCCCTACCACTGAGGGTGCCCCGGAGGATTTCGTGCTGTCTTCCTCAACACTGTGCTGCCAGCCCAGGGAGGCTTTCTGCTAACCGTGAGTAAACCGATGAATTGTGTGTTATTGTTTGGCCTCTCATCGGCCCACCGTGCACCTCGCGTGTTGCCCCTGCGGTCCTGGCTGGCTGCAATGTCACAGACCCAAATTGGCTGTGTCTTAGACCCTGACTGTAGTGTTTTCCTGACAGTGGCCCTGGGAAAAATTCACCTGATGTCTTTGCATAAACAACTCAGTATGAATCAAGAAACACAGTGTCACGGACGGAGTACAGGAAACAAGGCAAAGCAACATGTATAAATGACTCGCTGGATCCAAAAGCTAAGGAACCAAGGGAGACCCCTGCAGAAGACCTGGCACTTTCCCTGGCTGCTCAGCCTATGCAAAGATCCTAATGGTGGAGGTTTGCATATCCACAAACCTTGACTATAAAGCCCTGAGCACCCTACAATAGTGAGGGGACACGACCACCGGCTCCCTACACAAGATACGGAGGGAGTCAGGGTCACCTGGGATCCAGCAAACAGAAAATAACAGATAAAGGTACAACACTTAGCTTTGAAGCAAACAGGAGAACAAAGTCAGCATGCACACACACTCCAGGAAGTAGTTTAAGCCGCCCAGAAAAGCATTCTGGGGAGGAATTTAAAGGGAAGCAATTAGTCCAACACATGACAGCTGAGAGAGGCTAACGAGAGGAGGAACTGAATACCACAACCCAGAAACTCAAGGAGGAGATTCTGAAAGGCCTCTGTCAGAGCTTCTCAGCTGTCTGGTTGTGACAGTACCCCTCCCTCTACGAGTGGACTCCGGACACTCAGAACCCACCTTCTCAGGATGGGACCTATGGAAAGCCCTGATGAGACGAGAGGCCTTAATGTCCGTCACTGGTACCCACATCCTCTCCTCAGGACCATACCCCTCCCAATGAACAAGGTACTGAAGAGAACCGAGGACAAGACGAGAATCCACAATCCTAGAGACCTGAAATTCAAGATTCCCATCAACCATAATCGGAGGAGGAGGCAAAGGCGAGGGTACAATGGGTTGAACATAAGGTTTCAATAAGGACTTATGAAAAACATTATGGATCTTCCAAGTCTGAGGAAGATCAAGACGGTATGCAACAGGATTGATGACAGACAGGATTTTGTAAGGCCCAATAAACCTAGGACCCAACTTCCAGGAGGGAACCTTCAATTTGATATTCTTGGTAGACAACCACACCAGATCACCAACATTCAGGTCCGGACCAAGCACACGTCTCTTATCTGCCACACGCTTATATCTCTCACTCATGCTCTTTAGATTATCCTGAATCTTTTGCCAAATAGATGACAAAGAGGAGGAGAATCTGTCCTCATCAGGTAAACCAGAAGACCCCTCTCCCGAGAAAGTCCCAAACTGCGGATGAAACCCATATGCACCAAAAAATGGTGACTTATCAGAGGACTCCTGACGACGGTTATTTAGAGCAAACTCAGCAAGGGACAAAAAAGAACACCAATCCTCTTGATTCTCCGCCACAAAACAGCGCAGATATGTCTCCAGATTCTGATTGACGCGCTCTGTCTGGCCATTCGACTGCGGGTGGAAAGCAGAAGAGAATGACAACCGAACCCCCAAGCGAGAACAGAAGGCCTTCCAGAATCAGGAAACAAACTGCGTGCCCCTATCAGAGACTATGTCTGAAGGAATACCGTGCAATTTGACAATGTGATCAATAAATGCCTGCGCCAGCATCTTAGCATTGGGCAAACCAGGAAAAGGGATGAAATGCACCATTTTGCTAAAACGGTCCACCACCACCAGAATCACGGTCTTCCCCGAGGAACGAGGCAGGTCCGTTATGAAGTCCATGGACAGATGTGTCCAAGGACGGGAAGGAATGGGTAAGGGAAGGAGAGGACCTGATGGCCGTGAATGAGGGACTTTGGCATGAGCGCAAGTCTCGCAGGCTGCCACAAAACCCTCAACCGACTTACGAAGCGCAGGCCACCAGAATCTCAGAGCGATGAGATCCAGTGTGGCTCTTACCCCCGGGTGCCCAGCAAGGACCGTATCGTGGTGTTCTTTAAAAATCTTGTGTCTTAAAGCGAGAGGCACAAACAACCTCCCAGGAGGACAAAGATCAGGAGCCTCTGACTGGGCTGCCTGCACCTCTGCCTCCAATTCAGGAAAAAGAGCAGAGACCACCACACCTTCAGCCAAAATGGGACCCGGGTCTTCAAAATTCCCGCCTCCCGGAAAACAACGTGACAGGGCATCTACCTTCACATTCTTAACTCCAGGGCGGAACGTGACAAGAAAATTAAACCTAGAAAAGAACAAAGACCATCTGGCCTGTCTCGGGTTCAGACGCTTGGCTGACTCCAAGTAGGCCAGATTTTTATGGTCAGTAAGTACGGTAATAGGGTGTCTGGCTCCCTCTAGCCAATGGCGCCATTCCTCAAAAGCCAACTTGATGGCCAACAATTCCCTATCTCCCACATCGTAATTTCTCTCTGCGGAGGAGAGTTTTCTTGAGAAAAAGGCACACGGTCGCCAATTGGCAGGAGAGGAACCCTGAGACAAGACCGCCCCCACACCCACCTCAGAAGCATCAACCTCAACTATGAAGGGTAAAGAAACATCAGGTTGCACCAAGATGGGAGCGGAAGCAAAACTCTCCTTGATATCAGAAAAAGCCTTACGAGCCTCTACTGACCAAGAAGAAAAATCTACCCCCTTTCTGGTCATATCAGTGAGTGGTTTAACAATAGAAGAATAATTCAAAATGAACCTCCTGTAATAATTGGCAAAGCCCAAAAAACGCATCAGCGCCTTCTGATTCTCAGGAAGCTCCCACTCAAGCACAGCGCGGACCTTCTCGGGGTCCATGCGAAAACCAGAAGCGGAGAGAAGAAACCCCAGAAATTGAATTTCTGGAACCGCAAACACACATTTTTCCAGTTTCGCATATAATTTATTCTCCCGCAGGATGAGCAAGACCTGACGTAAATGTTCCTTATGAGTTTTGAAATCGGGAGAAAAAAATCAAAATGTCATCCAAATACACCAATACAAATTTTCCCATCAAATGATAAAAAATGCTGTTCACGAAATGCTGAAAAACGGCTGGGGCATTCATCAAACCAAAAGGCATAACCAAATTTTCAAAATGGCCCTCAGGGGTATTGAAGGCCGTCTTCCATTCGTCCCCTTCTCTGACCCTGACCAGGTTGTATGCCCCTCTAAGATCTAATTTGGAAAAGACTTTAGCCCCAACAACCTGGTTAAACAGGTCCGGGATCAGAGGAAGCGGATAAGGGTCACGAATTGTGATATTGTTCAGCTCCCTGAAATCCAGACAAGGTCTTAAAGAACCATCTTTTTTCTTAACAAAGAAAAAACCAGCGGCAACAGGTGACTTCGAGGGTCGTATGTGTCCCTTTCTCAGACTCTCAGAGATATAAGCACGCATAGCGATCCTCTCAGGTTGGGAAAGATTGTATAAACGAGATTTAGGCAACTTGGCGTCTGGGATGAGATTAATAGGGCAATCGTACTCCCTGTGCGGGGGCAAATCCTGAACTCCACTCTCAGAGAAGACATCCGAAAATTCAGAGAGAAAAGATGGTACAGTCTTAGTAGCAACCTCAGAAACAGATGTCATGAGGCAATTCTCTCTGCAAAAGTCACTCCAACCATTTATTTGCCTCGCTTGCCAATCAATGGTGGGGTTATGCTTAGTGAGCCAGGGCAGCCCCAACACCAGAGGGGTAGGTAAACCGCTAGGAACGAAACATGACACATCCTCAACATGAGCATCACTCACAATTAAACGGATATTGTGAACTATGCCCTTTAATGATTTTTGAGAAAGTGAAGCGGAATCGATAGCAAAAACAGGAATATCCTTTCCCAAAGTGCGCACCTGGAAACCATGAGTTATCGCAAATTGATTATCAATGAGATTGACCGCTGCTCCACTATCCACAAAAATCTCACAAAAAATGTTCTTGCTCTCTAGTGCCACCCTAGCCGGCAGGACAAAACGGGAACTACAAGCAAATGGAAAACCTTCAATTTCCGCCTCAACCCTGCCAATAGTAACAGACGGAACATTTTTAAAAGATTTTTTCCTGTTTGTTTCATTATTACTCCCAGAAAACTGCCTGAATATCCTAGAGGGACAAATATTTGCCAAATGATTTATACCTCCACAACAAAAACAAACCCTCCCATGCGAGCTGAATCTTCTATTGTAAGAAGCAATCAACCCCAGCTGCATGGGCTCCTGCTCAGAAGGGGCTGACAGCGACTGAGACCCCTGCGCACAGAATGGGACCGCTGCACTGTCCTGGGACTGAGTATGACAGGAAGGGGACATCTCTCCTCTCTCTCTAAGACGCCTGTCAATACGAACGGCCTGAGACATAGCAGAGTCCAAAGAAATAGGCCTCTCATGAAAGGCAAATGCATCTTTCAATCCCTCTGAAAGACCATGGCAAAATTGACTTCGGAGCGCAGCATCATTCCAACCAGTATCAACTGCCCATCTCCGAAATTCTGAGCAGTACATTTCTGCGGATTGTTTACCCTGGCATAATAGACGTAGTTTAGACTCAGCCAGAGCAATACGATCCGGATCATCATATATCTGACCCAGGGCTAAAAAGAATTCATCCACTGAACGGAGAGGCCGTGCCCCCTCCGGCAGCGAAAAGGCCCAGGACTGAGCGTTACCTCTGAGCAGCGATATAATGATCCCCACCCTCCGTTCCTCATCACCAGAGGAGTGGGGAAGAAGGCGAAAATGGAGTTTGCAAGCCTCTCTAAAACGCACAAAATTCTCACTACCCCCGGAGAACGTATCCGGGAGTGAGATCTTAGGCTCAGAACAAACTCCATGAACGCAAGCTGAACCGGTCACTTGAAGCTGAGAAAAAGTCTTACGGAGATCAGCTACCTCCAATGAAAGACCCTGGAAGCGTTCAGCCAAAAGTGAAACCGGATCCATGCTTGAGACGGTTATGGCGGCTTATAATGTCACGGACGGTGTACAGGAAACAAGGCAAAGCAACATGTATAAATGACTCGCTGGATCCAAAAGCTAAGGAACCAAGGGAGACCCCTGCAGAAGACCTGGCACTTTCCCTGGCTGCTCAGCCTATGCAAAGATCCTAATGGTGGAGGTTTGCATATCCACAAACCTTGACTATAAAGCCCTGAGCACCCTACAATAGTGAGGGGACACGACCACCGGCTCCCTACACAAGATACGGAGGGAGTCAGGGTCACCTGGGATCCAGCAAACAGAAAATAACAGATAAAGGTACAACACTTGGCTTTGAAGCAAACAGGAGAACAAAGTCAGCATGCACACACACTCCAGGAAGTAGTTTAAGCCGCCCAGAAAAGCATTCTGGGGAGGAATTTAAAGGGAAGCAATTAGTCCAACACATGACAGCTGAGAGAGGCTAACGAGAGGAGGAACTGAATACCACAACACAGAAACTCAAGGAGGAGGTTCTGAAAGGCCTCTGTCAGAGCTTCTCAGCTGTCTGGTTGTGACACACAGGCAGTGATTTATCCTAGCATCTGCCTCTGGAATCATGGTCTATTACCTTATTATCATATCTATGTAGCAGATATCAACTCCATATCTAGATATCATTTCCATATACCAGACACATTTAAATACCTGTTATAAGTTTCAAGTCCTATTATAATAGTAGAGACATAGTTGAAAATAAAAGTTAACAGATTGGGGTTCATGTCTACCCCCAATTGGGATATCACATAAGTGACAAAGCCACAGAGGCTGGATGGCTACAGTAGTAGTTAATCACGGTTCTCACGCTACCTGGGCTAGCATGCAGTGATGGGAATAATGCATCTTTTCTTCCCTTTGGGGCACACTCTTGTTCTGGGGTTCTCCTGTCTGATGGTGGTATAGGTGCCCTTGGTGTTACAGGTTTTGAGGTGCAAGGCAGTGTCCAAGTTATTGTGATGCCAACAATTTTCAGTATGCAACGTGCCACTCCCCAGGGCCGATTGTGTCCCAGGTTTTTTGAAATGCCAAGTGGTGTGGTGAGGCCTTAATAGTTTCTGTGTGTGTCTTGGTGCTCCTATCTGGATACTGTCACTCCCCAGCGTTAGGCTCCGAAGCAATAAAGGGGAGGGTTGTAGGAGGTGGAGAATAAGTCGAGTCCAGACATGGTGAAAGTTCAGTCTTTCTCTTGGTTCCAGCAGATTTTTGGGTAGACTGGCAGGCAAACTTGAATACCTTGCTCTATCTTTCTGCTGTGCTAAACTCGGCTTCAGCCTGATTACTGGACTTACTAACTGGTCTGGTACCTTTGGAGTGGGGTGCCTTTGCTTGTTGACCCCCTCGCAATACTCTGTCTCTTAATCTGTAAGGAGTTCTGGTGCTCTAGGAGCTGAGTCCCTGGAGAGACTCCTGCTGCAGGAATCTGAAACTAACTATAGCTTCATGCAACCCCTCCAGGACTAGCCCACTTCTGCCGAAAAGAGTGGATAATGGAATGGTAAGTTTCATTCTATCTAAAGATCTCTCTCTGCAAGATACACTGCCACCTGCTGGATAACCAGGCACATTACATGAACATAACAGTTTCATAGCAATATTATGAATGCACAGTGTAGGAGGACCTAGAATAAATACACAGATGGCATTGTTGGTTAGCCATTAGAGACAGTAGCAGGGTGAAGGAATTGTACTGCCACTCTGGGTTACTACAAGTGTAGTAGTGCAGGACGTAAAGATGAGGCAGTTCTTTAATAAAAAATTCAAATGCAAACAGATCAGGAGAGTTCTTATCTTGCGATGGCCCGGCAGTTGATACACAGAATGCACTTTCATAAAATGTTACAGGTTTCACAGCTGCACAGGTAGATAATAGGACCCCAACAGCAATCAAATGAATGGCTCCAAAGCCATTGTAGCGGAGTGTGTATGCTTTATGGTAGCTGCACTCAATGGGGTTAATTGACAGAGGAATCTCCCTTTAAGAACAAGTTATAATCTTTTGAATTGTGACAAAAGATGCATTTTAAAATTTAGAGTCTCTGGGGTTTAAATGCTGTACAGATGAGTTACCTCCACTACTTGTGCATGCAGCTGGTTGTTTTGTCCTTACTCTTAGATGTCTTCTACTTCTATTAAGCTCTACTGATTCTTTTGTTGCTACAGATTGCAAGAACTTTGCCATTATTATTTTAACTTTGAAAAATGAGCAGTGGGACAGATTTTAATGAAGACAAATAAGGAATATTTTCATTTGGGAGATCCTTTAATATGGCGTTCATGTGGTGTGAATTATCGAGTCAAGTAGCAACCAGAAATAACACGTGGAGATCTAGTTATTTCGCTACCACAAATTAGAGAGTTTTTGCAACAGACTTAGCAGCTCAAAGCCATATGCATTTCTGAAAAGCAGCAGTGCCCTTGTGAAAATCAGACTTTTACATCATGCCTTCAGCTTTATTGTCTTCTATATAAGTAAGACTTTTGGCTTTGCTGAATTTTAGCTTAACCTCAGGTACTCCCTGATGTCCTGGTACTTAAGGACACAGGGCATACCTGTACGCCCTGTGCATTATCAATCCCTGCCGCGCGGCGGGCGGTGATCGGAACTGGGTGCCTGCTGAAATCAATCAGCAGGCACCCTGGGTTAATGCCGAGGAGGGTCCTGTGACCCCCCATATCGACGATCACTGCGGATTAACCCCTTCTATGCCGATAACCTTATTTTTATGTCTGCCTAACCTTGTTTTTATGTCTGTATAAAATGTCAGTCCATTGTCTGCCACCTTTGTCCATACGATTGAGTAAGATCAACGCTTTCTCTTGTTGATGGCTGTAGCCTCCACCAGGTAACAAGTGCTAATTATCTAGAGTAGGTGACACCCAAATGACATACATAGACAGCATAATTTAAAAAACACTCCAGTCAAACTTGGTACACTGTGTTATAGTTAGTGTAGGCCCGGGAAGGTGCTACATGATACAGAGATTCCGAAAGGTACCAGAAAATGTACTGCCTCCTAAGTTCAACACTAATTTAAACCATTAAGGTGGTATCAGCGTTTTAGATGCCGCTCTTAATAAAGCCCTAAGCTGGTGTTCCGTGATATTTCCCCTACCCGTGAAATTTCCCTACCCTCGTCACTTCCTGTTGTGATGCGGCTGCACCGGATATGACATTCCCAGCTTTGGAAGGAGGTGTGCTGCGCCGCGCAGGCACACAACAACGGGGTATGGAAATTTCACACCAGAGTTGGGGAGAAGGGGCCACCTAATGCGCCTAGCTGCATATATATATATATTGTAACAACTGTGGGTCACTTAGCTCTCCAGGATCGGCATGTTCTCAGCCTAGACAGTTTGCACACCTCAAGAAGCTAGTCCAACACTGCAGGTTTGGGTGCAAACTGACCGTAACCAGCTTTATTATGTCTTTACAGCAGACAGTGTACTTACAAAATGCAAAGTCCTAGGTCATCTGACCACTAACTACACAGTATTTCTCCCTCTCTATCAGGATCTGGGTCTACTACTCAGCAACCCAAAACACAATTCAGTGCCTACCGCACACAGGGTTAGAGGGTCCTGGCTCCTAGAGGACTTGGCACAGCCTGCTTCTTCCCCAGCCTGGGAGCCCTGTTTGAGGAACTCAGCCCATACCTTGAGCCCCTCAGCTTGCTGCTAATTATCTTCATTGCCAGCCTAGCTGATGCACACAGAGGGAAAACCCTATTTTCTCAGCCTTTCTTGTTCTCACCCAGCTTCCTCTGGTTGAGAGTGACATACACTATTTTTATTTTAATGGCCCACATATGTCTGTATATGGCTCTGTGTGTATATATATATACAGACGTGGACAAAATTGTTGGTACCCTTTGGTCAATGAAAGAAAAAGTCACAATGGTCACAGAAATAACTTTAATCTGACAAAAGTAATAATAAATTAAAATTCTATAAATGTTAACCAATGAAAGTCAGACATTGTTTTTCAACCATGCTTCAACAGAATTATGTAAAAAAATAAACTCATGAAACAGGCATGGACAAAAATGATGGTACCCCTAGAAAACACAGAACATAATGTGACCAAAGGGACATGTTAATTCAAGGTGTGTCCACTAATTAGCATCACAGGTGTCTACAACCTTGTAATCAGCCATTGGGCCTATATATATGGCTCCAGGTAATCACTGTGTTGTTTGGTGATATGGTGTGTACCACACTCGACATGGACCAGAGGAAGCAAAGGAAAGAGCTGTCTCAAGAGATCAGAAAGAAAATTATAGACAAGCATGTTAAAGGTAAAGGCTATAAGACCATCTCCAAGCAACTAGATGTTCCTGTGAGTACAGTTGCACATATTATTCATAAGTTTAAGATCCATGGGACTGTAGCCAACCTCCCTGGACGTGGCCGCAGGAGGAAAATTGATGACAAATCTAAGAGACGGATAATCCGAATGGTAACAAAAGAGCCTAGAAAGACTTCTAAAGAGATTCAAGGTGAACTTCATGCTCAAGGAACATCAGTGTCAGATCGCACCATCCGTCGTTGTTTGAGCCAAAGTGGACTACATGGGAGACGACCAAGGAGGACACCATTGTTGAAAACGAATCATAAAAAAGCAAGACTGGAATATGCCAAACTACATGTTGACAAGCCACAAAGCTTCTGGGAGAATGTCCTGTGGACAGATGAGACAAAAATCGAAGTTTTTGCCAAGGCACATCAGCTGTATGTTCACAGACGAAAAAATGAAGCATATCAAGAAAAGAACACTGTCCCTACTGTGAAACATGGAGGAGGCTCTGTTATGTTCTGGGGCTGCTTTGCTGCGTCTGGCACAGGGTGTCTTGAATCTGTGCAGGGTACAATGAAATCTCAAGACTATCAAGGAATTCTAGAGAGAAATGTACTAGCCAGTGTCAGAAAGCTTGGTCTCAGTCGCAGGTCATGGGTCTTGCAACAGGACAATGACCCAAAACACACCGCTAAAAACACCCAAGAATGGCTAAGAGGAAAAAATTGGACTATTCTAAAGTGGCCTTCTATGAGCCCTGACCTCAATCCTATTGAGCATCTTTGGAAGGAGCTGAAACATGCAGTCTGGAAAAGGCACCCTTCAAACCGGACACAACTGGAGCAGTTTGCTCATGAGGAGTGGGCCAAAATACCTGCTGAGAGGTGCAGATGTCTCATTGACAGTTACAGGAAGCGTTTGATTGCAGTGATTGCCTCAAAAGGTTGCGCAACAAAATATTAAGTTAGGGGTACCATCATTTTTGTCCATGCCTGTTTCATGAGTTTATTTTTTTACATAATTCTGTTGAAGCATGGTTGAAAAACAATGTCTGACTTTCATTGGTTAACATTTATAGAATTTTAATTTATTATTACTTTTGTCAGATTAAAGTTATTTCTGTGACCATTGTGACTTTTTCTTTCATTGACCAAAGGGTACCAACAATTTTGTCCACGTCTGTATATATATATATATATATACACACACACGCACACAGTACTGTGCAAATGTTTTAGGAAAGTGTGAAAAAATATGCTGCAATGTAAAAGTAGGAAAGCTTTAAAAAATATGTGTTAATAGTTTACACATATTTAATAGTTTACATTTTACATATAGCCAATTTAATTAAGATCTTCAGCATAAAAAGGAGTCCTAGAAGTATTGGCCCCCATAGGGCACTAAACTGAACATCATTGAGTCTGTCTGGTATTACCTGAAGAGACAGAAGGATTTGAGCAAGTCTACATCCAAAGAAAATCTGTGGTTAGTTTTCCAAGATGTTTGGAACAACCTCCTTCCCGAGTTCCTTCAAAATGTGTATGCAAGTGTACCTAGAATGACAGATGCCATTGACTGGCAAAGGTGGTCACATCAAATATTAATTTTTCCATGTAAGTTTCTCTTGTTCATTCACTTTGCATTTTGTTAATTGATAAAAATAAACTATTAACACTTCTATTTCTATAAGCATTCTTACTTTACAGCTTTTTCCCACACCTGCCTAACACTTTTTTTTATAATGTTGCTGAGATGGTGTCAACTGCTGCATCCTCTGTCAACTGCTGTAGGCTGTGATCATATGACTGCCGCAGCGCCCTCTCCCTCCATCTACCCTATTATCTGTGTCTTTCTGAACACTTACATAGAGACCATTGGAAGGTAGGATTTGGAATTCTGTATTGGAAAAACAGACTGCTAGCTGCTATAAATAAATATTATGAAAGTAGTTCAGAATTTTGAACCTAAGAAAAAACTGATGTTTTAGGCATACTTTAAGAATCACTATAAATAAATAGGCTACAAAAATATCAAAGCACATGTTTATAGAACATCTGCATTTTCTCTGTATCATAAATGGTTGTGATAGTTACTCCCTTGATACATGTAAGCATAGCCATAAAAAAACCTATTGCACACACAAATGTAAATTCCAAAAATATAGGTAGAAGAATGAAATATGCTTTTAACCCTATTACTCATAAAGTTCACTATAAGAGTACTTTTAATCACTGGGTAAAAATAGATTGGTCTGTACAAGTGCATGGTAATTTGACCACTAATGAGCCCTACAAATTGTCTTTTCTCAGTGTTTAAAACCAAAATATATCTGTTTCCTCTATCTTAGGGCTCATGACAATTTGATCTAGTAAATACAAATTTTATGTATGCCATACCTCGTTTAAAGCTAATTATATCTGAATATGTGAAGTAGAAAGGAAATATTTTTCCTGTCCTCCTTGTAAGTGTGGACTGTAAATTATATCCACGTGAAGCAGCTGGAATAGTTCTAAACATCAGATAATGATTAAAGTAAAGGAAACTGGAAGCCTGGCTGGATTGTAAAGTCAGCATGTCTACAGCCTTGTGGTTGGGTGCAACATGTCTGGATTGATCCTGGCTCTTGGCATTCCTCTCCCATGCCAAATGGATGATTACCATGGTTGGATTATCACGGCCCAAGCAAACAGGACATAGTGGCGACAGAGTAAATGATTGCATATAAAATGTACTGAATGTGTTTCTCATGTGCCTTCTAGTAACAGCCTGTTAATAAGTATGTGACATTTGTGAAGAGGGTGTTGGAATGCAGCAGATGTGGGGTTAGTTGACAAACATAAATATTTCACTAAATAATTGTTTCCATATATTGCCAAAGGTTGTTGTTTTATGCACAATTTTGTTTTCTTGTTGTATTGCCTCCTACTTTCCTGAGTCTGTCACAGTAATGGACTTTGAACAATAACAGGAATGAAAAAGCTTCTGGAATGATGATACAGGATACACATAAAGTTTGGCAGGATCTTATAATACTGTTACAATAAAGCTTTAAATAAAACAAACAATGACATCAATACATTTTAGAGGACTCTGTTAAAATAAAAGTACGAAAAAGATAACAGCCACTGATATTGTAGTGCTCTGAAGCAAAGATACTTTGGCGTGTGGACTTTGTGGACATTTTTCCCTATTGCTGCTATGCACAGGCATCAACTCACTAGTGCACTTTAACATGCACTGTGATTTGTAATGTTATTTACACCTATACTGTTTTGTACTGTTGAATTAGTTTTGATATGATGTATCCTGTTCATTTGCACTGTTATTGTAAAAGGGTTAATGTACAGCCAGTTCACACTAAAAGACTTTGAGAATTTTCAGCCTGTGCACTGAGAAGCTAATAATTTTGCCGAGATTAATTTTGAAAAGAAAAATCAGACAGACAATCTGGTAGCTCAGTCTGACTGTTGTTTAAGACTTTTCAGTCTTGGTCATTCCTATTGACGTTTAATGGGACCCTATACAAGTCTAAGACAGTTATGAGTCTTGAACTGCAATATTGTTTTTTGTTAGGCTGTGCTTCTTCATTTCCACTAGGAGTTTCAAGATCAGTTAGAAACTGTATAAAAGTAGAGCAGTCAGAACCCTTCCAGACTGCATGAGTGACCAGTGCAACAGCGGCTGCTGTGCGCCGCTGTTCCCCTGCTTTTTGCCACGGTGCCAGATGCCGTGTTCAGCGGTGATATGCGGCCAGTGCTTCCCACTCACCACTGCAGTCCTGGGCTCTCTGTGTGTGGGTGCTATTGTTCTGGGATCCGCTCCACAGTTTGTTCTTAGCCCTGGCCACAGCATGCTCGCTGCTTGTCTCCTGCAGCACTTCTTTAAGGGCCGGCGCTTGTCACTTCCTGGGATTTATGGGTTAGATCATGTGACCTTGCTGACCTATCCTAGCCCTCCTGCATATATATAAGTGGCTCAGCCCCCTTCCCAGATGCCTCAGTGTCGAGTTCCTTGTGTCCTGCTAAGGTTCCTGTTTTCCGCTAGTTTTCCTATGTTCCTTACTCGTATCTGTATTCTTAGACTCTGCTACCTGTTAGATCCCTATCTGCTTGCCTTGACTCTCCTGTTGCCTAATCAGATTGCCTGACCCGTGCCTGTGCCGCCTGCCCTGACCTTTTGCTTGTCTGAATACGCCTCTGACTCATCCTTCGGTTCTGCACCTCTGGTACCTTTCTCAGGTACCTCTTGGTCTGCCTGGACCAGCTGCCTCGTGTGTCTATCCTCCTCAAGATGTAGCGACCTGGTGTTCCCCTCGGGAAAGTCTATCCCCACCATCAGGGACAGGGATACTGTGAAGATCCAGGGGTTCACTTAGACAACGACCTTAGAGGAGGTAGGACACGTGGCACAGTGGGTTTACACTCGCTGGTTCGTGACAGTACACTGAGGCCCTGGACCCCGCTGGTCACCCGAAGCCTGTCGTTCAGGAATTGTTACATGAAGTGAGGCGTCAGAGCGAACGTCAGGATGTCATGATGCAGTTCATGCAAAATGTTGCTGCTCGTCTGGATGTCATCTCTTCTCCAGCTACTGCAAGGTCGCCAGCTGCTGCTACCTTCATTGTGTCTCTGCTGTCTGATTAGGACCCTTGCTTGGGCAAATCCTATTTTGGAACATGGAGGTCCAGAGACCACTAATCTGCAGTCTTTCCTGGCTACCTTCCAGCTGGTCTTTGATGAGCCCGGCCGCACATCCGCATCTGCTTCTACGACAGGGTTCCTCGCCTGAGTCAGTACGCCATCCAGTTTCGTACCCTGGCTGCCGAACTTGCATGAAACAATGAGGGTCAACTGGCGATGTTTTGGGATGGCCTTTCTGACAGGATTAAGGATAAATTAGCTGGTCGCAACTGTCCATCTACTCTGAATGACCTGATCACCTTGGCTACAAGGATAGATATATTCAGGGAACGTTCTAAGGAGGTTGCATTCACCAGAAGAGCACCTCGTTTGGATCCATCCTTCCAGAGGCCGGTTCTTCCTCTAGTGTCCACTAGTGTTGATCACGAATATTCGAATTGCGAATTTTAATCGCGAATATCGGCACTTCGAGAATTCGCGAATATTTCGAATATCGCAAAATATATTCGTAATTGCGAATATTCGATTTATGGGAAAATACCAGTTCATGCGAATTTTTATGCGAATTTTATGCGAATTTTCGCAATCAAGAAGATAATGCCTGGAGATCATGAATTCGCAAATTCTCGAATATTTGGCGAATATTCGCCCAAATATTCGCGAAATATTGCGAATTCGAATATTGCCCCTGCCGCTCATCACTAGTGTCCACCCCATCTGAAGAGCCCATGCAAATAGAGCAGGAATGTTTGCGCTGCAAAGCAGAGAAGCTGTGTCTGTGTTGTGGAGGCAAGGCCCACTTTGTGCGTAATTGTCCACAGAAGCCGGGAAACGTCAATATCTAGGATCAGTTGGACAGGTGATCCTAGACAAGAAGTTCTCTTCTAAACTTTCAGTTCCACAGGGGAGTCACACTGTGCCTGCATTCTTGGACTCTGGGTCAGCTGGTAACATCATTCAGCAAGTTCTGGTCCATCAGTACCGGCTTACTACCATCCGTCTAGTAAAGCCTCTGTCAGTGGCTTCCATAAATGGACTGCCACTTCCTGAACCTGTGCTTTCTGTTACCATGCCCCTTAAATTGCAAAAAGGGGTGATCTCCTTCTATGTGCTGCCAGCGCCTGTGAATCTGGTTATCCTTGGTCTTCCCTGGCTGCATCAGCACACTCCAGTTCTGGACTGGCACTCCGGTCAGATTCTGCATTGGGGATCATCCTGCCAGTCCACCTGCTTATCAGAGGTCCGACCTGCTTCCTCACCTACTGTACTTATACAGGGAGTGCAGAATTATTAGGCAAGTTGTATTTTTGAGGATTAATTTAATTATTGAACAACAACCATGTTCTCAATGAACCCAAAAAACTCATTAATATCAAAGCTGAATATTTTTGGAAGTAGTTTTTAGTTTGTTTTTAGTTTTAGCTATTTTAGGGGGATATCTGTGTGTGCAGGTGACTATTACTGTGCATAATTAGTAGGCAACGTAACAAAAAACAAATATATACCCATTTCAATTATTTATTTTTACCAGTGAAACCAATATAACATCTCAACATTCACAAATATACATTTTTGACATTCAAAAACAAAACAAAAACAAATCAGTGACCAATATAGCCAGCTTTCTTTGCAAGGACACTCAAAAGCCTGCCATCTGTGGATTCTGTCAGTGTTTTGATCTGTTCACCATCAACATTGCGTGCAGCAGCAACCACAGCCTCCCAGACACTGTTCAGAGAGGTGTACTGTTTTCCCTCCTTGTAAATCTCACATTTGATGATGGACCACAGGTTCTCAATGGGGTTCAGATCAGGTGAACAAGGAGGCCATGTCATTAGATTTTCTTCTTTGAGTTGAGCTTGACTCCATCCTCAACCCGAAAAGGCCCCACAAGCTCATCTTTGATGATACCAGCCCAAACCAGTACTCCACCTCCACCTTGCTGGCGTCTGAGTCGGACTGGAGCTCTCTGCCCTTTACCAATCCAGCCACGGGCCCATCCATCTGGCCCATCAAGACTCACTCTCATTTCATCAGTCCATAAAACCTTAGAAAAATCAGTCTTGAGATATTTCTTGGCCCAGTCTTGACGTTTCAGCTTGTGTGTCTTGTTCAGTGGTGGTCGTCTTTCAGCCTTTCTTACCTTGGCCATGTCTCTGAGTATTGCACACCTTGTGCTTTTGGGCACTCCAGTGATGTTGCAGCTCTGAAATATGGCCAAACTGGTGGCAAGTGGCATCTTGGCAGCTGCACGCTTGACTTTTCTCAGTTCATGGGCAGTTATTTTGCGCCTTGGTTTTTCCACACGCTTCTTGCGACCCTGTTGACTATTTTGAATGAAACGCTTGATTGTTCGATGATCACGCTTCAGAAGCTTTGCAATTTTAAGAGTGCTGCATCCCTCTGCAAGATATCTCACTATTTTTTACTTTTCTGAGCCTGTCAAGTCCTTCTTTTAACCCATTTTGCCAAAGGAAAGGAAGTTGCCTAATAATTATGCACACCTGATATAGGGTGTTGATGTCATTAGACCACACCCCTTCTCAATACAGAGATGCACATCACCTAATATGCTTAATTGGTAGTAGGCTTTCGAGCCTATACAGCTTGGAGTAAGACAACATGCATAAAGAGGATGATGTGGTCAAAATACTCATTTGCCTAATAATTCTGCACTCCCTGTAGTGGTATACATGTAGTAGTATGCCAGTTTTGCAGATGTATTCAGTAAGAAAGAGGCCGAGACGCTGCCTCCTCATTGTCCTTATGATTGTCTGATTGACCTCCTGCCTGGTGCCACTCCTCCTTGTGGTCAGGTCTACCCACTCTCACTTCTTGAGACCCAAGCGATGTCTGATTTACATCAAGCAGAATCTCGAGACGGGGTTTATCCGGAAATCTCCTTCACCAGCCGGTGCAGGGTTCTTGCTTGTGAAGAAATAAGATGGATCCTTAAGGCCCTGTATCGACTATCTAGGTCTGAATAAGGTCACAGTCAAGAATAAATATCCTCTTCCGCTAATCTCCGAACTCTTTGACAGGATCCGGGGAGCTAAGGTCTTTACAAAATGTAACCTGTGCGGTGCATACAACCTTATCCGCATTCGAAAGGGCAATGAGTGTATCTCGTCATGCCCTTCAATCTGTGCATTGCTCCCGCAGTATTCCAGGAGTTGCTAAACGAAATCTTCTGGAACCTGCTCTATGTCTGCGTGATAGTGTACCTGGACGATATACTGATCTATTCTCCAGATTTGACCACTCACCTGAAGCATGTACTTTTGGTTTTACAGCAGTTGAGAGAGAATCGACTTTATACCAAACTCGAGAAATACATCTTTTTAAAATCTACCGTACCGTTCCTTGGATACATAATCTCGGATGCCGGGTTGCAGATGTATCCTGAAAAATTTTATGCAGTAATGGACTGGTCCCGCCCACAGAGTCTTCGTTCTATACAGCACTTCCTTGGATTTGCTAATTTCTATCATCAGGTCATCCCGAACTTTTCATCTCTTACATCTCCGATCTCCGCTCTAGCTAAGAAAGGGGTGAATGCCAGAGACTGGACTCCTGAGGCGGAGGTCGCCTTTGTCCAATTAAGTGTCCTGTGCTTCTGCACCTCTTCTGCATCATTCTGATGTCTCCTGCCAATTATTTTTAGAAGTAGATGCCTCCTCCATAGGAGCCGGTGCTGTTTTACTACAGAAAGGTTCCAAGGGCAAGATGTTTACATGTGGATTTTTCTCCAAGCTCTTCTGCACTGCTGAGAGGAATTACTGCATAGAAGACAGAGAGCTTCTGGCCATAAAGCTTGCCTTGGAGGAGTGGTGTTATCTATTAGAGGGGGCCTAGCATGCAGTGATAATCTCTACCAACTACAAGAACTTTACAAATCTGCAGACGGCCCAGCGTCTGAACCCTCGCCAAGCCAGATGGGCACTGTTCTTCTCCCGTTTTGATTTTAAGCTTCACTTTTGCCCGGCCTAGAATAACATCAAGGTGGATTCTCTGTCTCGGTCATTTGATTTTTCCGACCAGCAGGAGGAGCCCCAGTACATTGTAGATCCTGCTTGCTTGATCATAGTGTCTCCTGTACTGGTAAAATAAATCCCTCCTGGGAAGACATTCATGCCATCTGCCAAGAGAAAACATATTCTAGCTTGGGCGCACAACTCCAAACTGGCTGGTAACACAGGGATCTGCAAGACCACAGAACTTTTGTCTCGCCACTACTGGTGGCCCACACTGTCTAAGGATGTGTGTGATTATGTGTCTGTGCTCAGAATAAAGTTTCCAGGACCAAACCACCCAGACTGTTGTTACCTCTTCCTGTTCCTGATGCCCCCTGGCAACACATTGCCATGGACTTTGTTACAGCTCTGCCCTCTTCTGCCGGATGTACAGCTATCTGGGTTGTCGTGGACCGCTTTTCCAAGATGGCGCACTTCATTCCTTTGACTGGACTTCCCTCGGCTGCTGAATTTGCTAAACTGTTTGTGAGACACATATTCTGCTTGCATGGTCTACCTTGCCATATTGTTTCTGATCGCGGAGTCCAGTTTATCTCTAAGCTCTGGAGAGCTCTTTGCTGGCTTCTCAAAATTGAACTGGACTTCTATTCCGGTTATCATCCCCAGACCAATGGGCAAGTAAAGTGGGTCAATAAAATATTAAAGAACAATCTCCAGCATTTTGTTTCAGCCCAACACGACAACTGGGTACAATTGCTAACTTGGGGTGAATTCTCCTATAACAACCACTCTAGTGAGTCTACTGGATCCTATCCGTTCTTTGTCGTTTATGGGCCATACCCTCATACTCCTCTCCCTGTTCCTACATCTTCTGGGGTACCAGCTGTGGATTCCTCTTGTAGGGATTTTTTTTGAAGATTTGGCGTGACACCAAGGACTGCATCAACAAAGCGGTGACCCGCATGAAAGCATATACAGACAAGAGAAGAAGAAAACCGCCTCAGTTCTCTTCTGGAGATAAGGTATGGCTCTCTTCTAAAAACATCTGCTTATGGGTTCCCAGTTTCAAGTCTGCTCCTAGGTTCCTTGGACCCTTTGAAGTATTGAGGATGATCAACGAAGTGACATATAAGTTACGTCTGCCTCTCTCTCTGCGCATTCCTAATGCCTTCCATGTGTCCTCGCTAAAACCAGCAGTCCTTAATCGCTTCTCGATGGCTCCTTCTACTCCAACTCCGGTATCTGAAGATTCTGACGAGACATTTAAGGTCAAAGACATTCTGGACATCAAGAAGCATGGTAAGAAGACCTACTATCTTGTGGACTGGAAGGGCTTTGGTCCTAAGGAGAGGTCTTAGGAACCAGAGAAAACATTCATGCTCTGAGCCTGATTAAAAAGTTTCTGTCTCGTCGCGGACTCCAGAAGAGGGGGAGTAAGGTTGGGGGTACAGTAACAGTGGCTGCTGTGCGCCACTGTTCCCTGCTTTCCGCCGCAGTCTCAGGTGCCATGTTCAGCGGTTATCTGTGGCCGGTGCTTCCCACTCACCGCTGCAGTCCTGGGCTCTGTCTGTGTGGGGTACTGTTGTTCTGGGATCCGCTCCACAGTTTGCTCTCAGCCCTGGCCACAGCATAGTTGCTGCTTGTTTCCTGCAGCACTTCCTTAAGGGCTGGCATGCATCACTTCCTGGGCTTTATGGATTAGGTCATGTGACCTTGCTGACCTATCCTAGCCCTCCTGCACATATATAAGTGGCTTAGCCCCCTTCCCAGATGCCTCAATGTCAAGGTCCTTGCGTCCTGCTAAGGTTCCTGTTTTCCGCTAGTGTTCCTGACTTGTATCTGTATTCCTGGACTCTGCTACCTGTTAGATTCCTATCTGCTTACCTTGACTCTCCTGTTGCCGATCCGAATTGCCTGACCCGTGCCGCCTGCCCTGACCTTTTGTCCGTCTGACTACGCCTCTGCCTCATCCATTGGTTCTGCACATCTGGTACCTTTCTCAGGTACCTCTTGGTCTGCCTGGACAAGCAGCCTTGTGTGCCTGTCTATCCTCCTTAAGAGGTAGCTACCCAGTGTTCCCCTCGGGAAAGTCTATCCCCACCATCAGGGAAACTGTGAAGATCCAGGGGTTCACTTAGACAACGCCCTTATCTGGTTCATGACAACCAGATAAAGATGCTGAGATGGGGGATACTCTGCCACAGACCCTGAGTCATCAGCCCTTTGATCAGGGAGCTAGCCAGAGGACTGAACCACAAACCCTGGGCCACCAGCCCTTTGGCCAGGGTCCCAGCCTTCTAAGAAAGAGAGGGGCAGCTAGCTCAGGCCTTTCCTTACCAAAGAATTTTCTGCCACCTGAGGGGAGACTAGAGAAGTTGACTCAGTGCATTGCCTGTATTGTTTTGCAAGAGACACTGGTGAGAGCACAGACAAAACAGTGGTTGTGTATGGGAAGATCAGTCAGGTGACTCTGGCAGCTGGGCCCACTGTTAGTGTGCAGAGAAAGGTCAGTGGGTTTGGGCTGCTAAAGCAAGAGGAAGAAGGTGAGCAAACTGGTCTTCGTGCCTGCCTGGGAAAGTGAAGCAGTGGCAGGCAAGGGCTGTGGATATAGCAGTATAACTGTCTCAGCATCTCAAAAGTGCCAGTAAAGCGGAATGTCAACTTGCATGAGGGTACCTTGAATCTGATGTTTTTTTGAGGAAATCCAGACTTTGTCCCCAGTAGAAAATTGAGGTGGAGTTGTGCGCTTGCCATCAGTGAACCTCTTTATGCGAGCAGAGGCCTTTAGTAGAGAAGCTTTAGTTTTGCCACGGGGCATTGGGCACTGGCAAAGAAAGTAAAGTCTTGCAGGTCTTTGTTTTGGGGTCTTGTTCTGGGCACAAGTAGAAAAGGCAGCAACAAAATCCCAGATGTAGGCAACCAGTAATGTAATTTAATCAGGCTAGTGGACTTATGGAGACATGGGTGACCAGCAACTTTGGAGTGATGCCTCCAGAACAGACCCTGCCTCCTCTTTGCCATGGGGACACACACCTTACCAGGTGAGATATCCTTAATCTGACTGAAGCTGGCTGATTGAGATAATGTATGGATTATTGATAATGTGTTGAGAATACTCCAGCCGATCAGCAGAGTCAAATGAACAGAAAAGGGTTAATGATGTTGTTCAGTGTTAAAGTTGTTAGGATGTTTACTGAAAGAGGTAACTATGCACCATCAGTGATGCAAGTGGTTAGTGTAACTTTGCAACGCACTGTGTGTTCCAAAAGGCTGTGTAGGGCTAGGAAATTGTTAACTGGCAGTTCTTAGTAATAGTTGCCAGACAGTTGACTGGACCTATTTTCCCTGGTAAGTGAGTCTTCTGGTAGGCAAGCCAGAGTAAAGACCTGTTTGGTGTGTGCTGAAAGAATCCTTCTCCAGAAAGACATCCTTCTCCAGGAAGACACATTCAGGATCTATCTCAATACCACAGTCATAAGTTATATAACCTACCAGGGGTTGAGAAGTTTTTTCAAAGAAACACTTTTCAAACCTTGCATAGTCTCTAGAGTCTATACATGTCTCCTGTGTGAAGCGAGATCAGGATAGAAGCTCAAGATGTCATACACATAGACCACTACACAGACAAAGAGCAGATCACGAAATACATAATTTATGAATTCAGGAAACACGACAAGAGCATTACAGAGGTCAAAGGTCATGATGCAATATTTATAGTGACCATCTTGGGTGTTAAAAGCATTCTTCGACTCATCACCTTCTTGTATCCGAATCAGGAAGCTTCTTGGGGGTCCAATTTGGTGAAGATTCTGGTTCCATGAAGCCTATAGTAGAGCTCAGGTATAGTGGCAAAGGCACTTGTTAATTACATTGCTTTTATTCAGACTGGGGTAATTGATACACTGCCAAAGTGAACTATCCTTTTTCTTGAGGAAGAAGAATCCTGAACCTGCCAGTAAAGAGGACTTCTGGATGAACCCTCTTTCCAGATTCTACCTGATGTCTGACATGGCCTGTGTCTCAGTTAGAGACAGAGAATAGAAAAATGCTGGAGTAGTCCCTGGAAACAGATGAATGGAACAGTAATAGGATTGATGTGGCAACAGAGAGTTCCTGCACTGGAAGCACAGTAGTCAGGCATCATGACTGACACTCCAGGCCCCAATGAAGAATTTACCTGCTGTACCAATTCATCATGGGTAGTGTTGAGCGAATAGAAGCATAAAAAGTGTAATTTGATTCGAAGTTTTGGAAAAATTTGATTTGCAACCTGAATCTGAATTTCCTGGCGCTTAATGGTAAAGAATAATTTTTTTCCTACATAAAAGTAAGAAGCCAGGGAACAAGAGAACACCCATATTGCAGTGTAGCCAGCCAATCAGCAGCTAGCCAGTCCCTGTAATGTCATAGCCCTATTAAAATCCTAATCCTGACAGGTCTCAGCCATTTTACAGTGAACTGTGCACATGGATAGACGTAACAAGTGCTAGGGACAGTGTTTAACAAAATGGTAGAGTCTTCGATATGGAGACTGCAGGGACAATGTACGGACAATGTAGGGAGATCATAAGGAGAGCTTTTACACATTGCAGGGAGAGCATAGGGAGACCGCAGCTGAAAGGATACATATGAGACAACTCAGTTTACAGAGCTATCTAAATGAACAATGTCCGCCTTGTTTAATAGATAAGCAATTCTATTACTTCTTGCTTCTCAAATTTAGGGTGTATGTATAAGCTGTCTAATTCAACTACTATTGGGGTATCCTCCTTGTTTAATAAATACACAATTCTATTATGCCTTGATTCTTAAATTGAGGTGAATAAACTGTGTAATTTAACTGTTATTGGGGTGTCCCCCTTGTTAAATAGATACACAGATCGATTACAACTTGATTCTCAAATTGTGGTGAATAAGCTGTGTAATGTAACTGTTATTGGGATTCCCACCTTTTTAAATAGATAACCAATTCCATAAGGCCTTTATTCTGAAATTGGGGTAAATAAGTAGTGTAATTTAACTGTTATTGGGGTGTCCCCCTTGTTTTATAGATAAGTAATCTAATTAGGCCTTGATTCTCAAATTGGGGTGAATAAGCTGCTTATTATTACTGTTCTTGGGGTGCCCACTTTGTTTCTTAGACAAGCAATTCCATTAGGCATTGATTCTTAAATTGAGGCGAATAAGCTAATACTATTAGGGTGTCCACATTGACATTGAATAACCTTTTTTTACATATACAGTTACTGTACATAATGTCCAACAGACAGGTGTCAGGGCCCTCCGAGAGAACGGGCAGTGGCAAAAATATTTCTGGAGCCTTCAGAAGTAGCAGCAGAAGAAGGCGGGGGGGGGGGGGGGGGTTGCATCAGCCACAGTAGCAGACCAGAGCTGCCACTGTCATCCAGCAGTGGTGTTTTTACCAGGAATCCAGCTTTCCTTTAATGGTTCTCTCGGTCTTTAACATCATTTCAATTGACATCAGACACCCACAGCCAGGAGTGGGTTCCTTTGACAACACAATTAGTTAGCATGGCCAAGGAACAAGCTCTGTGCCCTCACCTGTCCTAAATCTGCCTCTTTCTTTTTCTACCCTTTCTGCTCAGGAAGGTATTGCATGTTGCTCCACTATCTGGCTGGCCATGGGACTGGAGACGTGGCGCCTACACCTCACGGCCACCTGAGCCATTACCAGGAATTGTATACAGAAATAGGTGGTTCATCTGCACAAGCGACAGGAGAGGAGTATGAGAAGCTGGAGAGGCGATGAGGAAGACCACTTAGATGACCGCGAAAGACTGTGGCAGTATGCCATGTATAATGCTAATGATATGACCGAAGCAGGAGATGAGCGAGCCTCTGGAACTAATTATATGAAGGTAAGACCTGGTCGTTCCTCTGCACGTTTATTAGGAAAGGAAACAAAAAAGAAAAATGTATCAAAAGAGACTTCAGGGGAGTCGGCGATGAGCACTCAGTCAGAGACAGAGGAAGAAAGTGGCAACAAGAAAATAAAACATTATTTAGAATTTATACTTTTTGTATATGCACTGCAAGGAACCTGGCATAAAAGAATAGATCTACACATATTGTACATAAATATTTTTTTGATTTTTATATTCTGATTTCTGTATCTATTGCTCTTTGTTATTTTCATGTTAATCCCACTTTTGATGCTTGTCCTTTTACCCATGTATAATCATCAGAACATTTTTCAGAGACAAGCAATATTTTGATTTCTGTTTTAAAAATAAGCTATTACTGTATGTCTGGTATGAGCATAACAAAACCATAGTGCATGCTGGGTAATTCCTCCTGGCTGTGTTATCTTGCAGGGAAATGTTGATGTCCTCTTCTCCGACCTCAGTGAAGTTAATGAAGAAAGGAACAATTCTCCTGTGACAACCTACCTTTATTAAATCCTGCGACTTTCGTCCACATCACACTATCATTAAAAGGTGCCGATATTCATCTTATTTCAAAAGGAATTTGCACGTGAATAATTCAACACCATTAATTATTGCTTGCCTACATGTCGGCTTGATGCAGCTTCTGTGGACACATAAATGTGACTGAAGGCTGTACAAAGTCTATAAGCTCCACTTTCCATACAGGACATGCTAATGCTACCAGCAAGCCTTAGCCACAGGGACCTAATTAAAGGAAAATAAATTAATCTTACTGATGAGGCAATTCAAAGGACGTAGTCATTTACACTAATAAACCAACTCTTTAACTTGGCATAAAGCAGGAACAAGACGCAGTGACTCAATGAGCATCAACCTGGGGAATAAAATATATATATATAAAGTCTGCAGAGATTTTAAATGTCAAAGTAAAGTTTTGCTTTTCGTGGACTTTTGATAAAAATTAAACATGCATTGAGTTGCAATTTCAAGACTTATATGGACTGTGAATCTCCATCTGCGTTGGATTTACTCAGGATAATGAATTGATTTTGTTGTTGATTTGTTTGCTGGTATTTATTTAGTCCCTGCCACCCTTAAATCATATGATCGTCTTTGAACACAATTTTATAGTTTACAAATCATTTTTATAACTCTGTAGTGTAGTAACTTTGTACCAATTTTGTACTATTTACTTATATGGTCACAGTACGGCACTAACTGGCCAGCCTGCTTGCTGGCTTACATTTAGACCATTTTCTATGCCCACAAAAGGCATAGAAAATAAGGAATGAGATGGGTCTGCCGGCCCTTCCCCTTCTCTGACCACTTGTTTAGACCTGGCGTGAGTGGGAAAAAGTAGCAGATTGCAGCGCAAATTACCTTTGCACTGCAATCTGTGCCATGAATACGCCTAATATAGGAGTATGTCTGGATAGTAAATGACCCCCATAGGTTTAATTTATGGAACTATGCGGGCACAGTATTGTATTCTCTATTAGTGTTGGGCGGGAATTTTCGAATTGCGAATTTTAACCGTGAATATCGCCACTTAGAGAATTTGCGAAGATTTAGAATATAGTGCTATATATTCTTTTCGTGAATATTCTAGATTTTTTTTCATCTGAACCCATGCATCTTGCTTGTGGGCCAATGAGAAGGCTGCAATGTCTTTGTCTGAGCTTAGCAACATCCCTAGCAACCAATAGGAAAGTTGCCTACCCCTTACTATATAAGAACCTCCCCAGATCCCTTGTAGTCAGTATTTTGCAGATCTGAGAGAGACAGCAGTGTCATTTCTGTGCTCTGTGCTTTGCTGTGTCATTACATTAGTTAGTTAGTTAGCTTATATATATATATATAATACAGATAGTTAGTGGGAGATAGTCAGTGTAGGTTATATCCTGATATAGTGTAGCTGATAGGTTCCAGTGCAGGGTGTTAGGTAGTGTGATAGGTTCCGCTGTCCATACATACATGCTACAGACATAGTGCTGTGATGTCACAACAATACTTAGTGCACCAATCAGTAATATGTAGTCAGACCTGCTAAAATGTGAAGTTGCACGTATTGCGCCAAAATATGCGCATCATTAATTGCAGATTTGCGCAATCGCTAATATATTGGAGCACTCTATCTGCATATAAAGCTATTGTAATGTTCTGCCGTGCCAATCATTTTCTCCAGTCTCAGGAAACTTCTACCAGCTTGAAAAATGTAGCAACAGTGACCCACGCCTGTGTTGCACGTGCATTATATGAATATTACATTGCCGATTTTCGCAAACAAGAAAATAATGGCGAATTATCGAATTTGCTAATTTATGAAGAATATCCGCCCAAATATTTGCGAAGTATCACAAATTCGAATATTGCCCCTGCCGACAAAGAAGCTGGCTCCAGCAGGGAAGAAAGACTATCGTATGACTCCTCTATCCAGATTCTGCTTTGCATAATCTGATATGGGCTTAGTGTCTGGAAGCAACAGTAGATATACAGTTGTGTTCAAAATAATAGCAGTCAGACATTACTAACCTGATCAATCACTTTTTTTGGTAGAAATTATATTTCTACATGGGAAATAATTTACTAGCAGGTGTAGTAGAGTAATAGAAATCCAACAGACCCAACAGTCATTACATGCAAGCTGCTTATTCTGTGTAATTGAATCACTAATTGAAAGGGGCATGTTCAAAATAATAGCAGTGTGAAGTTCAATGAGTGAGGTCATTCATTCTTTGAAAAACAGGTGGCAATTATTGCCCTTATTTAAGGAAGGAAGGCAGCAAATGTTGTACATGTTGGTTACAGTGCATTTCTCTCAGAAATTCTGAGGAAAATGGGTCGTTCCAGACATTGTTCAGAAGAACAGTGTACCTATATTGGAGAGGGGAAAACATATAAAGAAGTGCAGAAAATGATAGGTTACTCAGCTAAAATGATCGCAAATGCTTTAAAATGGCAACCAAAACCTGAAAGACGTGGAATAAAGCGAAAAACTACCATTCGAATGGATAGAAGAATAGCCAAAATGGCAAGGACAACAATCAGCTCCAGGAAGATCAAAAAAGGTCTAAAGTTACCTGTGAGTACTGTTACAATTAGATGACACCTATGTGAAGCGAAGCTAACTGCAAGAAGCCCCTGCAAAGTCCCACTGTTAAAAAAAAAAGACATGTGCTGAAGAGATTACAATTTGTTAAAGAGCACATTGACTGGCCTAAAAAGAAATGGTGCAACATTTTGTGGACTGATCAAAGTAAGGCTACTTTCACACTTGCGTTCGGAGCGGATCCGTCTGGTGTCTGCACAGACGGATCCGCACCTATAATGCAAACGGATCCGTTTGCATTACCATGAAAGAAAAAAAAAAAAAGAAAACATTTTATTTTATTTTTTTGTTCATGATAGTGCAAACGGATCCGTTTTGACTTTACATTGAAAGTCAATGGGGGACGGATCCGTTTGAAAATTGAGCCATACTGTGTCAACTTCAAACGGATCCGTCCCCATTGACTTACATTGTAAGTCTGGACGGATCCGTTTGCCTCCGCACGGCCAGGCGGACACCCGAACGCTGCAAGCTGCGTTCTGGTGTCCGCCTGCTGAGCGGAGCGGAGGACAAACGGTGCCAGACTAATGCATTCTGAGCGGATCCGCATCCACTCAGAATGCATTAGAGCAGTACGGAGCCGTTCGGGGCCGCTTGTGAGAGCCTTCAAACGGAACTCACAAGCGGAGCCCTGAACGCTAGTGTGAAAGTAGCCTAAGATTGTTCTTTTTGGGTCTAGTGGCCGGAGACAGCTTGTCAGATGACCCCCAAACACTGAATTTAAGCCACAGTACACTGTGAAGACAGTGAAGCTTGGTGGCGCAAGCATCATGATATGGGGATGTTTCTCATACTACGGTGTTGGGCCTATTTATCGCATACCAGGGATCATGGATCAGTTTGAAAACATCAAAATACTTTAAGATGTCATGCTGCCTTATGCTGAAGAGGAAATGCCCTTGAAATGGTTGTTCAAACAAGACAATGACCCCAAACACACCAGTAAACGTGCATCATCTTGGTTTCTAGACCAACAAGATTGACGTTATGGAGTGGCCAGCCCAATCCCCGGATGGGGCAATTATATGACCTATTTGCCGGCATAGTTTCAGTATCCTTCTTATCATAAACATTCGCTTAACTGTTGAATGAAGAAGGTGGACCCTGGAGGTTTGGAGGAATTTGAGGCCTCAAGACCGGATGAACTTTAGACAGACGAATGGCATAGCCAGTGCAAATGGCATTGGGACCCTGTGAGACTTTCGCCGTGTTCCCATCAATGACAGAAGGATAGAGTCATAGCCAAGATAACCCCTTTAATAATTTACTGATGGATTCAGGGAGAGCAGAGAAGGGAATCTTCTCCTTTTGCAGAATCCTCACCTGAATTGACACATTAAAGTACAGGTTTAAGTTCAGGGAGAGGTACTCCACTAACTGAGGCCAGAGCCAAGGACTTCTCCAGATGTACAGTGGATATGCAGTATTAAGTAACTAAGGTCTGATGCAGGAAGTTGTCACCAGAGACAAAACTGCTGCTGGAAAACAATGATTTTTTTGCCTGCATAAAAGAGGTACCCGATGAAAGAGCATTTGCCCAGCGTCCCCTTTACACAGTCAGATCATCCTAGGAATACTTGTTAGCGATGATCTGGATGACCCTCGACCAGTGTAATACAGCCTTAAGGTGCTGGAGTTTCCTGACTTGAGAAGGTAATTCCATGTATAATGACCCTACCACGTCAGTACAGACACAAATTATTGTTGTGTGTAGACGCTCCCCCCCAGACCACTTACTTGGAGAGTAATGAACTTTGGAACAATAGTGTCATTATGAAATTATTTTCTCATCAATAAAGTCTCTGAGGTGTTCTATAAAGTGCAAATCTTTTCAACTATCCTGAGTAATTAACTTATCCAGAGTAAATGGTAACATTCTGGAAGCTTGTCTTGTCTTGTCTTGTCTGGGCATACTGGCCCACAGTCAAGTTGCTCTAGTTGAGACATGGCAAAGAAGATGCACCTGAAGCAGTCCAACCAGACTCTTTTAAGACCCTATGAAAAGTATTCAGAAACCTGCGCAGTTTGGTAGTCAGGGAATCTCCACATTCCCAAAGAGGTGTGGCCCAGGCCAATGCTTCACCAGATGGAGGAGACACAAAGATGGCAATATTGGCACCATTTGTACGTAACTGGTGGGCTTGGAGTTCAAGAGTCTCTCTCATAACACGACAACTATGTCAGATACAAAGCCAAGGAGAGTGTTTACGCTCTATGGGAGCATGCAACAGACAGAGCAGAAGGGCAAAGGTGGGAAAGGCTGCATGTGGCCTGCAGAGGGGAGCAGCAGGAGGGCTGAGAAGTTCTGTGGCCATGACTGCCAGGAGATGCTGGCTGACACGGACTGCCAACATTACATTCTGAGTAAAGGTACTGCTGATCACCTGACAAACAAGCATTTAGGTATTTTGGATGATCTCATCTTTCATGTAGCACCAGAAATGCTTGTTTGTTGGCCGCATTTTGCCCCCACGTAAACAGGGATGTTTGCCAACAAACAAGGAAATTGTATGGATACAAATAATCAAACAGTTGTTGATCCCTATACAGTATTGATCATTGCTGCATTTATAGGGAGTCTGGTACCAGGAAAATCTGGTAAAATGCCTTGAAGTGCTAGCTCAGCTCAATGCAATGGTACTATTCAATTCATTGCTTCAGTGGCAGTTCTCGTTATGTTGCTTCCTACAGTGATGAGAAGGATGCACCTTTCTTCCCTTCAGGGTATTCCCTGGACTTCAGAATTCTCCTGCCTGATGCTAGTTTGGGGTGCCTTTGGTGGTGTTAGGTTTTTAAGTGCAAGGCAGGGTTCGCTGAAGTGAGAGTTAATAATGAAGCTGCGTTTAGGGCAACAAGTGCACTGTACTTTACTGAGATAGCTCAATAGATGGTTCTCACAGGCACTGTACACATGAAATGCAGTCTTTATAGTTGGCATATGCAGTTCTCAAGGCTGTATGGGAGGCTGGTCTTTCTCTCTTTTCAACCAGACTGTACAATCTCTTCTTTCCCGGTCTAAGGGGTGCACTTTCTCTATTTCCAGCTACTGTATATATCCCCAGTATATATGCAATGAGCAGGACACTGGGTCAGTGGGGTTGCTATGCAGTGGGTCAGTATATAGGTGTAATAGTTCATGACGCCAATTGCAGCTTGCGCAGGTACTGTAGCAGGGCCCATTAAGATGTTATAGCTCATATACCAGGTGAGGAGTGCCAGAGGGGGATAATGTCTCTTTGTAGTGTCAACTGTGTCTCCTACCTTGGTACGGCTGGACTCCTGAATCCTGGCTCACTTGGAATAAAATTGAGTGTGGTTAGCAGGAGTTTTGATGAAATAATTGAGATCCAGATGGATAATAAAGTCCAACTTGAGTTTACTGAATGGCAGCTTTGATCCATACAAGTTACAGCATAAGTCTTCGGTCCCAGCAGGTTTTGGCAATATGTTGCAGGAATTTATCTATTCTGCTTCTTGTACATACGCCTAGTAGAATCTGGCAGGTATCTATCTTCTGCTCTGTCTTTAGTCTGCTTAGTTTGGGCCTGACTAGCTGAGGAGGTACTTATCTTCTCCTGGTCTTGGGATCTGTACTCACAGGACTGCTCGCAGGGTATGGTGGGGTCTTCCTGGAGATCTATTGTTCTGTGGTTGCTGCTTCTCTGGTCGTCCAGCTGAGGTAGATGACTCAGTCTGGGCAGATGGATCCTTGACCTCAGCCGAGGTTGGATCCAGGGTTGGGATCCCTGTTTCTGGGAGCTCCTACTAACACAGCCTACCCCAGCGGGGTGGCTGGTACAAACTGACTAGAGCTTTCCTTCCTCCCTCTGAAGTAGGATGTGGGAAGAATCCACTCATCCTCAGAAAGGGGGGAGCTAACCTGGAATGGATTATTCCAGGCTAGAGACACTAACTATAATCTGCTATATGCTGCTGCCACCTGCTGGTGTACATAAAAATTACAGCAATATCATAAAACAGACATAGACAATATATATGAGGAACAATGCAAAGCAAGATTTCACAAGGTAATAATAAATATACACTTAACATTATGGGTGACAGTAGTTTTAGTGACATACTTCAGGATGTTACATATCCCTAGTATCCTAAGTGGAATAATGTCTCTGAACAGAAGGCTCTTTTGTCCTTTTGATATGATGGTGAACCTGAAGAGAAGCATATAGCAAGGGTGTAGGCATTAGCCTTTTGTGACAGATATATAGCAATACTCCTTGTATAGACTCTAAACTTTCTACTGCTTTCAGTAAATTTTTCCTTGAAAGACTCCCACATATGTAGTTGTTTTTCTGCTTTTTAAAGGGATTCTGTCACCAGGTTTCACCCCCTCCAGATAAAAATATGGTTATGTTCAGGGAGCTTTAACCATTCCTAATGTGGTCTTATAAATGTAACCTGTAGGCTCATTTTGCTAAAAATACGCTATTATTAACCTGTCATTCATAAAAATAAGGTGCCCAAGGGGATGGAAATGGCTCCAAGCTGCCGCCCGCACCCGCTGCCGTTCGTGCCCAGCGCCGCCTCATAATGTTCTGTGATGCCTCCTGCTCTCTCTCCCTCCCTCCTGCTGTAAGATTGCTGTGACGTCTCCTGCTCTCCCTCCCTCCCCCCTCCTCCTGCTGTGACGTCTCCTGCTCTCCCTCCCCCCTCCTCCTGCTGTGACGTCTCCTGCTCTCCCTCCCCCCTCCTCCTGCTGTAACATTGCGATGTTACAGCAGGAGGAGGGGGGAGGGAGGGAGAGCAGGAGACGTCACAGCAGGAGGAGGGGGAGGGAGGGAGAGCAGGAGACGTCACAGCAATCTTACAGCAGGAGGAGGAGGGAGGGAGAGAGAGCAGCAGGCGTCACAGAAGATTATGAGGCGTCGCTGGGCACGAACGGCAGCGGGTGCGGGCGGCAGCTTGGAGCCATTTACATCCCCTTGGGCACCTTATTTTTATGAATGACAGGTTAGTAATAGCGTATTTTTAGCAAAATGAGCCTACAGATTACATTTGTAAGACCACATTAGGAATGGTTAAAGCTCCCTGAACATAACCATATTTTTATCTGGAGGGGGTGAAACCTGGTGACAGAATCCCTTTAACAGACTGAGAGGCTTTCCCTGTCAAATCTGCTCTATAATGCTTATGCAGTGAGCCCCTGAGGATCTGGTGCAGAGGATTGGAGTGGTAGTGGCCCTGATGAGATATTGTGTCACGGTATACTCCCTTAGGCCATTGTTCCTTGGGGTTTGGTGGAGTGAAATGGGGAATGAAAGAATCAGGTAGACGTAGAGGAACAACAAACTTTTGTTTTTCTGAGTGCAAAAGATGAGTTACAGTACATCGAGCTGTCATCTGTACAAGGTGCAATGTCTCTAACCCTAGCTGTTGAGGTATGGTGGCATAAAATGGCATTCTAGGGTTCTGATATTCCTTTGCTATGGCTATAAACTGGCTCCTGTGGCTGTAACTGTCCACTTGATAAATAGAGGCTTTGGGGTTTTCCTGAGCTAGGCTATTGTGATTGGTGCCTTAACATGTTCTCCCTCACTGAGTGCAGGGTCCTCGAAGCTATAGTTGCTGTTCACATCGCTGACTGTAGTGCTGTAGCTCTGAAGACTATCCAGTCTTGGACCCTCAGTCTCCCTGGAGCAGTGTTCCTAACATTTGAGCTGATTGAGAGTAGTGATAAGCGGGAGGTGCCATATTCGATTTCGCAATATTTCGCGAATATTCGATTGAATATTCGTATTATATTCGTCAAAATCGAAAATTCGTAATTATTTCATTTATCGCGAATAATATGCGATTAAATTAATTGTGCAATTTTTTTTTTCCTGTATAAGGCAACATTCGTATGAATATGGCTAGGCTAATATGTGTATTTTACGAATATTCGTAATATTGCTCTAACTTCGTCTTTTAGAATATTACGAATATTCTAAAAGACGAAGTTAGAGCAATATTACGAATATTCGTAAAATACACATATAGACTGTAATTTATGTGTACTGTTATTCCACTTTGGCATACTGCTCCCCGAAAAGCGTCCCTGTAACCATGGGAACGCCTGTGAGTTAGAATATACCATCGGATCTGAGCTTTCACGATCTCAGGGGAAACTCAGATCCGATGGTATTTTCTAACCCACAAGCGTTCCCATGGTGACGGGGACGCTTGTCGGGGAGGAGTATGCGAACAACTGTACAGATGGGAAAAAAATAATGCCAAAATTCTAAATAACGAATATATTCACTATATTGCTATGTATTTGTTTTTTAGAATATTGGTCATTTTATTTTCCATATGAAAACATGATTCCCCCCTGCTTAAGTTGCTTGTGGGTCAAAGGCTTATTGACCCACAAGCAAGAAGCAGGGAGAAATCATATTTTCAGATGAAAAAAAAAACAACGAATATTCGATTTCGCGAATATATAGAACTATATTCTAAATATTCGCGAAATCTCGAAGTTACGATATTAGAGAATTTTTTTTCGCAATTTGAATATTCGAGCTTAACACTAATTGAGAGCAGATGTTCGTGATTCCTGACTCCTCACTAGCCTAGCTAACTCTGCCCCCTCCTGGCAGGAAGGCAGGCCAGCCCGCTGCTACTGAGAAAGGGAGTAATAGGATAGTTTCATTCCTGGTGCCAACCATACCTTATTTCTGGTGTACTGAGCATAACATAACAACATATAAAACATACCATAACATAATATGACATTACAATTGCAGATACTACGAGGTGTGGGGTACTGCACTTACTCATCCACAGCTTACACTAGACTGAACTCACTTCCTCCTGGAGAGGTAGGGGTAGTGCCAGTCCTGTTAGCAACTGTAGCTAGGGAAACTCCCACTATCTCTATAAACAGGACCTCGACGAGGTGAAACGCGCGTCGAGGTCCTGCGCTCAGGGCTATTACATCCATCTAGGCTTGGTCATGTCTTCAGGTACGTCCCAGGACTAAAGTGTCTATTGAGACACCGTTAGGCCTCTTTCACACGGGCGGCATGTTTTTTAGCCGGATGCGTTCAGGGTGCGTTCAGTTAAAAGCTTGCGATTTTTCAGGCGAGTGCTGTCAGTTCATTATACGTTTGGCTCGCGTTCCGTCGTTTTTCCCGTGCGTGTGACATCCGGATGGCATGCGTTTTTTTCAACGCGAGTTAAAAAAAACTGATCAATCCACTACATTCACCTGTAACTGCACACACCATATAAATACCCCCATCATGCATTGTTTTGTTGGACAGCTCCATTTTTTGGTGGAGTGGTTTGTGTGTTGATTGGTGTGTGTGTTTGTTAGTGGATTTTCCTTTGCAGGATGTCCACTTTCACCCTGTCATCCACTGACCATGTCTTTTTGCACTGGCTGGTCTCCCGCTGTTTTGGCGAACAGCCAGAAATGCTTGAGGAGGAGCCGCGGAGGAAGCGCATGTGGGTGCATCCTATACTTGCGCAGCGTGCCAGCAAAGGTATCTTTGTTGGCTTGTACGCAGAGCTCCGTGCGCACCCTCCAAAGTTCTTCAATTATTGCCGCATGTCGGTGTCTACGTTTGATCGTCTGTTGGAGGAGTTGAGGCCTTCCTTAACTTTTCAGGACACCAATATGCGGCGGAGTGTGTCACCTGAAGAACGGCTTATTATTACTTTAAGGTAAGACTATATATATTTTCATACTAAATACTTATTTAATGCCACCCTATTTTCAAATACATATTTTTTCGGTCAATGGCCTATGTATTCTAAAGTTTAAATATTATCTGCCTGAGTGCGTAAATGAAGTAGACCTGTATTGAAACTCCCTGATTTGTAGTGAGAAACTGTGTGTGGTTAGATTAGTCACACCAGAATCCAGTTCCGCAGGGGTTAATTATTCTAATGCAGCCTGTAATGATGAGGACACCTCACCTGGGTGTGTATATGTTAATTGTCTAGAACTTTATCAAGGTTTAAATGCTATTCCTTATTTACTTTGATATCAGAATATAAAATATTGGTTAACTAAATATACCACTATGTGCTTGTTTCATTTATATTTACCAGCTACTTTTCCATTAAATAATGTCAAGTAATGTTGTCGATTTACCAACATATGCTATGAAAGTATCTAATTCCATTTTTTTTTCTTTGCAGATATCTGGCGACTGGTAATTCATTTTCGTGTTTGCATTTTGTTTTTCGAATGGGCACTTCCACAATAGCTGGCGTGGTACGGGCTACATGTGCCGCCATTTGGTTGACACTGAAGGCTTCAGTGCTGCCACAACCAACCAGGCAGCAGTGGCTTGATATAGCCGATGGCTTCCAGGAAAGGGCTCAATTTCCGAATTGTATTGGTGCCCTTGACGGGAAGCACATACGGGTTAAGAAGCCACCCAACTCAGGGTCCCAATACTATAATTATAAGCAGTTTTTCTCTGTAGTTTTGTTGGCCTTGGCTGACACAAACTACAGGTTTATCATTGTAGATATTGGGTCCTATGGAAGTTCTGCAGATGCTCGCATCTTCAGGGCTTCCAGAATGGGTCGCTGGCTTCAGTCCAACCAACTGGACGTACCACAGCCAGCAAACCTTCCTGGCTCTACTGGGCCACCTGCGCCTTATGTGGTCGTAGGGGACGAGGGATTTGCCCTTTCTAGCCACCTGATGCGTCCTTATCCTCGACGCGGTTTGGATGCCAAGAGGCGCAATTTTAATTATCGGTTAAGTAGAGCCAGAAGGTTTGTGGAGTGCACATTCGGCATTTTTTCAAATAAATGGCGTGTTTTCCAGTCGTCAATACAGCTGGCACCACAAAATGTCAATCAGGTCATCAAGGCATGTGTAGTGCTGCATAACTACATACGCACCTATGAGGCCACACCAGAAGAAGATGCCCAAGTGTACAGTACACCATCATCAAGAGACACTTTACTACTTGGACGATCTGTATCTGCTGGACTCAGAGTGCGTGAATTTTTTTCGGATTATTTTATGTCCCCTATCGGTTCTTTTCCATTTCCACAATAGTCGTCAATTCATGGACTTTTGTGTTTGGCAGTCTATTTTCATAACCAGGATGGTTTGAGTTTAGTTCAGTTTTGCTTTTTTGAAGTTAGGGACTCGCAAGATAATGAGGACCCTTGACGTGGGTTGCGAGCTTACATATTTTGCAAAAAAAGAGTCGAATCTACCTGGTAGGTGAAATATGTACTAATACCTCATTTCTCTATTACCTCTAAAACGGGGCAAAATTTCTCTAATTTGTCCAAATGGTTTTTTTTCGGTTTGAGGAAAATCCCATTGAGAGGATTGAAACGTCGCATGCTTGGTGAATAAAGTTTGTCATTTTTCCTACTACGTGGATGTGCTGCGGAATTGTTTATTTAAATGTTTTGTATGTATGTATAATAAAACAAACTCATTTACATTTATTATGACCAACATTTTGATGTAAGAAGCCCTAAAAATAAAAACTATTGAACCTCAGTGTTTGTGTGCAAAATTAACTTTTCTATTGTGTCCTATGTGGTTACTAATGTCTAGTCCAAATGTACTAGCTATATATTGTGGTATGTGTATGCACAATAAAATAAAATCACACACATTAGCAGCTTGAAAACAAAAATGTGTTTAATTTCACACAATATTAAAATAAAATCTGGGGTATATGAAAATAAATACATTTATCAGCCAAAAATCCTACAAATTAACATATTGGCTTGAGGGCGAACAAGATCCCTGATAAGGAGGGCCAGAATATTGTGAGGGTCCAGCCTGATTTGGACCTTGTCCCTCATAAGGAGCCCTGGAATATTGGCCCTGTGAAGGGGGGCCGGAATATTGGCCCTGGGAAGGGGGGCCGGAATATTGGCCCTGGGAAGGGGGGCCGGAATATTGGCCCTGGGAAGGGGGGCCGGAATATTGGCCCTGGGAAGGGGGGCCGGAATATTGGCCCTGGGAAGGAGCCCTTGAATATTGGGCCTGGGAAGGTGGCCCAGCTCGACTGGGCGAGGGTCCCGGAGGACCATAGCTCGGCTCCCCCTGAATCTGGGGAACATATGGCGCCATTGGTGGCCCATAATGATCCCTTGGGGGGGGCATTTGTGGTTGGTCGGGGAATGGCTGGGAAACAGTGGGGTGTTTGGGGACAATTAGTTGCCCATAGCGGCGTAAGTTTTCGAGGGCATCATGCATGATCGAGGGATCAGGAAGCGAATTCGCTAGCTCCAGAACGATTTCTACGGAAGTTCTTGTCCGTAACAATCGTTCTGGAGGTAGCTGCCGCATATAATGGGCCAGACTACGGGCAAACATATCGTGATGATCCTCCTGCCGAGCCCGAGATAAATAATCCAAAACTTGGACATTCACGTTGGACTCGGCAGGGGGATTTGCCCGTCGTCTGGACCTGATGGGTAGAGCCAGAGGGAGGGGGGGGGGAATCAGCTCCTGATGCTGCAGGAGGCTCGGAAGGTCCTGGTGTTGGTCCCGGAAGACTCTCCTGCTGCCCAGCTGTCGGCTCCTCGTCACAGGCACTTGACAACTGGGGTGCAGATTCTTCTTCATCCTCCTCTAGGTTGTCCTCCGTTCTACAAAAGGATGAAAATATATAAACATGACGATTCGCCAAAAAACGATTAACATATTCCTGTCATGAGCTACACCATCTACATTTGTCACATAGTACTAACAGGCACAACAAACCGAGGTTTCTTTTTGGCTAACCATTCGGGGCTTGTGCCCCATATGTTTGGTCCAGTGCCCTGAATGTTATGCTGGATTGCTGATAGAATGTTAAGGAAATATTCCAGTGAATTTTTCCATTGATTGGAACTGCCCAACCCCCTGATCACCCCCCTTGTACTAGTTCCGCTACTTATCTGCTGCGATTGAGCACCGATGGCACAGAAGTGACTGAACTCATGCCAACGCAGCAGATAAGTAGCGGAACTAGTACAAGGGGGGTTGGGGGTTGATCTGGGAGTCGCCCAGATGGCTAGTCTCTTCGCAGTAGTTCTTAAACCACTTTCAGCACTCCCCCATTCACTGAAGGGGGGACTGCTGAAAGGGGTTAATAACTAGTGTGATGCCCCCCTCCCCCCCGGGGATAGCGACATAGCTTCATGGGTGGAACTTTGATTCACGGGGGTGTTGGACAGTGGCCTTGTGCCTCAGATGTTTTCACACACTAGCAACTCCCCTGCCAACCTAAAATAGACATATGTGGTAATTGTGGTAGTATAGATGTAGCAGGGATAACCCACACACTCAGAAATACAAGGTCTATACTCATGTATACTATCGTGTTAACTTTAACCAAAACGAGGAAACTAAAATTTGAAAATACATTTATTACACATCTTATGTCCCATAGAGCATGTGGGTTCATCCTGCTACATTATTTACGTACCATCAATCTTTACTCAACTTATCATTTAAATCTCCTACTTTAGGTTAAGAAAGGAGCAATGCGAATGTTTGCTAGTGATAAATAGGACATTTCACATTGATCCATTCAAAACATTCACAGTATGTAAAAATTCCCCATACAGTGCGTATAGCTTATTGTGTAGAATGGACTTACGGACGCAGATCCATGACAGCGCGGAGGAACATTAGCTGCTCCCGGAAGAGGTACGGCCTTTTCTTGGGGAGACCAGCCCCGCTCCGCCCCTGCTTTCGCATTTCCTTGCGGAATTGGTCTCGGCAGCTCCGCCAACGATTCTTGACCTCTTCAACTGGTAATAGAAAGGCAATAAAGGAACATGGATCAATTTCTAAAGTGATAGGTAAACAAAGGTATAACAAGGCCTATATACTAGGGAGGACATGTATACATTGTTTAACTTACTTAAATTCCGGCGACTTTGCCCTTTTGTCGTTTGCCATATGGCTGCAAATAGATCCTGGGTAACCTCCTCCCAGGCAGCGTCCTTTTTATATCGGTCCTGGTATTCAGAACAACGGAGATCCCAGAGGCAGGGCCTATCCTGCACCAGGACAATCAGCTTCTCAACATCCATGGCTCTAGGATTTTTGGGCATGCTGCAGATAATTCGCTCCGCGAGGGCTTGAAATAGATCCAGCAAACTTATCTCTCATGTGCTGCCAAAAAGCACATGCAGACCGAGACAGAGAAAAAAAACGCCTACTTCCTGTATTATATAGCCCAGGAGTGTTGCTAAGTGACTTCCGTCAAAAAAAACTGCCATCCGGATGCCATCCGATTTGCACGCACCCCATTCACTTCTATGGGGCCTGCGTCACGTCAAAATCGGACATTATAGAGCATGCTGCGATTTGCACTGAACGCACAAGTGATGCGTTAAAAACAACGCTCATGTGCACAGCCCAATAGAAATGAATGGGTCAGGATTTAGTGCGGGTGCCATACGTCCGCCGCACGGATCGCACCCGCACGGAAAACTCGCCCGTGTGAAAGGGGCCTTATAGACACTGCCATATACGGCATCCATATTAGGCCCATGTTATTGATCAGGTCATATGTATATACTATCGTGTGCTGTGTTTAGATTAGGCTGTGGATAATTTGGTACCAGGCACCATATATATATGTTGCTTATATATGTTGCTTGCGGTTGCCATGGACGTAGGCTGTGGATCGCACCAACAGCCATGAATTTTTCTTTGAAATAATTGTATTATATTATGCAATTCTCCATTGGGGTGTGTATATTCTATACTATACACCTCTTTGGTGTACATTGGATGTTTGTGAGTCACAGCACGGACCTGGTACCCGATAAGTGCTTATTAGCCTTGTGGGAATACATGACAGTCTAGTAGAATATATGCCCTTTGCTTTTCTGTTTACTTTTTCCATCTTGCCTTTTCTCTCTATATTTTATACATAATAAATTGATATCAATTTGGTTATACAGTATTATCTCCACTGGCTTTTTTGTTATGACATTGTATGTTATTCCAGGTGGAACGTTGTGCTTTCAATTATAAACAGAGAGGTTTTTTGTAGGTTAATAAGCTTCCCCTTGAACTGCCATAGGATGAATACAACCAATACCAGCAGGATGGTCACATCATGGGGCAGCAGAATGAGGAGAGGCAGCAGTGGAGAAGGACAAGTAGCCTTGGGACTGGGGGATTGACAAAGGGGAACAAACCCTAGTGGGAATAAGCAGCAACATGTGACAGCCACAATACACTGGACATTCACAGGGGGATCACCAGGAAGCTACCTCTTGAAGTAGTCTCTGTAGTGTACAGGCAATAAGTCAAGGGAGGTGGCACAGGGTCAATACAGGAGTCAGGCAGTACAAGGTCAAATCCAGTAAACGGACAGAGTTCAAGTACAGGAAATTAGAACGTAGTAATAGAGCACCTTTGCAGAACAAGCTAAAGGCCTATGGATCAGGTACTGTCCCGAAGGGGAAAGTACCTAAAATAGCCCAGGGCATGTCATTATTGGGTGCAGACAGATTTGGCTGTGAGCTGGCCCTATAAGAGCCAAAGAGACAGAATGTTCTCTAAGGAGGCAGACCTATCATACAGAAGACAGTGTGGGACTATAGCAGATATTCTTCAATGGTGGGCACTCATTGCTGGCTAGACAACACTAGAGGAGAGGTGAGCATTCCAGTGGCCATGTTCACCGAGAGCAGGGAGAAGTCTATGGCCATGGACCACTGTCATTGCAACTACCAAGAAGAAACATGAAAACAGATTGAAAACTAAAGTCCTGATTTGTCAAGACCAGCATGTGCTACGCTGGTCTTCATAGACCCTGCACCACTGGCATTTAATTTATGACAAGGCACAGGCTTCCTTCAGCGCACCAGATTGAAATCTACTCCAGCTCATAACTGGCATATACACTCACCTAAAGAATTATTAGGAACACCTGTTCTATTTCTCATTAATGTGATTATCTAGTCAACCAATCACATGGCAGTTGCTTCAATGCATGTAGGGTTGTGGTCCTGGTCAAGACAATCTCCTGAACTCCAAACTGAATGTCAGAATGGGAAAGAAAGGCGATTTAAGCAATTTTGAGCATGGCATGGTTGTTGGTGCCAGACGGGCCGGTCTGAGTATTTCACAATTTGCTCAGTTTCTGGGATTTTCACGCACAGCCATTTCTAGGGTTTACAAAGAATGATGTGAAAAGGGAAAAACATCCAGTATGCGTCAGTCCTGTGGGCGAAAATGCCTTGTTGATGCTAGAGGTCAGAGGAGAATGGGCCGACTGATTCAAGCTGATAGAAGAGCAACGTTGACTGAAATAACCACTCGTTACAACCGAGGTATGCAGCAAAGCATTTGTGAAGCCACAACACGCACAACCTTGAGGCGGATGGGCTACAACAGCAGAAGACCCCACTGGGTATCACTCATCTCCACTACAAATAGGAAAAAGAGGCTACAATTTGCACGAGCTCACCAAAATTGGACTGTTGAAGACTGGAAAAATGTTGCCTGGTCTGATGAGTCTCGATTTCTGTTGAGACATTCAAATGGTAGAGTCCGAATTTGGTGTAAACAGAATGAGAACATGTATCCATCATGCCTTGTTACCACTGTGCAGGCTGGTGGTGGTGGTGTAATAGTGTGGGGGATGTTTTCTGGGCACACTTTAGGCACATTAGTGCCAATTGGCCATTGTTTAAATGCCACGGGCTACCTGAGCAGTTCTGAAGGCAAAAAGGGGGTCCAACACTGTATTAGTATGGTGTTCCTAATAATTCTTTAGGTGAGTGTATTTCAGTCACCAGTTTCTGATTTAAATGATGATAAGTGTATGAGGACCGATGGCCTGCCCACCACCACCCTCATCGCACCCCCTTTTCTGAAACTCACAAGAGCAGTGTGCAGTTGCAGCTAAATTTTGTCACAAGTGCATTTAAAAAGTCGCACAACTAGGATATTTAAAGCTAAAATCCAGGTGTCAAGTGATTGCTGTCTCCATCGCTTGTCCAGTGGAGGTGGATCCTAATG
This sequence comes from Bufo gargarizans, assembly GCF_014858855.1. Classification (NCBI taxonomy): domain Eukaryota; kingdom Metazoa; phylum Chordata; class Amphibia; order Anura; family Bufonidae; genus Bufo; species Bufo gargarizans. The sequence continues at coordinate 418,513,608 of NC_058080.1, read as the reverse complement.
GCCTATGTACTTGGGCAATGATTGGAAACCTTTCATTCCCAATAATTGCTCACTTTTTTAAGCTGCATTTACATGCAACAATCATGCCTGCAGTAAATGGATGAATGATGATTGCCACTACAATCATTTGTCCCCATAAAGATTTATTGTTTGTCAGCAGCACATCTGTTTTCACAGGACGATCTGTTGCGGACAAAGAATGATTTCATGTGGCGCATAAACAACGGATCACCCAACTAAGAAATCATGTTTTATTGTTCACATTTCAGAAGATCCCGGTAAGCAGAGGCAGCTCTAGACTTTGTGAGGCCTTAGGCGAAACTCGAATATAAGGCCCCCATGAACACAAGATATTCTCTATCCAAAGTATAGGAGATAAGATGTCTGATCGCGGGGTGGGGTTGTGCCCAGTGCCCAGAATGCCGGCTCTGCTAGGCTTCAGAGCGGCACGTCCCCTCCATTCATCTCTATGGGAGAGACAGAGATACAGCGTTCGTGTTTCTCCGACTCTCCCAATACATGAATACATGGAGGGGGCTTGTTGTCAACACCGTACAGGGATTATATTCACAGTGCATATTAACACTTTGCATTAACCCTGGCTATACTGAGATGTCACAGTGCATAATAACCCTGTACTGTGATGTCACATTGCATATTAACCCTGGGCTGGCTGTACTGTATGTGACATCACTGTGCATATTAACCTTGTACTGTGACTAACAGTACAGGGTTAACATGCACAGTGAGTGACATGACAGTACAGGGTACACTGGAGTGGGCACTGGGCAGGGCGGCAGCAGTGAGACACACACACACCTTGGGCTTATATTCACTGGTCGGGCACCACTGTCTGTCTGTGGGCGGCAGCCAGACAACGACTGAGGTGAGGGCCCTGGCTCCTTCTTTTACTCCCCTGCGTGGCTGTGCAGCGCTCTGGGTGCAGGGCTGGCAACATTCAGAAGACGTGCCTGTGCGCAGGGGCGGACTGAGAACCCTAATGGCCCCTGGGAAAAATAGATCAAGGGCCCCCTTCCAGGCCCCACCCATGATCTGCCTCCAGCCATGCCCATATCCCGCCTCCACCACTCGGTCGCACCGCGATCGTTACACCCCTGATACCATCACTACAGAAATACAGCACCCCTTACCTCCTACATCCAGTGACGTCTCCTTTGATGTAGATGTTTTGTAGACAATTTTGTCGACATTTCCGTCTCTGCAGTTTGACAAAAAAAAAAAATCTTAGTTTACTACTTTTCTATCATCCTCCCATCTTCTGGACAAATCATCATACTACCCCCAATACTGTGCCGCTGTGCTCCCCAATACTATAATGCAGAAACCGATAAAACCCCTGATAATACTAGTACCACACAGAGCCCCCCATATAAAATACCCCTTCTTTGTGGCCTCAGTAGAAGCCCCCCATAGTGCCCCATAATAATGTGCCAGTAACAAGTGCCCCCATAGACATCCCCCAATCATGTGCCAATTACAAGTGCCTTTTCCCCCATGTGCCAGTAACAAGTGCCTCTCCCCCCCATGTGCCAGTAACAAGTGCCCCTCCCCATGTGCCAGTAACAAGTGCTTCTCTTCCCCACCATGTGCCAGTATCAAGTGCTCCCCATGTGCCAGTATCAAGTGCCCCCATGTGCCAGTATCAAGTGCCCCCCATGTGCCAGTATCAAGTGCCCCCCATGTGCCAGTATCAAGTGCCTCTCTCCTTCCCCACCCCCCATGTGCCAGTATCAAGTGCCTCTCCCCCATGTGCCAGTATCAAGTGCCTCTCTCCCCCCCACATGTGCCAGTATCAAGTGCCTCTCTCCTTCCCCCCCATGTGCCAGTATCAAGTGCCTCTCTTCTTCCCCCCATGTGCCAGTATCAAGTGCCTCTCTCCTTCCTTTCCCCCATGTGCCAGTATCGAGTGCCTCTCTCCTTCTCCCCCCATGTGCCAGTATCAAGTGCCTCTCTCCTTCTTCCCTCTCATGTGCCAGTATCAAGTGCCTCTCCCCCCCCCCATGTGCCAGTAACAGATAGTCCGGAAAAAAAACAAAAAAACTTTTATTTACCTCCGCTGCGATGCAGGCCTCTTCTGGCCTGTGTCTCGCACTGTAGGACTCTGGCGGCGTGATGATGTCATCGTGCTGCATGAGCCGGCCTCTGATAGGCTGCCGGCACAAGGCCTGCAGCCTATCAGAGGAACAGGGAAGTCAGACGCTTCTCCCTCCCCTGCCCCACAGCACAGCCATCTGTATAGCTGTCCTAATGATGGCGATACAGATGATTATGGAGATGAATGCTTCCGCAATGGAAGCATTCATCTCCCTGTGGGCCCCCTTCCCGGCCGGGCTCTCGGACCAATTGTACTTGCGGCGGTGTCGGGTGGGAGCCAGAGCGAGGCCCCCACCAGTGCAAGGCCTTAGGCGGAGGCCTAAGTGGCCTAATGGAAGAGCTGCCTCTGCCTGTAAGTGAGTGGAACCAAAAGTTCTCCCCCATCCATAATGATACATTTCTTCTAAGAGTGTGCTTTATGGTGTCTATTAAGTATTTGTCTGTAACCATTTAATGTAAAAAAAAAAAAAAAAAAAGGTTTCTATGACACCACCTCCTGTACTGTAATCAGAAAGATCTGTTTGTAACATATGTCTCCTCTTGTCAGTACAGTCTCTTTTGTGTAGACCAGTGCTGTCTGACAGAAAGTTTCCAGATCTTGGCTAGACCATCATCATGTCCTTATGGAACTGGAACAGGAACAATTGTTTTGCATAGTTTTCTCATATGGCGGAGTAATAAACAGCTTGGCTGGATATAGTTCAAAACCAGGCAAGTTTGCTTGCAATTGATCATTTTGGCACTTTTGCACAGTCCAGTCCCTATGGATGCAAAGGAAAGTTCCATACAGTTGTGTACAAACTGGGGCAACTGAGGTCACCTACAGATTCTGAAGACCTGTATGAAAACTCATATTATGGCTATATGCACACGACCGTATGTGTTTTGCGGTCCTCAAATTGCGGATCCGCCCAAAAAAAAAAACAACGGATGACATCCGTATGACATCCGTTTTTTTGGGGCGGATCCATTGTAACAATGTCTAAAACGGACAAGAATAGGACATGTTTTATTTTTGGGCGGGGCTACGGAACGGACATACGGATGCGAATAGCACACGGTGTGCTGTCTGCATTTTTTGCGGATCCATTGAAATGAATGGGTCCGCATCCTATCCGCAGAAAAACGGAATGGACATGGAAAGAAAATACGTTCGTGTGCATGAGGCCTATCTCTGTGATTCCATTCTTTCATTGGAATAAAAGAAGATGCTCCACTGTGTGCTAAAATTTTAGACAGCTACACAAAAATGACCTGGCCATAACATTAAAACCTAATATGCCTAAGATTACATAGGTCCTGTTTGTGCCACCAAGACAGCTAAGACAGCTCTGACCCATCAATGTATAGAGTCCACAAGGCCGCTAAAATTGTCTTGTGGTATTTAGCTCCCACATATTAGCCCCATATTAACTTTGTCCACCGATTTCCCATAGAGCATCTTGGTACCATGTCTTCCTCAGGTAAGTGATGCACATGCACCTGGTTGTTCACATGTTGTAAAGTAAAACATTGTAGGCACTTTCGGTAGTTATCACAAGCAGGGGCGTACCTAGAGCATTTGGCACTCGGGGCGAACCCTTTGTTTGGCGGCCCCTGCCCCCTCCCCCCCCCCCCCCCCCCCCGAAAAAAGTTAAGAAAACATGCACAAACTTTTTTCAATGTTTTCAATAATATTTATTACAAAACATTCAGACGTCCGTATGTGTTTTGCGGATCCAATCCATGTATCAGTGGATCCGTAAAAATCATACGGACGTCTGAATGGAGCCGTATGGATCAATGACGGAGGTGATCAGGGAGTCTATATGGGTGATCACCCCTCTGTCATTGATCACCCCCCTGTAAGGCTCCATTCAGACATCCGCATGTGTTTTGCGGATCCGATCCATGTATCAGTGGATCCGTAAAAATCATACGGACCTCTGAATGGAGCCTTACAGGGGGGTGATCAATGACAGGGGGGTGATCAGGGAGTCTATATGGGGTGATCAGTGGTTCATAAGGGGCATCTCCTCTCCTACATAGCGCCACATACCTCTTACATCCAGTGATGTCACCTTTGATGTAGACGTTCTCTTTCCTCATCTTCTCCATTCAGACCAGACCGCCATGATGATTTTTCTGCCATCTCCCGTCTCTGCAGAGATTGAGAAACAGACATTAGTTTCCTGCCACCCCCAATACTATACTGCAGAAACAGTCCCCCTGGGAATACTACTATAGTGCCCTAGTAATCATGTTCCTCATAGCCCCCAGTAGTAGTAAAGCTCCCCATAATACCCCCTAGTGGTACTAATTTTCCCTATAATATGACAGTACATGAAATACCCCCACTTAGTGCCCGCAGTTGAGCTAATGTCCCCATAATGTATGCCAGTATAAAATACCCCTATATAGTGCCCCAGTAAATGCCCTCATACTGCTCCTCTCCCCCTTCCCCATAGTGTCCCCCATAATATGCCAGTAAAAAAATGCCCCTTAGTGCCCCCAGCAGATGCCCCTATAGTGCTCTTCCCCCACAATGTGCCAGTAAAAAAATGCCCCTTCTTAGTGCCACCATATGCCTCAATAGTGCTCCACTCCCCCATAGTGCCGCTCTCCCCTATAGTGCCTCCCATAATGTGCCAGTAAAAAATGCCCCCTTAGTGCCACCAAATGCCAGTGCCCCCCATAATGTTCCAATACAAAAGACCACTTTAGAGCCCCCACTTCCCCATAGTGCCCCCAAATAATGCCCCTATAGTAACACCAGATGCCCCATAGTGCTGCTCTCCCCTATAGTGCCCCCCAGAATGTGCCAATAATTAAAAAAAGCCCACAGATACCCCCATAGTGCTCCTCTCCCCCATGGTGCCCCCCCCCCATAATGTGCCAGTAAGAAATGCCCCCATAGTGCCAGCTCCCCCCCCCATAGTGCCAGCTCCCCCCCATAGTGCCAGCTCCCCCCCCCCATAGTGCCAGCCCCCCTATAGTGCCAGCTCCCCCTATAGTGCCAGCTCCCCCTATAGTGCCAGCTCCCCCTAGTGCCAGCCCCCCCCCATAGTGCCAGATCTCCCCCATAGTGCCAGCTCCCTCTATAGTGTCAGCTCCCCCTATAGTGCCAGCTGTCCCTATAGTGCCCCCCCATAGTGCTAGTTCCCCCATAGTGCCAGATCTCCCCCCATAGTGTCAGCTGCCCCATAGTGCCAGATCTCCCCCATAGTGCCAGATCTCCCCCCATAGTGCCAGATCTCCCCCCATAGTGCCAGATCTCCCCCCATAGTGCCAGATCTCCCCCCATAGTGCCAGCTCCCCCTATAGTGCCAGATCTCCCCCCATAGTGCCAGATCTCCCCCCATAGTGCCAGATCTCCCCCCATAGTGCCAGCTCCCCTTATAGTGCCAGCTCCCCCTATAGTGCCAGATCTCCCCCCATAGTGCCAGATCTCCCCCCATAGTGCCAGATCTCCCCCCATAGTGCCAGCTCCCCCTATAGTGCCCCCCTATAGTGCTAGTTCCCCCATAGTGCCCCTCCATAGTGCTAGTTCCCCCATAGTGCCAGCTCCCCCCCCCCCATAGTGCCAGGCCCCCCCCCCCCCCCCCGCAAAGAGGAAAAAAAAAACAAAAAAACGAATACTTACCTCCATCAGCTCAGCAGCGATGCAAGCCTTTTCCGGCCTGTGTCCCTGCTGTGTGCTGCCGGAGTAAGGCGTCGCGATGATAATGACATCGACGCGCTGCCTGAGCCGGCCTCTGATAGGCTGCAGGCATTAGTGCCTGCGGCCTATCAGAAGAACAGGGGAGGGACACGCCTCTCCCTCCCCTGCCCCACAGCTCACAGCCGCAATTACATCCAGGGCCGCGCCGCCTGTGGCGATCGGCGGTGCGGCCCTGAAGAATAAAAAATATAATTTATTTTTTTTAAAGACAGGCGGCCTGGCACCCCCCTTGTGAGTGGCACCTGGGGCGGCCCGCCCCCCCCGCCCCCCCCCCCCCCCCTTGGTACGCCACTGATCACAAGTCAGTATGGCTACTCTTGCTGGTCTGCAACCTCACTCTCCTCATGCTTCAGTGATGCTGATGCTATGGTCCCCACTGCTCTCCACATCCTTCCTGACATGCAGGAAATACCATAAAAGGCCACCCAATCGGTATCTGGGGTGGGTCACAGTGATTAGCTGAGAAGGCATCTCCACGCATTTTCTGTCTGTCCAACCAGTAACAGGAATTGGAGAACAGTCGAGAACAGAATAGCATCAAAACATCAAGGGCAAGATATTGGTGAGGTTAAGTTTGGCTTATTTTTGTAATTTTTAAGCCACTGTGACCCATATAAAAATGCTATACCCCTGAGCACATTTTGGATATTGATGACCTATTCTCTAGATAGGTTTTTAATATCAGATTTAGGGTCCATTCACATGTCCGTTGTTTCTTTCCTGATCTGTTCCGTTTCTTGCGGAACAGATCTGGACCCATTCATTTTCAATGGGTCCTGAAAAAAATCGGACAGCACAATGTCCGATTTTTTTCAGGACCCATTGAAAATGAATGGGTCCAGATCTGGTCCAGATCTGTTCCGCAAAAAACGGAACAGATCAGGAAAGAAACAACGGACGTGTGAATGGACCCTAATGGGGTTCATCACCTGGCTCACCCACAGTTCAGGTGTTTGCTGCAATACACTGGCACAACCTCTATACAGCGGACAGACCATTCTGCTTCTGGCGCCATCCACTGTTATGTTTCTGTTGGCTGCTGCAAACAGTTTATTTGTAGCGGTGCTGGGTGTCCGACTAACATCATCTGATATTGATTACATCCTATTTTCAATACATATGAATACAACCCGAGTTGAAAGTGCTTTAAATGCCTAGAAAATGTCTCTCTCAATAAAAATTCTCCGGAATTGAATCTTAAGAAATTCAGATTCTAACAAATCTGATTCTTTTTTAAAAATTCTGATCAAATTTAGATTCTAAAGAATTGATTCGCTCATCTCTATATGTAAGTAATAAACCTTTCTTCTCAGTATTCTAATATGTAAGTGAAAAACAGAGGCTGAAATATAGATCTTCAGTTTCTAAGGGTCAAATACAACTTTATAACTGGAAATTTGGCCATTAGTGAAATATCAGCAAAGCAAACTCTAAGGAGCTCATTTATTAAGACCAGCATTTGCCACGTGGGTCTTAAGTGTCTCTTTACTGCTGGAGTAAGTGCCAAAGTTATGGGGAGGTGCAGGCCTCCACATAACTTTGATGATTCCACCAACAGGCCGTCTGACAGACTTAAATCTACAAGGGCTCTTTCACACCTGCGTTCTTGTCTTCCGGAATAGAGTTCCGTCGTCGGGGCTCTATGCCGGAAGAATCCTGATCAATTTTATCCTAATGCATTCTGAATGGAGTGAAATCCGTTCAGGATGCATCAGGATGTCTTCAGTTCCGGAACGGAACGTTTTTTGGCCGGAGAAAATACCGCAGCATGCTGCGCTTTTTGCTCCGGCCAAAAATCCAGAAGACTTGCCGCAAGGCCGGATCCGGAATGAATGCCCATTAAAAGGCATTGTTCCGGATCCGGCCTTAAGCTAAACGTCGTTTCGGCTCATTGCCGGTTCCGACATTTAGCTTTTTCTCAATGGTTACCATGGCTGCCGGGACGCTAAAGTCCTGGCAGCCATGGTAAAGTGTAGTGGGGAGCGGAGGAGCAGCATACTTACCGTCCGTGCGGCTCCCGGGGCGCTCCAGAGTGACGTCAGGGCGCCCCAAGCGCATGGATCACGTGATTTCATGGCACGTCATCCATGCACATGGGGCGCTCTGACGTCATTCTGGAGCGCCCCGGGAGCCGCGCGGACTGTAAGTATACCGCTCCCCCGCTCCGTGCTCCTACTATGGCAACCAGGACTTTAATAGCATCCTGGGTGCCATAGTAACACTGAAAGCATTTTGAAGACGGATCCGTCTTCAAATGCTTTCAGTACACATGCGTTTTTCCGGATCCGGCGTGTAATTCCGGCAAGTGGAGTACACACCGGATCCGGACAACGCAAGTGTGAAAGAGGCCTTACTCACATAAATTTAAGCTATTTTCTACACTAAAAGTTGGCTTAGAAAGAGATGAAACGTACCTGCTGGCCTGCCCTCTTCCCTGCCCATGCCACTCCCCCTTTTATCGACCTGTTGGAAAAGTGGCATGTGGAGGGAAAAGTGGCAGATTTTGCCGCAAAATAGCAAGTGACAAAATCTGCGACTAATACCACCGTAGGTTCATAAATGAGCCCCTAAATCTTAGTATTCTGACATGAAAATGAACCAGTGTTATAGTGGAAATCCATGCGCACCACTGCTCCACTCCTCCAGGTGGGCACAGCCGCCATTTTGCTCACCTGTTCTAGTGCTCTTCTCTTCTGGTGGCTTGGACCCACCAGCGTCCCCCAACTACTACCCAGTGGACCTACCCAGCTAAAGTAGTACGGCCACCATTCCTCTCCTCCACGCAGGCTGGGGCCTATCTCCACAGTGCCTGTAGGGTTCATCAACTATGGGTTCTTAAGGTACCCTACTCTGTGGGAAAGGTGCATGAGCAACAGCGTCTAGTATGCTATTTCTCTGAAAAGGTGTGCTGTGGCTTATTTGCTTGTTCAATTCTACTTCACTTCTTGATTTGAGCCTTGACTGCCTGACCACTGTATGTGCTCTGACCTCAGACTAGTTATCAGGTTACATCAACCCTGCCTGCCTTCATCTATGCATGTCCCTGACTATGGTTTTGTCTTATCCCTTGGTGTTCAACACTGGTGCAACTACCAGGCCACAAGGCTGTGCATGTGAGTGGCTGGATATTGTAGTAGTGTTACTCACAGTTCCGACGCTCCCCGGGCTGCCATGCAGTGATGGGAAGGACACAACTGTTCTTCCCTCTGAGGCACACTCTGATTCTGGGGTTCTCTTGCCTGATGATGTTCGAGGTGCCCATGGTGTTGAGGGTTTTAGAGTGCAAAACAGTGTTCCTTTTGTTGTAGTGTAGAGTAATTTGTTGTACTTTACTGAAACAGTTTAGAAATAGCTCATAAAGGCACTGTGTACTTTGGATGCAGTCTTTACAAAAAACATATGCAATTCCCAATGTTATATATAGAAAGCTAGTTTTTATCTTGTAATCAGGCTATGTGATCTTTCTTTTATTTGCCATAAAGTATGCACTTTCTCTATCTCTGGATTTGTATACCCACAGTATACATAGTAGAAAACAATCTCTGAACAGGGAGCCATTTCTGTTCCTTCTGTCCTAGCTATGCCTGTGGCTTATATTGATTAGTGATGAGCGGCAGGGGCGAACATTTTGTATAATATTCGCCATATCTTCGTGAATTCTAATATTCGTTATATTCAACATATTTTTACGTAATAATCGGGGACGTAATGATCGAGTTAGTACGCGAGCGCATGACTTAATTTACGTGTGTGGTCTGGTTTCGCATTCAATACTGTAGAAAGTCTGCCGGATACAAAAATCCTGATCACTGTAAGTAATATTATATTACAGCACAGTTTATTTTTTACATATTGCATGCATGACAGAACAATTTTTATATGTAGATCGAGTCTTGCAAAATATTCGTACATACCAATATTAGCAATATTGATACAAATTTTTATTTTTCGTAATACAAACAACACAGTTTATCTGGTAAGAGTTGATATTACTGATTGGTGCACTAAGTATTATTGTTACTTCACAGCACTATGTTTGTAGCATGTATGTATGTACAACAGATAAATATCTCTTACATGGGCATAGCACATCCATTTTCTTGCCACTCAATATATACCACACACTATATACCACACACACACACACAATATATAGATTATATTTTATATCCATGAGCTTTCTTTGACTGACCATAAGTATTTGCTAGTTCATTTAGCGTTACCCAGGGTGCACCACGGGGAGGCGAACCAGCAGTACACCCCATACCGTACCGTCCCTTCACTAGACAGGTATATCTCTGCTTAGCTAGCCAATATCTGATTGCTCAGACCCCACCCACATACAATCGCAATGCAATCCGATTTTATAACTGTAACTGTCACCACCAGACATCTGAGAAGCTCTGACAGATGCCTTTCAGAACCTCCTCCTTGAGCTTCCTTTGTTTTGCTTTCAGTTCCTCATCTCATTAGCCTCTCTCAGCTGTCATGTAGTTGTACTGATTGCATCCCTTTAAATTCCTCCCCATAGTGCATCAGTGTGCGGTTTATATTACTTCCTGGAGTGTGTGTGCATGCTGATCCTACTTCTCAGTCTTCTACAAGATAAGTGTTGTGCATTCATTTGTGTTTTTCTGTTTGCTGGATCCCAGGTGACCCTGACTCCCTCCGTATCTAGTGTAGGGAGCCGGTGGTCGTGTCCCCTCACTATTATAGGGTGTTCAGGTGTTATACAGTCGAGGTACGAGGATATGCGATCATCTACCATTGGGATTTTCGCATAGGCTGAGCAGTAAGGGAGAGAGCCAGGTCTGATGCAGGGGTCTCCCTTTTTGTTCCTTAGTTTTGGATCCAGTGAGTCGTATATTCATTTTGTGTTGTCTTGTTTCCTGTACACCTTCCGTGACATTATAAACCGCCAAAACCGTCTCAAGCATGGATCCGGTTTCACTTTTGACTGAACGCTTGCAGGGTCTTTCATTGGAGGTAGCAGATCTCCGTAAGACTCTTTCTCAGTTTCAAGTGACCGGTTCAGCTTGCGTTCATGGAGTTTGTTCTGAGCCTAAGATCTCGCTCCCGGATACGTTCTCCGGGGGTAGTGAGAATTTTGTGCGTTTTAGAGAGGCTTGCAAACTCAATTTTCGCCTTCTTCCCCATTCCTCTGGTGATGAGGAACGGAGGGTGGGGATCATTATATCGCTGCTCAGGGGTAACGCTCAGTCGCTGGGCCTTTTCGCTGCCGGTGGGGGCACGGCCCCTCCGTTCAGTGGATGAATTCTTTTTAGCCCTGGGTCAGATATATGATGATCCGGATCGTATTGCTTTGGCTGAGTCTAGACTACGTCTGTTATGCCAGGGTAAACAATCCGCAGAGATATACTGCTCAGAATTTCGGAGATGGGCAGCTGATACTGGTTGGAATGATGCTGCACTCCGAAGTCAATTTTGCCATGGTCTTTCAGAGGGATTGAAAGATGCATTTGCCTTTCATGAGAGGCCTACCTCCTTGGACTCTGCCATGTCTCGGGCCGTTCGTATTGACAGGCGTCTTAGAGAGAGAGGAGAGATCACTCCTTCCTGTCATACTCAATCCCAGGACAGTGCAGTGGTCTCATTCAGTGCGCAGGGGTCTCAGTCGCTGTCAACCCCTTCTGAGCAGGAGCCCATGCAGCTGGGGTTGATTGCCTCTGACAATAGAAGATTCAGCCCGCATGGGAAGGTTTGTTTTTGTTGTGGAGGTATAAATCATTTGGCAAATGTTTGTCCCTCTAGGAGATTCAGGCAGTCTTTTGGGAGTAATAAAGAAACAAAAAGGAAAAAATCCTTTAAAAATGTTCCATCTGTTAACATTGGCAGGGTTGAGGCGGAAATTGAAGGTTTTCCGTTTGCTTGTAGTTCCCGTTTTGTCCTGCCTGCCAGGGTGGCGCTAGAGAGCAAGAACATTTTTTGTGAGATTTTTGTAGATAGTGGAGCAGCTGTCAATCTCATTGATAATCAATTTGCGATAACTCATGGTTTCCAGGTATGCACTTTGGGAAAGGATATTCCTGTTTTTGCTATTGATTCCGCTCCACTTTCTCAGAAATCATTAAAGGGCATAGTTCACAATATCCGTTTAATTGTGAGTGATGCTCATGTTGAGGATGTGTCATGTTTCGTCCTTAGCGGATTGCCTACTCCTCTAGTGTTGGGGCTACCCTGGCTCACTAAACATAACCCCACCATTGATTGGCAAGCGAGGCAAATAAATGGTTGGAGTGACTTTTGCAGAGAGAATTGCCTCACGACATCTGTTTCTGAGGTTTCTACTAAGACTGTACCATCTTTTCTCTCTGAATTTTCGGATGTCTTCTCTGAGAGTGGAGTTCAGGATTTGCCCCCGCACAGGGAGTACGATTGCCCTATTAATCTCATCCCAGGCGCCAAGCTGCCTAAATCTCGTTTATACAATCTCTCCCAACCTGAAAGGGTCGCTATGCGTGCTTATATCTCTGAGAGTCTGAGAAAAGGACACATACGACCCTCGAAGTCACCTGTTGCCGCTGGTTTTTTCTTTGTTAAGAAAAAAGATGGTTCTTTAAGACCTTGTCTGGATTTCAGGGAGCTGAACAGTATCACAATTCGTGACCCTTATCCGCTTCCTCTGATCCCGGACCTGTTTAACCAGATTGTTGGGGCTAAAGTTTTTTCCAAATTAGATCTAAGAGGGGCATACAACCTGGTCAGGGTCAGAGAAGGAGACGAATGGAAGACGGCCTTCAATACCCCTGAGGGCCATTTTGAGAATTTGGTTATGCCTTTTGGTTTGATGAATGCTCCAGCCGTTTTTCAGCATTTTGTGAACAGCATTTTTTATCATTTAATGGGGAAATTTGTATTAGTGTATTTGGATGACATTTTGATTTTTTCTCCTGATTTCAAAACTCATAAGGAACACTTACGTCAGGTCTTGCTCATCCTGCGGGAGAATAAATTGTACGCGAAACTGGAAAAATGTGTGTTTGCGGTTCCAGAAATTCAATTTCTGGGGTTTCTTCTCTCCGCTTCTGGTTTTCGCATGGACCCCGAGAAGGTCCGCGCTGTGCTTGAGTGGGAGCTTCCTGAGAATCAGAAGGCGCTGATGCGTTTTTTGGGCTTTGCCAATTATTACAGGAAGTTTATTTTGAATTATTCCTCTGTTGTTAAACCACTCACTGATATGACTAGAAAGGGGGTAGATTTTTCTTCCTGGTCGGTAGAGGCGCGTAAGGCCTTTTCTAATATCAAGGAGAGTTTTGCTTCCGCTCCCATCTTGGTACAACCTGATATTTCTCTACCCTTCATAGTTGAGGTTGATGCTTCTGAGGTGGGTGTGGGTGCGGTCTTGTCTCAGGGTTCCTCTCCTGCCAAATGGCGACCGTGTGCCTTTTTCTCGAAGAAACTCTCCTCCGCAGAGAGAAATTACGATGTGGGAGATAGGGAGTTGTTGGCCATCAAGTTGGCTTTTGAGGAATGGCGCCATTGGCTAGAGGGAGCCAGACACCCTATTACCGTGTTTACTGACCATAAAAATCTAGCCTACTTGGAGTCAGCCAAGCGTCTGAACCCGAGACAGGCCAGATGGTCTTTGTTCTTTTCAAGGTTTAATTTTGTTGTCACGTTCCGCCCTGGGGTTAAGAATGTGAAGGCAGATGCCCTGTCACGTTGTTTTCCGGGAGGTGGGAATTTTGAAGACCCGGGTCCCATTTTGGCTGAAGGTGTGGTGGTCTCTGCTCTTTTTCCTGAATTGGAGGCAGAGGTGCAGGTAGCCCAGTCAGAGGCTCCTGATCTTTGTCCTCCTGGGAGGTTGTTTGTGCCTCTCGCTTTAAGACACAAGATTTTTAAGGAACACCACGATACGGTCCTTGCTGGGCACCCGGGGGCAAGAGCCACAGTGGATCTCATCGCTCGGAGATTCTGGTGGCCGGCGCTTCGTAAGTCGGTTGAGGGTTTTGTGGCAGCCTGCGAGACCTGCGCTCGTGCCAAAGTCCCTCATTCACGGCCATCAGGTCCTCTCCTTCCCTTACCCATTCCTTCCCGTCCTTGGACACATCTGTCCATGGACTTCATTACGGACCTGCCTCGTTCCTCGGGGAAGACTGTGATTCTGGTGGTGGTGGACCGTTTTAGCAAAATGGTGCATTTCATCCCTTTTCCTGGCTTGCCCAATGCTAAGACGCTGGCGCAGGCATTTATTGATCACATTGTCAAATTGCATGGTATTCCTTCAGACATAGTCTCTGATAGGGGCACGCAGTTTGTTTCCAGATTCTGGAAGGCTTTCTGTTCTCGCTTGGGGGTTCGGTTGTCATTCTCTTCTGCTTTCCACCCGCAGTCGAATGGCCAGACAGAGCGCGTCAATCAGAATCTGGAGACATATCTGCGCTGTTTTGTGGCGGAGAATCAGGAGGATTGGTGTTCTTTTTTGTCCCTTGCTGAGTTTGCTTTAAATAACCGTCGTCAGGAGTCCTCTGATAAGTCACCATTTTTTGGTGCATATGGGTTTCATCCGCAGTTTGGGACATTCTCGGGAGAGGGGTCTTCTGGTTTACCTGATGAGGACAGATTCTCCTCGTCTTTGTCATCTATTTGGCAAAAGATTCAGGATAATCTAAAGAGCATGAGTGAGAGATATAAGCGTGTGGCAGATAAGAGACGTGTGCCTGGTCCGGACCTGAATGTTGGTGATCTGGTGTGGTTGTCTACTAAGAATATCAAATTGAAGGTTCCCTCCTGGAAGTTGGGTCCTAAGTTTATTGGGCCTTACAAAATCTTGTCTGTCATCAATCCTGTTGCCTACCGTCTTGATCTTCCTCAGACTTGGAAGATCCATAATGTTTTTCATAAGTCCTTATTAAAACCTTATGTCCAACCCATTGTACCCTCGTCTTTGCCTCCTCCTCCGATTATGGTTGATGGTAATCTTGAATTTCAGGTCTCTAGGATTGTGGATTCTCGTGTTGTCCGCGGTTCTCTCCAGTACCTCGTTCATTGGGAGGGTTATGGTCCTGAGGAGAGGATGTGGGTCCCAGTGACGGACATTAAGGCCACTCGTCTCATCAGGGCTTTCCATAGGTCCCATCCTGAGAAGGTGGGCTCTGAGTGTCCGGAGTCCACTCGTAGAAGGAGGGGTACTGTCACCACCAGACATCTGAGAAGCTCTGACAGATGCCTTTCAGAACCTCCTCCTTGAGCTTCCTTTGTTTTGCTTTCAGTTCCTCATCTCGTTAGCCTCTCTCAGCTGTCATGTAGTTGTACTGATTGCATCCCTTTAAATTCCTCCCCATAGTGCATCAGTGTGCGGTTTATATTACTTCCTGGAGTGTGTGTGCATGCTGATCCTACTTCTCAGTCTTCTACAAGATAAGTGTTGTGCATTCATTTGTGTTTTTCTGTTTGCTGGATCCCAGGTGACCCTGACTCCCTCCGTATCTAGTGTAGGGAGCCGGTGGTCGTGTCCCCTCACTATTGTAGGGTGTTCAGGTGTTATACAGTCGAGGTACGAGGATATGCGATCATCTACCATTGGGATTTTCGCATAGGCTGAGCAGTAAGGGAGAGAGCCAGGTCTTATGCAGGGGTCTCCCTTTTTGTTCCTTAGTTTTGAATTCAGTGAGTCGTATATTAATTTTGTGTTGTCTTGTTTCCTGTACACATTCCGTGACAGTAACATTAAATCTAATATTTCCCCTTCAAAGACGTAACTACTTTTTGCTGTTTTGTTGAGGAAACTTTTTTGAAAACTTGTATTTAAAAAAACTGGGATTATATGTTTGCATCTTTTAGCCTGCAGTGAATGTTGGTACGGGTATACGACAGGACCTGGAAAAGAGAGGAGAAGCAGGCCATCATCAGGGTTCTCCGTTTTGAATTATGTAAAAAATTTGGACTGAGGCACAGAAAGAACGCCATCCAGAAAGAGTGGTGTGATCTTAAGTGCTTTCAGTCTGATCGCATAAGAGAGATGAGTCAAAGATTATGCCCAGGTACAATGCTTACATGTCTTTTGTATCTCTCTCTACAACACTCTGTAATGTATATATTCAGTTATGCTGCTAATCCGTACAGCTGTAGAAGGGTTAACACACAACCTCTTAAATAATTTTTCTTAACTCATCACGTAATCCTGAAACAAAAGCCATTTAAAAAAAATTGTTTAAAGCATTTAGTTGCATTTAGTTTACATAACACGTCTCATAAAGCATGTGTGTTAACTCTACTACATCCGTATTTCATCCCTTTAAGGCCTCTTTCAGACTACCGTATGGCTATTTCAGTGTTTTGCGGTCTGTTTTTCACGGATCCGTTGTTCCGTTTTTTTGTTTCCGTTCTGTTTCCGTTTTCAGTTCTGTTTTTCCGTATGGCATATAAAGTATACAGTAATTACATAGAACAAATTCAGCTGGGCATAACATTTTCAATAGATGGTTCAGAAAAAAATGGAACGGATACGGAAGACATACGGATGCATTTCCATATGCATTCTGTTTTTTTTGCGGACCCATTGACTTTAATGGAGCCACGAAACGTGATTTGTGGCCAAATATAGGACATGTTCTATCTTTCAACGGAACGGAAAAACGGAAACGGAATGCATACGGAGTACATTCCATTTTTTGCGGACCCATTGAAATGAATGGTTCCATATACGGACCGTATACGGAACACAAAAAACGGCCCGCAGAACGGAAACAAATAAACGGTAGTGTGAAAGAGGCCAAAAAATGATTACTTATTACCTGGTGTGACACGTACAAAATCATCCGGTTACATCATACATCGCTACGTCGCTGTGAGTGTATACATATATATATATATATATAGTTATACACACAGCGTGGTACATGTATGATGTCACCGGATGATTTCATACGTTTCACACACAAATAAATATACTGTAGGTCATTTTGTTTATATATACAGTACAGACCAAAAGTTTGGACATAACTTCTTGCCATAATACAAATTCTAACAGTCTATTTAGTAGGACTATCAGCTGTGTATCCACCTGACTTCTCCACAACGCAACTGATGGTCCCAACCCCATTTATAAGCCAAGAAATCCCACTTATTAAACCTGACAGGGCACACCTGTGAAGTGAAAACCATTTCAGGTGACTACCTCTTGAAGCTCATTAAGAGAATGCCAAGAGTGTGCAAAGCAGTAATCAAAGCAAAAGGTGGCTACTTTGAAGAACCTAGAATATGACATATTTTCAGTTGTTTCACACTATTTTGTTATGTATATAATTCCACATGTGTTAATTCATATTTTTGATGCCTTCAGTGTGAATCTACAATTTTCATAGTCATGAAAATAAAGAAAACTCTTTGAATGAGAAGGTGTGTCCAAACTTTTGGTCTGTACTGTATATATATATATATATATATATATATATATAAAAGAATAGCTTAACAAATGAATAAATACATCAAAACTTATTAAAGGGAGTCTTTCATGTAAACACCACTAACATCATGATCTCCCTTACCTTCCCCCTTGTCAAATCTTACCTTTCATATTGCTGTCCATCGCCTGTATTCTGTGAAAAACATTTATTTCACATGCTAATTATCTTCTATAGGTGCCCAGGGGCAGCGTTGATGCGTCCGATGCCCCTGCTCCTCAGTGCTTTTCAAAGCAAACCACTCCACTTTCACCCCTCTGGCCCGCCCTAGGTTCTTCTGTTTCCATCCTCTCTTCACCACCACGCCTGCGCTGTTCAACATAATCCTCGCGCCTGCGCACTGCATTACCCACAATGCGCAGAGGCAGCCGAGCGTTTATTGCGCATGCGCAGGTGCGGGATTTAGCAGTGAAGAGAGAATGGAAAAAGAAGAACCTAGGGCAGGCCAGAGCGGTGAAAGGAGAGTGGTTTGCTTTAAAAAGCGCCGAGGGGTATGGGCACCGGACGCATTAACGCCACCACTGGGCACCTATAGAGGCTAATTAGCATATAAAATAAAAGCGTTTTTCACAGAATACAGGCGATGGACAGCAATATGAAAGGTAAGATTGTAATAGGGGTAAGGTAAGGGAGATCATGATGTTAGTGGTGCAAAATGATGATTTTACATGAAAGACTCCCTTTAACCAGCGATAAACTCCTGAATGCCTAAAAAGCATATAAAACTCTAGTTCGCTCGCCACCTATCGGCAAGCGACTTTACCCCTCCTTCTAATAATAAAGTGACCGTGGCAACTAAATCAACAAGGAGAGAGGGCATTCAGCAGATCTTCAAAATGCGGCTTGGCAGACAGAATAACTCTGGCAGTCACAAAAAATGATATACCCAACATAACACCATCCAATAACCCCTTATCTAATTTGTAACTACCTTTTAACTTTTACTAGCTAGTTTTACCCATCTGTAACACTGGTTTTGGCATGTTATTTAACACCAAAATGAGGCAAATACACCATGGGGATAATCATAATCCCATGCAGATCCCTCCATATAGGAATTTCTGGATCTTTACTTTTGCTATGATTTCGTCTAAATTCTTAACATTGTGTGATTACAGGTGTTACCGTTCCATCGGTCAGCCACTGAAGATCCAAAAAGGATTTGAACGTGGTGGAGGTCTCCATGGATGAGGAGGAGTTGGGGGAGCAGGCGGAGGGAGAGCAGCCCGGACCCTCCGATAATGTTGCGGCCCCTCCCCCACCTGATGTGGGCGAAATGGTGGAGGTAGAGGCAGAGCAGTCCGGACCCTCCCACCCCACAGGATTCCCTTCCCCCACCTCCAGAAGAGGAGGAGGCTGTCTACACCCCCCATTAGGAGGGTAAATATGTATACACATCAATATAATTCAGTATACATAACATATTCGCAAACATCCCACCATCCCCCCACCACCCTGCATCTCCAGAGCTGCAATGCACATGTGTAATGAATCCGAACAATAGCAACCCTTACTTAACATGTCTGCCTGTTTAGCTGAGCAGCCTTTGCACTCCGGTTTCCAAGCGATTATGCCTGGGGCCGGGGGTTTGTTGGTCATAATAGTGCGTCCCTGTGCATCAAGTCATGTCCCGCAGCGGCGTACTATTATGGGCCGGTTGTGAATTGTTTAAAAGTGCCAACAATGATGGGACAACAGAAACTACAGTACTAGAAAACAACAGAACTGCACCCTAAATCTGTAAACTACCTAAAAACTATTAACTAACCAAATAAATAACATTATACTCTATCCGAACTATCACTAAGCAAACAACACTATATGAATTTAGATGTAAATTGGCAGTGTTTAAACACATACTCCACACAATGCACTAATTGTCTTGTAACCTGAATTGCAATATTATAATTTTTTTTTTAAACAAACAGTACTCAAGAAATGCATCAAACGCATGGCCCAGATGCAGCGTTACCACCTAAACGCCATGCAGGATGTTAACAAGCTGCTAATGTGGGTCAACAAGAAGGTGAAGCACATTAATAAAATGCACCTTCAAGGGATGCAGGAAATGGGGGAGCTACTTGGCAAACTGAAAAAGTTGCCCTAGAGGCCTTTTTTTAAATTTAGTTAATAAATAGTTTTTGATGAGTTATAACGCGTGCTTTAGTTTTTTTATAATGTTATGTTATGGTGTAATTTTAACTGATAACTTAGTTGTAAGGCCCCTTTAGTCCAGGGTCAAACTCATCTGGATCAGGACAGACAGCAGTAGGTACATGTTAACACTGTCGTATAAGGCCCACACCTAACTCAGCAGTGTTAGGACATACAGCAGCAGGTATTTGTAACGGTGAAGTATAAAGCCCACACATAAGTCATCAGGGTCAGGACAGACAGCCGCAGCAGCAGCAGCAGCAGGTAGATGGCAACGGTCGAGTATAAGGCCTACACATAGTTCGGCATAACTCAGCAGGACAAGCAGCAGCAGGTTCTAAGTGTGCACTGTGCAGCAGGAATGTGTTCCCAGGAATGGGCCCCCATCAGACCAGGGCAAAACCATAAATAAACTAAGACACGTCTGTCAGCAGCACGTTGTAAGTGAGCAGCAGGAATGCGCTAACATGCAAAAAAAGCACTATTTTACATTGTAAAATTTGTATTTACATTTTTTTACTTTTTGAAACCACACAAATTTTTTTTACTAAATTAGCTAGACACTTCCTGCATCGGTCTGCTTTCAGTTTCCATATCGTGCACATCGAGTCTGTGGCAGAACTCTACGGTAGGGCAGACAGCCTCACTGTGTGCTGATTCCTCCAAGCCAGAGGGCAGTAGGAGTGGAGGTGTTTTGCAGCGGCTCTCTCATCCTCCTTTTGTCTGTGAGGAGGAATGGGTACTGCTGCTCTCCCCACCCATACTCGATCAGCACTGCACACACGCTGTGCTCCGGCCAACAGCAGGATCCATCTGTCCTATGCCCGTCTGAGCACACAAGGCAGTGATGAGCCAGCTTGCCTCGGCAAGGGTGTGGAAGTGTCCCCTGCTCAGCCACCGGGATTAGTTCACCTTCCCATCAGTGAAGACTCAGCCACGGTCCCCGGCTGCTAGCGGGGTCCTCGGCGGCTGCCTCCAGTGCACAGTCCGGATCATCAATCGCAGGTCATGTTGCAGAATAAGCCTTTAGATACGAAGCTTGTCTACATCGGGGAGGTGGGGTAGTGTTACACAGCCCAGGGCAGACTTCACCAGGAAGGGGCTGACAGGCAAAGTGGAGCACCTCCACTGTCAATGAATATAGTGCTATATATTCGTAATGACGAATATTCCTTTTTTTTTTAAACAGTACACAGGCGGACACTAACCCTTCCCTTCTTTTAGCTTGTGGGCAAATATGTAGAATATAGTATATTCTACATATTCTCCCACAAGCTAAAAGAAGGGAAGGATCAGTGTCCGCCTGTATACTGTTTAAAAAAATAAAAAAAGAATATATACCAATATAGCAAATATAAAAAAAAATAATATATAGCAATATAGCAAATATAGTGCTATATTCGTTTTTTAGAAAAGTCGTCATCTGAACATGAACACGTGATTCCTCCCTGTTTCTTGCTTGTGGGCCAGAAATGCTATATTGGAGGGGCTGGTAGTAAACTGGTGGGCCAATAACTTAGAATAGATGGGGCACTGGTTCAGGAATCCATGACACAGTTTTAGATCCCTGTCATAGCATGGAGGAAGTGGGAGGTGCAGTTTGCAGGCCCCCTGAGTCTATGACTGATGAATGTGATGGTACAGACACTGCAGCTTGAGGTTGTGGTGCAGGAGCAGTAGTGGACATGGCGTCCAATTATGCAGAGATAGTATGCAGGTAACACAGCAGTTGCACCTGGTGACCAAGCTTAGAGGTCAACTCTTTATATACTTCAGGTGAGCCAGCAGGTTGCATAGACTGAGCAAACTGTTATGGCAGTTGGTGTGGAACTACTATGTTAACCAAATGTGGTCATCCTCTTATGCCAGCTACACAGATGTGTTTGACAAAAATGACTCCTCTGTCACACTGGCCCTACGAATGCCTCATCAACTTGTTGCCTAAAATCACTTTGCCACATGACCTTATCTTCCTATTGTCTCAAGACATGTCTGTTTATGTTAAGTAGAACCGTGAAGGAAAATTCATCTGGAAGACCCCCTTTCTGGCAACTTTTTATTTGTCTAGAAAAAGGATGGTTCTCTTCTGCTGTGTAAGATTACAATGGTCTGAATAAGATCATGGTGACAAACAAGTACCCTCTGTCCCTAATACCCGAGCTCTTTGATATACTCCTTGGAGCCAGAGTGTTCATTAAGTTGGATCTCCATGGGGCTTACCACTTGATCCATAAGTTGACAAGTGAAAGAATGCTTTTAATACCCATGATGGCCATTACAAGTACTTAGTTATGTACTTCTGGCCCGTACTTAGTTATGCCCTTTGGCCAGTACTTAGTTATGCCCTTTGGCCCGTATAATTCTCCCACTATCTTCATGAATTTTGGTTAATGTTTCTGTGACTTGCTTAATGCATGTCTCATGGTCTACCTAAATAACATCTTGATCTTCTTACCAGACTTGACAGAACACTGGAGTCCTCCATCGCTTTCAAGAGAACACATTATATACCAAGTTTGAGAAGTGCCTTTTTACGAGAACTTCCCTTCCTGGGTTATGTAATTTCTGATCATGGTATTCAGATGGACCAAGAGAAGATGACTGCAGTTCTGCAATGGCCTCATTCTACAGGCCTGAGAACCATCTAAAAGTTCTTGGGCTTTGACAATTACTTGTAGCAATTCATTCCTCACTCTTCTACCCTCACTGCCCTTATATCTGCTCATACTGAATAAGGTATGAATGGACACCAGAGACCAAGCCTATGTTTCTGTTTCTCAAGCAGGCTTTCTCTTCTGCCTTCATTCTCTAAACACTTCTTTTTGGAGGTGGATGCATCCTCCATGGGAGCCTGAGCTGTCCTTAATCAGAAGTGTTCTTCCTGTAACATGGTAACATGTGACAGAGTCAAACTATTCCTAAGGAGACAGAGAACTGCTTGCCATTAAGTTGAAACATCTTCTGGGGGGGGGGGGGGGTTATCATCGTCATCATCTAGGCTTTTAAAGAGTTAATGCTATAGTTCACTGCTAAAGGATTAATATTATGGTTCATTAGTAATGCTGTTAAGTGTTCACTGTGATACTATGATCTAAGCATTATGCAACCCCAAAAGAGATAACCAAGATAACACTGTACCATGTGTTATCAGTGTCAATTTTACCTCAACTAAAATAAACTTACACTAGATACTAGCTTCTCTGGTGCCATACTGGCCTCCATTAAATTAGAGAATGCAGGTTCCACATGTTGGTTGGTACTTCTAGAGGTGGTAAAGAAAAAACTATTAGTACCAGTGATGATTTCTTTTGGTTCCAGTAAGGGTACTGAGGAGTCCTTTATTGACTCGGGTTCCGCCTCTAGTTTTTCCTTATCTGATGTTGAGAAGCTGCCCCCCCCCCCCCCCCACAGACCAATAAACAAGGACCCGGCACTCCAATACATCCTTGGCTACACATAAAGGAGGGCATCATACACACCCTTTAAACATTATGATTGATGGCCTGCTGGTGACCCTCAAAAACATTTGGATCAAGGGCCTTCTGATCTGACCATCTAAAACATTAGGGGTGAGGGCCTGCTTCCGCTTTGGTGACTCTACAGGGAGTGCAGAATTATTAGGTAAGTTGTATTTTTGAGGATTAATTTTATTATTGAACAACAACCATGTTCTCAATGAACCCAAAAAACTCATTAATATCAAAGCTGAAT
Source organism: Bufo gargarizans (assembly GCF_014858855.1). NCBI lineage: Eukaryota > Metazoa > Chordata > Amphibia > Anura > Bufonidae > Bufo > Bufo gargarizans. The sequence goes on along the minus strand of NC_058080.1, from coordinate 418,490,502 downwards.
ATTTTTGGAAGTAGTTTTTAGTTTGTTTTTAGTTTTAGCTAGTTTAGGGGGATATCTGTGTGTGCAGGTGACTATTACTGTGCATAATTATTAGGCAACTTAACAAAAAACAAATATATACCCATTTCAATTATTTATTTTTACCAGTGAAACCAATATAACATCTCAACATTTACAAATATACATTTCTGACATTCAAAAACAAAACAAAAACAAATCAGTGACCAATATAGCCACCTTTCTTTGCAAGGACACTCAAAAGCCTGCCATCCATGGATTCTGTCAGTGTTTTGATCTGTTCACCATCAACATTGCGTGCAGCAGCAACCACAGCCTCCCAGACACTGTTCAGAGAGGTGTACTGTTTTCCCTCCTTGTAAATCTCACATTTGATGATGGACCACAGGTTCTCAATGGGGTTCAGATCAGGTGAACAAGGAGGCCATGTCATTAGTTTTTCCTCTTTTATACCCTTTCTTGCCAGCCACGCTGTGGAGTACTTGGACGCGTGTGATGGAGCATTGTCCTGCATGAAAATCATGTTTTTCTTGAAGGATGCAGACTTCTTCCTGTACCACTGCTTGAAGAAGGTGTCTTCCAGAAACTGGCAGTAGGACTGGGAGTTGAGCTTGACTCCATCCTCAACCCGAAAAGGCCCCACAAGCTCATCTTTGATGATACCAGCCCAAACCAGTACTCCACCTCCACCTTGCTGGCGTCTGAGTCGGACTGGAGCTCTCTGCCCTTTACCAATCCAGCCACGGGCCCATCCATCTGGCCCATCAAGACTCACTCTCATTTCATCAGTCCATAAAACCTTAGAAAAATCAGTCTTGAGATATTTCTTGGCCCAGTCTTGACGTTTCAGCTTGTGTGTCTTGTTCAGTGGTGGTCCTCTTTCAGCCTTTCTTACCTTGGCCATGTCTCTGAGTATTGCACACCTTGTGCTTTTGGGCACTCCAGTGATGTTGCAGCATTGAAATATGGCCAAACTGGTGGCAAGTGGCATCTTGGCAGCTGCACGCTTGACTTTTCTCAGTTCATGGGCAGTTATTTTGCGCCTTGGTTTTTCCACACGCTTCTTGCGACCCTGTTGACTATTTTGAATGAAACGCTTGATTGTTCGATGATCACGCTTCAGAAGCTTTGCAATTTTAAGAGTGCTGCATCCCTCTGCAAGATATCTCACTATTTTTGACTTTTCTGAGCCTGTTAAGTCCTTCTTTTGACCCATTTTGCCAAAGGAAAGGAAGTTGCCTAATAATTATGCACACCTGATATAGGGTGTTGATGTCATTAGACCACACCCCTTCTCATTACAGAGATGCACATCACCTAATATGCTTAATTGGTAGTAGGCTTTCGAGCCTATACAGCTTGGAGTAAGACAACATGCATAAAGAGGATGATGTGGTCAAAATACTAATTTGCCTAATAATTCTGCACTCCCTGTAGTTAACCTGCGACAATTCATTTGGATGTCTGGCCTATCAACTTTCGATGTTATTGTCAGCACAAATCATTGTAACTACGGGTAACGGGGAATCAGTGTTTGATTCCGGAGAGGGAGCCTAAGAAACGGCTACGGCTATAACATCCAAGCAAGGCAGCATGTGCGCAAATTACCTATTAGCTATAATTAGGTGAGGGCCTGCTGGTGAGCTGACCCAGTAAAAGATTTTAGGTGCGGGCCTGCAGGTGAGCTGACCCTGTGAAAGATTTTAGGTGCGGGCCTGCTGGTGACCCTCAAAAACATTTGGAGCAAGGGCCTCAAAAACATTTGGAGCAAGGGTCTTCTGATCTGACTATCTAAAACATTAAGGGCGAGGGCCTGCTACTGAGCTGATCATCAAAAAAATTATGGTTGAGGACCTGCAGGTGAGCTGACCCTGTAAAAGATTGTAAGTGAGGGCCTGCAGGTGAGCTGACCCTTTAAAACATTATATGCGAGGGCCTGCAGGTGAGCTGACCTTGTAAAAGATTGTAGGTGAGGGCCTTCTGGTAATCTGACCCTCTAAAAGGTTATAGGTGAGGGCCTGCAGGTGAGCTGACGCTGTAAAAGATTATATGCAAGGGCCTGCAGGTGAGCTGACCTTGTAAAACATTATATGCGAAGTCCTGCAGGTGAGCTGACTCTGTAAAACATTATATGCAAGGGCCTGCAGATGAGCTGACCTTGTAAAAGATTGTAGGTGAGTGGCTGCAGGTGAGCTGATCCTTTAAAACATTAAATTTGAGAGCCTACAGGTGAGCTGACCCTCTAAAACATTATATTCGAGGGCCTACAGGTGAGCTGACCCTGTATAAGATTGTAGGTGAGGACCTGCAGGTGAGCTGACCCTTTAAAACATTATATGCGAGGGCCTGCAGGTGAGCTGGCCCTGTAAAACATTATATGTGAGGGCCTGCAGGTGAGCTGACCTTGTAAAAGATTTTAGGTGAGGGCCTGCTGGTGATCTGACTCTCTAAAAGGTTATAGGTGAGGGCCTGCAGGTGAGCTGATGCTGTAAAACATTATATGCAAGGGCCTGCAGGTGAGCTGACCTTGTAAAACATTTTATGCGAGGTCCTGCAGGTGAGCTGACTCTGTAAAACATTATACGCAAGGGCCTGCAGGTGAGCTGACCCTGTAAAAGATTGTAGGTGAGTGCCTGCAGGTGAGCTGACCCTGTAAAACATTAAATACGAGAGTCTACAGGTGAGCTGACCCTGTAAAACATTATATTCGAGGGCCTACAGGTGAGCTGACCCTGTAAAACATTATATGCGAGGGCCTGCAGGTGAGCTGACCCTATAAAAGATTGTAGGTGAGGGCCTGCTGGTTAGCTGACCCTCTAAAAGGTTGTAGGTAAGGGCATGCAGGTGAGATGACTCTGTGAAAAATTATATGCGAGGGCCTGCATGTGAGCTGACCCTGTAAATCATTATATGCAAGGGCCTGCAGGTGAGCTGACCCTGTAAAACATTATATGCGAGGGCCTGCAGGTGAGATGACCCTGTAAAACATTATATGCAAGGACCTGCAGGTGAGCTGACCCTATGAAACATTATATGCAAAGGTCTGCAGGTGAGCTGACCCTGTAAAACATTATATGCGAGGGCCTGCTGGTGAGCTGACCCTTTAAAACATTATATGCGAGGGCCTGCAGATGTGCTGACTCTGTAAAACATTGTAGGTGAGGGCCTGCAGGTGAGCTGACCCTATAAAATATTATTTGCAAGGACCTGCAGGTAAGATGACCCTGTAAAACATTATATGCGAGGGCCTGAAGGTGAGCTGACCCTGTAAAAGATTGTAGGTGAGGGCCTGAAGGTGAGCTGACCCTGTAAAACATTATATGCAAGGGCCTGCAGGTTAGTTGACCCTATAAAACATTATATGCGAGGGCCTGCAGACGAACTGGCCCTGTAAAAGATTGTAGGTGAAGGCCTGCTGTACGATCAGTGTGGGGGGAAAACTCCACACTGAACACAGGAGGGAAGGGGAACAGTAACTGGGCCTGGAAACTAGGGAAGAAACATGTCACCTCCTAAAGAACCCTAATCCGGGCCCTAACTACCTATCAATATGGATAGACATTGAAGGTGCGAATACTCATATGCAGAATACCTAGGCCCTTATTTCCCTATAAGGACCTGGAATAAGATTAGGATCAGAGACAACCCATTCCTCCCCAGATGGACGAATGGAAGTCTCTGTCTCAGGCCCAGATACAAACAACAGGGAATAAAACAAACACAAACAAAAGCGACACTTAACTTCTGTAGAGAAGGACGAGTAGGAACACCAGAGACGACCTTACACCAGCTCAGCCAAACCCAAGTGAAGCTATCTACTGCATAGTCAGAAGGGTGGGGTCAGAATATAAAGCGTAGAAAGGATAACCACTGAGCAACAGCTGAGAAAAGGGAAGGAGTCATTAACCCTATCAATACTGAATCAAGAGAAATCAAGAAGGCTGTTAGATTCCTCCACGCTCAGCTAGTCTCACTGATCTCCTGACATCAGTCACCTGAGGGACCATGACAGTACCCCCCTTCTACAGGTGACCTCCAGGCACCCAGGACCGACCTTATCAGGATGGGCTCTGTGAAAGGCCTTCACCAGACGATTTGCATTAACATCGGCCGCAGGAACCCTCATCCTCTCCTCTGGTCCCTAACCCTTCCAGTGGATGAGATACTGGAGGGATCTACGGAGTACTCGGGAGTCCACAATCCTGCTGATTTGAAATTTTAAATTAACGTCTGCCATGACAGAAGCGTGAGGCAAGGAGGATGGCTGAACAGGTTCGACACATTTCTTCATCGACTTATAAAATAAGTTATGAATTTTCAAAGCCTGCGGAAGTTCAAGACGGAAGGCTACAGGGTTAGCAATGGCAGGGATCTTATATGGACCAATAAATCTTGCGCCCAACTTCCAAGAAGGTACCTTAAAGAGGACCTTTCATCAATATAATTTTATTTAAATGACCCCCCTACCTAATAGTCCGGCATCCACTGATGTTCCCCCTTTTTTTTTTTTTTAAAATCGACCCCCGAATCTTGAAATAACAGCCTTTTTCTTCTGCTGCAGCGTCTGTCAATCAGACGCTTTTTTGTAGGGGGCGTTGCTCAAGTCTTTTCTTTGCTATTCTCCTTGGCTGAGAGCGCAGCCAATCGCAGCGCTCTCTCTCAGCCAGGGAGAAGGAGCTCAAGTTCTCGCGAGAATCGCGAGAACTTGAGCTACCTAACATCCGGGTTCCAGCGCCATCTTGGATTCCCCTGACGAGGATCGCGGCGGGTGAGGAAGCAGCGCAACGAGCGGCAGGGTAAGTATTAGAATATACCCCTAGACATAAGGGGTATATTCTAATACTTACCCTGCCGCTCGTTGCGCTGCTTCCTCACCCGCCGCGATCCTCGTCAGGGGAATCCAAGATGGCGCTGGAACCCGGATGTTAGGTAGCTCAAGTTCTCGCGATTCTCGCGAGAACTTGAGCTCCTTCTCCCTGGCTGAGAGAGAGCGCTGCGATTGGCTGCGCTCTCAGCCAAGGAGAATAGCAAAGAAAAGACTTGAGCAACGCCCCCTACAAAAAAGCGTCTGATTGACAGACGCTGCAGCAGAAGAAAAAGGCTGTTATTTCAAGATTCGGGGGTCGATTTAAAAAAAAAAAAAAAGGGGGAACATCAGTGGATGCCGGACTATTAGGTAGGGGGGTCATTTAAATAAAATTATATTGATGAAAGGTCCTCTTTAAGATTAATGTTTTTTTGTGGACAGCCACACAGAATCACCCACTCTCAGGTCCGGAACATTCATACGCACTCTCAGGTCCGGACCATTCATACGTCTCCTGTCAACCACACGCTTATACCTGTTGCCCATCTTTTTCAGGTTATTTAGAATTTTCCGCCAAATCTAAGACAAAGAAGAGGAAAATCTTTCCTCCTCAGGAATACTGGAAGTTTGAGAACCAGAAAATGTGCCAAACTGTGGATGGAATCCATATGCCCCAAAAAACTGCGACTTATCAGTGGACTCCTGTCTACCTTTATTAATGGCAAACTCAGCTAACGACAAGAATGAAGACCACTCCTCCTGGTTCTCCGAAACAAAACATCTCAAGTAAGTCTCCAGATTCGGATTGGTGCGCTCCGTCTGTCCATTCGACTGAGGATGAAAAGCCAAAGAAAAGGACAATTGTACCCCCAGTCAAGTACAGAACGCTTTCCAGAATCTGGAAACAAACTGAGTACCCCGATCAGACACCACATCTGAGGGAATGCCATGTAGTTTCACGATGTTATCGACAAACACCTGTGCAGGAGTTTTGGCATTAGGTAGAGCAGGCAATGCTATAAAATGCGCTATTTTGCTAAACCGATCAACTACCACCAGGATGACTGGATTGGTAAATCCATGATAAAGTCCATAGACAAATGCGTCCAAAGTCTGGACGGGATGGGTAACGGAAGAAGAGATCCAGAAGGCCAAGTATGTGTCATCTTAGCACAAGCACAAGTACAACAGGCTGACACATAGTCCTCAACACACTTACTCAGCCCCGACCACCAAAATCGCTGCGAGATGAGATCGACAGTGGATCTACCCCCAGGGTATCCAGCCAGAACATTACAGTGATGTTCCTCAAGTACCTTGTGACATAAGTCTGAAGGAACAAACAATTTCCCTGGAGGTCAAGAGTCCGGTGCATCCTCTTGGGCCTCCAACACCTTAGCCTCAAGATCAGGATATAGGGCATATATGACTACCCCTTCAGACAAAATAGGACTAGGATCTTTAGAATCATCCCCCCCAGGAAAGCTGCATTACAAAACATCTGCCTTGACGTTCTTAACCCCAGGGCGGTAGGTGACAATGAAGTTAAATCTGGTGAAAAACAGCAACCATCTGGCCTGCCTTGGATTCAGTTGTTCGGCCAACTCAAAGTAAGCCAGATTTTTGTGATCAGTAATTACCGTAATAGGATGAATTGCTCCTTTTAACCAATGGCACCATTCTTCAAAAGCCAACTTAATGGCCAGCAATTCCCTATTACCAACGTCATAATTTTTTTCAGCAGTCGAGAGTTTTTTAGAGAAAAAAGCACAAGGGTGCCATTTACTAGGTGTAAGACCTTGCGACAAAACTGCTCCCACCCCTACCTCTGATGCGTCAAACTCTACAATGAATGGCTGAGACACGTCCGGTTGCACCAGAATAGGGGCTGAAGCAAAACATTTCTTCACGGCAGAAAAGGCTTGTAATGCCGCCTCAGACCAAACAGAGAAATCGACCCCCTTCCTAGTCATTTCGGTTGAATAGTTCAAGATGAATTTACGGTAGTAGTTGGTGAATCCCAAAAACCGCATAAGCACTTTCAGATTTTCGGGTCGATCTCAGTCCAACACTGCTTGGACTTTCTCCGGATCCATACGAAAACCTGAGGATGAGAGCAGGTAACCCAGGAATTGCACTTCCTGAACAGCAAAAACTCATTTATCCATCTTTGCATACAATTTATTCTCTCTTAGGATCTGTAACACCTGTCTCACATGATCCTGATGAGTCTCCATTTCTGGAGAATAAATTAGTATGTCATCCAAATATACAACAACAAATCTCCCCACCAGATGATGAAATATGTCATTGGCAAAGTGTTAAAAAAAACACTGGAGCATTGGTTAACCAAAAAGCCTGAACAGATTCTTAAAATGATCCTCAGGGGTATTAAAGGCCGTCTTCCATTCGTCCCCCTCTTTGATCCTTACCAAATTATATGCCCTCCTCAGATCCAATTTAGAGAACACCTTGGCACCGACAATTTGATTAAACAAATCCGGAATCAAAGTAAGGGGGTAAGGATCAAGGACGGTAATACAGTTGATCTCACGGAAGTCCAGACATGGTCTAAGGGTAACATCTTTCTTTTTTACAAAGAAACACCCAGCAGCCACTAGGGAATTGGATCGTGTGATATGACCCTTCGCCAAGCTCTCGTGATATACTCTCGCATAGCCTTTCTTTCGGGCTCTGAAAGATTACACAACCGAGATTTGGGCAGTTTAGCTCCAGGAATAAGATTGAGAGGGACAATTATACTCCCAATGCGGGGGTAACTCCTGGTTATCACTCTCAGAAAACACATCAGAAAATTCTGAAATGAACGATGGTACAGTTTTAGTGGTGACCACAGAGAAAGATGAATTAAGACAGTTGTCCATGCAAAAATCACTCCAAACAAGAATCTGTCTCGCTTGCCAGTCGATGGTCGGGTTATGTTTGTTTAACCATGGTAAGCCTAAAACCATCAGAGCAGGCAGACCCTCTAACACATAACATGAGATAGATTCCTGATGATAATCACCCACTCTTAAATGAGATTCCTGATGATAATCACCCACTCTTAAATGGGTGTCATTTACCACCTGCGACAGGCATTTTGGGGTAAGAGGTGCAGAATAGAGTTGAGCGAACACCTGGATGTTCGGGTTCGAGAAGTTCGGCCGAACATCCCGGAAATGTTCGGGTTCGGGATCCGAACCCGATCCGAACTTCGTCCCGAACCCGAACCCCATTGAAGTCAATGGGGACCCGAACTTTTCGGCACTAAAAAGGCTGTAAAACAGCCCAGGAAAGAGCTAGAGGGCTGCAAAAGGCAGCAACATGTAGGTAAATCCCCTGCAAACAAATGTGGATAGGGAAATGAATTAAAATAAAATTAAATAAATAAAAATTAACCAAAATCAATTGGAGAGAGGTTCCATAGCAGAGAATCTGGCTTCCCGTCACCCACCACTGGAACAGTCCATTCTCAGATATTTAGGCCCCGGCACCCAGGCAGAGGAGAGAGGTCCCGTAACAGAGAATCTGTCTTCATGTCAGCAGAGAATTAGTCTGCATGTCATAGCAGAGAATGAGGCTTCACGTCAGCCACCACTGCAACAGTCCATTGGCATATATTTAGGCCCAGCACCCAGGCAGAGGAGGGAGGTCCCGTAACAGAGAATCTGTCTTCATGTCAGCAGAGAATTAGTCTGCATGTCATAGCAGAGAATGAGGCTTCACGTCAGCCACCACTGCAACAGTCCATTGGCATATATTTAGGCCCAGCACCCAGGCAGAGGAGGGAGGTCCCGTAACAGAGAATCTGTCTTCATGTCAGCAGAGAATTAGTCTGCATGTCATAGCAGAGAATGAGGCTTCACGTCAGCCACCACTGCAACAGTCCATTGGCATATATTTAGGCCCAGCACCCAGGCAGAGGAGAGAGGTCCCGTAACAGACAATCTGGCTTCATGTCAGCAGAGAATCAGTCTGCATGTCATAGCAGAGAATCAGGCTTCACGTCACCCACCACTGCAACAGTCCATTGTCATAAATTTAGGCCCAGCACTAGTGTTGAGCGGCATGTCCCATATTCGAATTCGCGAAATTTTGTGAATATTCGAAAGAATATTCGTAAAATATTCGCGATTATTCAAATTCGTTATTATTTCGCATATGCGATAATTCGAATTTTCGCATCGCATAATACATATGCTATGCAAAATTCACATGTGCGCTAATGAAATCGCCTTACGAAGATTCGCAACTCAATTCAATCACTAATGTATGAATGCAATGCCCTTTGCCTCTGTTCTGGGACAAGTGTAGATATTCGCATGTGCGCTAATAAAATCGCCTTACGAAGATTCGCACCTCAATCACTTTCTAGGGAATGTGAGACTTTTGGGAATCAATCGAGATACAGTGGGGGGTGATGACAGTAGTTGACAGAGTACAGATCAATGTAATCTGTAAGGTGGAAAGTAAAATAAAAAATACGAATATTCGTAAATCGAATTTTACGAAGTTCTACGTATTCGCGAATATGGTGCTATACTATATGAATGCACAGGCCTTTGCCTCTCTGTTCTGGGGACAAGTGTAGATATTTGCATTTGCGTTAATAAAATCGCCTTACGAAGATTCGCAGCTCAATTCAATCACTAATGTATGAATGCAAAGCCCTTTGCCTCTGTTCTGGGACAAGTGTAGATATTCGCATGTGCGCTAATAAAATCGCCTTACGAAGATTCGCAACTCAATTCACTAATGTATGAATGCAAAGCCCTTTGCCTCTGTTCTGGGACGTGCCGATATTCGCATGTGCGCTAATAAAATCGCCTTACGAAGATTCGCGCCTCAATCACTTTCTAGGCAATGTGAGTAAGATCTGAGCTGTTGGACCTTTGGGAAACAATCAATTATATGTGTACTGTAATTTTGTGGGGGGGGGGAAAAAAACAAAAAACCAATATTCGTTTTTACGAATATATAGCACTATATTCGAAATATTCGCGAAATCGCGAAGTTGCGATATTCGCGAAAAAAATTTGCTTTTCGAATATTCGCGCTCAACACTACCCAGCACCCAGGCAGAGGAGAGAGGTCCCGTAACAGACAATCTGGCTTCATGTCAGCAGAGAATCAGTCTGCATGTCATAGCAGAGAATGAGGCTTCACGTCAGCCACCACTGCAACAGTCCATTGGCATATATTTAGGCCCAGCACCCAGGCAGAGGAGAGAGGTCCCGTAACAGAGAATCTGGCTTCATGTCAGCAGAGAATTAGTCTGCATGTCATAGCAGAGAATGAGGCTTCACGTCACCCACCACTGCAACAGTCCATTGGCATATATTTAGGCCCAGCACCCAGGCAGAGGAGAGAGGTCCCGTAACAGACAATCTAGCTTCATGTCAGCAGAGAATTAGTCTGCATGTCATAGCAGAGAATCAGGCTTCACGTCACCCACCACTGTAAGAGTCCATTTTCATAAATTTAGGCCCAGCACACAGGCAGAGGAGAGAGGTCCCGTAACAGAGGATCTGGCTTCATGTCAGCAGAGAATCAGTCTTCATATCATAGCAGAGAATCAGGCTTCACGTCACCCACCACTGTAAGAGTCCATTTTCATAAATTTAGGCCCAGCACACAGGCAGAGGAGAGAGGTCCCGTAACAGAGGATCTGGCTTCATGTCAGCAGAGAATCAGTCTGCATGTCATAGCAGAGAATCAGGCTTCACGTCACCCAACATTGGAACAGTCCATTGGCATATATTTAGGCCCCGGCACCCAGACAGAGGAGAGGTTCATTCAACTTTGGGTAGCCTCGCAATATAATGGTAAAATGAAAATAAAAATAGGATTGAATGAGGAAGTGCCCTGGAGTCCAATAATATATGGTTAAGGGGAGGTAGTTAATGTCTAATCTGGACAAGGGACGGACAGATCCTGTGGGATCCATGCCTGGTTCATTTTTATGAACGTCAGCTTGTCCACATTGGCTGTAGACAGGCGGCTGCGTTTGTCTGTAATGACGCCCCCTGCCGTGCTGAATATACGTTCAGACAAAACGCTGGCCGCCGGGCAGGCCAGCACCTCCAAGGCATAAAAGGCTAGCTCTGGCCACGTGGACAATTTAGAGACCCAGAAGTTGAATGGGGCTGAACCATCAGTCAGTACGTGGAGGGGTGTGCACATGTACTGTTCCACCATGTTAGTGAAATGTTGCCTCCTGCTAACACGTTGCGTATCAGGTGGTGGTGCAGTTAGCTGTGGCGTGTTGACAAAAGTTTTCCACATCTCTGCCATGCTAACCCTGCCCTCAGAGGAGCTGGCCGTGACACAGCTGCCTTGGCGACCTCTTGCTCCTCCTCTGCCTTGGCCTTGGGCTTCCACTTGTTCCCCTGTGACATTTGGGAATGCTCTCAGTAGCGCGTCTACCAACGTGCGCTTGTACTCGCGCATCTTCCTATCACGCTCCAGTGCAGGAAGTAAGGTGGGCACATTGTCTTTGTAGCGTGGATCCAGCAGGGTGGCAACCCAGTAGTCCGCACAGGTTAAAATGTGGGCAACTCTGCTGTCGTTGCGCAGGCACTGCAGCATGTAGTCGCTCATGTGTGCCAGGCTGCCCAGGGGTAAGGACAAGCTGTCCTCTGTGGGAGGCGTATCGTCATCGTCCTGCCTTTCCCCCCAGCCACGCACCAGTGATGGACCCGAGCTGCGTTGGGTGCCACCCCGCTGTGACCATGCTTCATCCTCATCCTCCTCCACCTCCTCCTCATCCTCGTCCTCCTCGTCCTCCAGTAGTGGGCCCTGGCTGGCCACATTTGTACCTGGCCTCTGCTGTTGCCAAAAACCTCCCTCTGAGTCACTTCGAAGAGACTGGCCTGAAAGTGCTAAAAATGACCCCTCTTCCTCCTCCTCCTCCTCCTCCTCCTCCTGGGCCACCTCCTCTTCCATCATCGCCCTAAGTGTTTTCTCAAGGAGACATAGAAGTGGTATTGTAACGCTGATAACGGTGTCATCGCCACTGGCCATGTTGGTGGAGTACACAGGGCACACAGGTCTCGCATGGAGGCCCAGTCATTGGTGGTGAAGTGGTGCTGTTCTGTAGTGCGACTGACCCGTGCGTGCTGCAGCTGAAACTCCACTATGGCCTGCTGCTGCTCGCACAGTCTGTCCAGCATGTGCAAGGTGGAGTTCCACCTGGTGGGCACGTCGCATATGAGGCGGTGAGCGGGAAGGCCGAAGTTACGCTGTAGCGCAGACAGGCGAGCAGCAGCAGGATGTGAACGCCGGAAGCGCGAACAGACGGCCCGCACTTTATGCAGCAGCTCTGACATGTCGGGGTAGTTGTGAATGAACTTCTGCACCACCAAATTCAGCACATGCGCCAAGCAAGGGATGTGCGTCAAATTGGCTAGTCCCAGAGCTGCAACGAGATTTCGCCCATTATCACACACCACCAGGCCGGGCTTGAGGCAGCAACCACTCGTCGGTCTGTTGTTCTATACCCCGCCACAACTCCTGTGCGGTGTGGGGCCTGTCCCCCAAACATATGAGTTTCAGAATGGCCTGCTGAAGTTGGTGGTGAAGGTGTGTGGCTGACTAGATGAGCAGGTGGAAGAAGAGGAGGAGGAAGCCGAGAAGGAGGAGGTGGCAACAGGAGGCAAAGAATGTTGCCCTGCGATCCTTGGCGGCGGAAGGACGTGCGCCAAACAGCTCTCCGGCTGGGGCCCAGCTGCCACTACATTTACCCAGTGTGCAGTTAGGGAGATATAGCGTCCCTGGCCGTGCTTACTGGTCCACGTATCTGTGGTTAGGTGGACCTTGCTACAGATGGCGTTGCGCAGTGCACACTTGATTTTATCGGATACTTGGTTGTGCAGGGAAGGCACGGCTCTCTTGGAGAAGTAGTGCCGGCTGGGAACAACATACTGTGGGACAGCAAGCGACATGAGCTGTTTGAAGCTGTCTGTGTCCACCAGCCTAAATGACAGCATTTCATAGGCCAGTAGTTTAGAAATGCTGGCATTCAGGGCCAGGGATCGAGGGTGGCTAGGTGGGAATTTACGCTTTCTATCAAATGTTTGTGAGATGGAGAGCTGAACGCTGGCGTGTGACATGGTTGAGACGCTTGGTGACGGAGGTGGTGGTGGTGGTGTTGGTGGTACATCCCCTGTTTGCTGGGCGGCAGGTGCCAACGTTCCTCCAGAGGCGGAGGAAGAGGCCGAGGCGGCAGCAGCAGAATAGGCCGAGGCGGCAGCAGCAGAAGAGGTAGCAGGGGGAGCCTGAGTGACTTCCTTGGTTTTAAGGTGTTTACTCCACTGCAGTTCATGCTTTGCATGCAGGTGCCTGGTCATGCAGGTTGTGCTCAGGTTCAGAACGTTAATGCCTCGCTTCAGGCTCTGATGGCACAGCGTGCAAACCACTCGGGTCTTGTCGTCAGCACATTGTTTGAAGAAGTGCCATGCCAGGGAACTCCTTGAAGCTGCCTTTGGGGTGCTCGGTCCCAGATGGCGGCGGTCAGTAGCAGGCGGAGTCTCTTGGCGGCGGGTGTTCTGCTTTTGCCCACTGCTCCCTCTTTTGCTACGCTGTTGGCTCGGTCTCACCACTGCCTCTTCCTCCGAACTGTGAAAGTCAGTGGCACGACCTTCATTCCATGTGGGGTCTAGGACCTCATCGTCCCCTGCATCGTCTTCCACCCAGTCTTGATCCCTGACCTCCTGTTCAGTCTGCACACTGCAGAAAGACGCAGCAGTTGGCACCTGTGTTTCGTCATCATCAGAGACATGCTGAGGTGGTATTCCCATGTCCTCATCATCAGGAAACATAAGTGGTTGTGCGTCAGTGCATTCTATGTCTTTCACCGCTGGGGAAGGGCTAGGTGGATGCCCTTGGGAAACCCTGCCAGCGGAGTCTTCAAACAGCATAAGAGACTGCTGCATAACTTGAGGCTGAGACAGTTTCCCTGGTATGCATGGGGGTGATGTGACAGACTGATGGGGTTGGTTTTCAGGCGCCATCTGTGCGCTTTCTGCAGAAGACTGGGTGGGAGATAATGTGAACGTGCTGGATCCACTGTCGGCCACCCAATTGACTAATGCCTGTACCTGCTCAGGCCTTACCATCCTTAGAACGGCATTGGGCCCCACCATATATCGCTGTAAATTCTGGCGGCTACTGGGACCTGAGGTAGTTGGTACACTAGGACGTGTGGATGTGGCAGAACGGCCACGTCCTCTCCCAGCACCAGAGGGTCCACCAACACCACCACGACCATGTCCGCGTCCCTTACTAGATGTTTTTCTCATTGTTATGGTTCACCACAACAACAAATATATTATTTGGCCCAATGTATTGTATTCAAATTCAGCGGGATATAAATTTGAGGCCTAGTATTTAGGCGCTGGGTGACCGGTATGGATTTAGTGACAGAATTAGACTTGGAAATGCACAGAAGCGTGTGTGTGAAGTTATTCTGAATGACCCAATGTGCACCTTGAATATTATATACCCTTTTAGGGATAGATTTCAAATAGCTCTGATATAGCAGAAACCACTAAATTATGAAATTGCTAAATTGGGAATTGTATTTCAACCCAGAACAAGAAATGTGCTTGAACGGACACTAAATAACTCGCCCAGCTACAGCACTAGGGACAGATTTAGCTGGATATAAATTTGAGGCCTAGTATTTAGGCGCTGGGTGACAGGTATGGGTTTAGTGACAGAATTAGACTTGGAAATACACAGTAGCGGGTGTGTGTGAAGTTATTCTGAATGACCCAATGTGCACCTTGAATATTATATACCCTTTTAGGGATAGATTTCAAATAGCTCTGATATAGCAGAAACCACTAAATTATGAAATTGCTAAATTGGGAATTGTATTTCAACCCAGAACAAGAAATGTGCTTGAACGGACACTAAATAACTCGCCCAGCTACAGCACTAAGGACAGATTTAGCTGGATATAAATTTGAGGCCTAGTATTTAGGCGCTGGGTGACAGGTATGGGTTTAGTGACAGAATTAGACTTGGAAATACACAGTAGCGGGTGTGTGTGAAGTTATTCTGAATGACCCAATGTGCACCTTGAATATTATATACCCTTTTAGGGATAGATTTCAAATAGCTCTGATATAGCAGAAACCACTAAATTATGAAATTGCTAAATTGGGAATTGTATTTCAACCCAGAACAAGAAATGTGCTTGAACGGACACTAAATAACTCGCCCAGCTACAGCACTAGGGACAGATTTAGCTGGATATAAATTTGAGGCCTAGTATTTAGGCGCTGGCGTGACAGGTATGGGTTTAGTGACAGAATTAGACTTGGAAATACACAGTAGCGGGTGTGTGTGAAGTTATTCTGAATGACCCAATGTGCACCTTGAATATTATATACCCTTTTAGGGATAGATTTCAAATAGCTCTGATATAGCAGAAACCACTAAATTATGAAATTGCTAAATTGGGAATTGTATTTCAACCCAGAACAAGAAATGTGCTTGAACGGACACTAAATAACTCGCCCAGCTACAGCACTAAGGACAGATTTAGCTGGATATAAATTTGAGGCCTAGTATTTAGGCGCTGGGTGACAGGTATGGGTTTAGTGACAGAATTAGACTTGGAAATACACAGTAGCGGGTGTGTGTGAAGTTATTCTGAATGACCCAATGTGCACCTTGAATATTATATACCCTTTTAGGGATAGATTTCAAATAGCTCTGATATAGCAGAAACCACTAAATTATGAAATTGCTAAATTGGGAATTGTATTTCAACCCAGAACAAGAAATGTGCTTGAACGGACACTAAATAACTCGCCCAGCTACAGCACTAAGGACAGATTTAGCTGGATATAAATTTGAGGCCTAGTATTTAGGCGCTGGGTGACAGGTATGGGTTTAGTGACAGAATTAGACTTGGAAATACACAGTAGCGGGTGTGTGTGAAGTTATTCTGAATGACCCAATGTGCACCTTGAATATTATATACCCTTTTAGGGATAGATTTCAAATAGCTCTGATATAGCAGAAACCACTAAATTATGAAATTGCTAAATTGGGAATTGTATTTCAACCCAGAACAAAAATGTGCTTTGACGGACACTAAATAACTTTCCCAGCCACAACAGGACAGCGTAACGATAGATTTAGCAGGATATAAATTTGAGGCCTAGTATTTAGGCGCTGGGTGACAGGTATGGGTTTAGTGACAGAATTAGACTTGGAAATACACAGTAGCGGGTGTGTGTGAAGTTATTCTGAATGACCCAATGTGCACCTTGAATATTATATACCCTTTTAGGGATAGATTTCAAATAGCTCTGATATAGCAGAAACCACTAAATTATGAAATTGCTAAATTGGGAATTGTATTTCAACCCAGAACAAGAAATGTGCTTGAACGGACACTAAATAACTCGCCCAGCTACAGCACTAAGGACAGATTTAGCTGGATATAAATTTGAGGCCTAGTATTTAGGCGCTGGGTGACAGGTATGGGTTTAGTGACAGAATTAGACTTGGAAATACACAGTAGCGGGTGTGTGTGAAGTTATTCTGAATGACCCAATGTGCACCTTGAATATTATATACCCTTTTAGGGATAGATTTCAAATAGCTCTGATATAGCAGAAACCACTAAATTATGAAATTGCTAAATTGGGAATTGTATTTCAACCCAGAACAAGAAATGTGCTTGAACGGACACTAAATAACTCGCCCAGCTACAGCACTAGGGACAGATTTAGCTGGATATAAATTTGAGGCCTAGTATTTAGGCGCTGGGTGACAGGTATGGGTTTAGTGACAGAATTAGACTTGGAAATACACAGTAGCGGGTGTGTGTGAAGTTATTCTGAATGACCCAATGTGCACCTTGAATATTATATACCCTTTTAGGGATAGATTTCAAATAGCTCTGATATAGCAGAAACCACTAAATTATGAAATTGCTAAATTGGGAATTGTATTTCAACCCAGAACAAGAAATGTGCTTGAACGGACACTAAATAACTCGCCCAGCTACAGCACTAAGGACAGATTTAGCTGGATATAAATTTGAGGCCTAGTATTTAGGCGCTGGGTGACAGGTATGGGTTTAGTGACAGAATTAGACTTGGAAATACACAGTAGCGGGTGTGTGTGAAGTTATTCTGAATGACCCAATGTGCACCTTGAATATTATATACCCTTTTAGGGATAGATTTCAAATAGCTCTGATATAGCAGAAACCACTAAATTATGAAATTGCTAAATTGGGAATTGTATTTCAACCCAGAACAAGAAATGTGCTTGAACGGACACTAAATAACTCGCCCAGCTACAGCACTAAGGACAGATTTAGCTGGATATAAATTTGAGGCCTAGTATTTAGGCGCTGGGTGACAGGTATGGGTTTAGTGACAGAATTAGACTTGGAAATACACAGTAGCGGGTGTGTGTGAAGTTATTCTGAATGACCCAATGTGCACCTTGAATATTATATACCCTTTTAGGGATAGATTTCAAATAGCTCTGATATAGCAGAAACCACTAAATTATGAAATTGCTAAATTGGGAATTGTATTTCAACCCAGAACAAGAAATGTGCTTGAACGGACACTAAATAACTCGCCCAGCTACAGCACTAAGGACAGATTTAGCTGGATATAAATTTGAGGCCTAGTATTTAGGCGCTGGGTGACAGGTATGGGTTTAGTGACAGAATTAGACTTGGAAATACACAGTAGCGGGTGTGTGTGAAGTTATTCTGAATGACCCAATGTGCACCTTGAATATTATATACCCTTTTAGGGATAGATTTCAAATAGCTCTGATATAGCAGAAACCACTAAATTATGAAATTGCTAAATTGGGAATTGTATTTCAACCCAGAACAAGAAATGTGCTTGAACGGACACTAAATAACTCGCCCAGCTACAGCACTAAGGACAGATTTAGCTGGATATAAATTTGAGGCCTAGTATTTAGGCGCTGGGTGACAGGTATGGGTTTAGTGACAGAATTAGACTTGGAAATACACAGTAGCGGGTGTGTGTGAAGTTATTCTGAATGACCCAATGTGCACCTTGAATATTATATACCCTTTTAGGGATAGATTTCAAATAGCTCTGATATAGCAGAAACCACTAAATTATGAAATTGCTAAATTGGGAATTGTATTTCAACCCAGAACAAGAAATGTGCTTGAACGGACACTAAATAACTCGCCCAGCTACAGCACTAAGGACAGATTTAGCTGGATATAAATTTGAGGCCTAGTATTTAGGCGCTGGGTGACAGGTATGGGTTTAGTGACAGAATTAGACTTGGAAATACACAGTAGCGGGTGTGTGTGAAGTTATTCTGAATGACCCAATGTGCACCTTGAATATTATATACCCTTTTAGGGATAGATTTCAAATAGCTCTGATATAGCAGAAACCACTAAATTATGAAATTGCTAAATTGGGAATTGTATTTTCAACCCAGAACAAGAAATGTGCTTGAACGGACACTAAATAACTCGCCCAGCTACAGCACTAGGGACAGATTTAGCGGATATAAATTTGAGGCCTAGTATTTAGGCGCTGGGTGACAGGTATGGGTTTAGTGACAGAATTAGACTTGGAAATACACAGTAGCGGGTGTGTGTGAAGTTATTCTGAATGACCCAATGTGCACCTTGAATATTATATACCCTTTTAGGGATAGATTTCAAATAGCTCTGATATAGCAGAAACCACTAAATTATGAAATTGCTAAATTGGGAATTGTATTTCAACCCAGAACAAGAAATGTGCTTGAACGGACACTAAATAACTCGCCCAGCTACAGCACTAAGGACAGATTTAGCTGGATATAAATTTGAGGCCTAGTATTTAGGCGCTGGGTGACAGGTATGGGTTTAGTGACAGAATTAGACTTGGAAATACACAGTAGCGGGTGTGTGTGAAGTTATTCTGAATGACCCAATGTGCACCTTGAATATTA
Organism: Bufo gargarizans; assembly: GCF_014858855.1. Lineage (NCBI taxonomy): Eukaryota > Metazoa > Chordata > Amphibia > Anura > Bufonidae > Bufo > Bufo gargarizans. The sequence continues at coordinate 418,471,700 of NC_058080.1, read as the reverse complement.
TATACCCTTTTAGGGATAGATTTCAAATAGCTCTGATATAGCAGAAACCACTAAATTATGAAATTGCTAAATTGGGAATTGTATTTTAACCCAGAACAAAAAATGTGCTTTGACGGACACTAAATAACTTTCCCAGCCAACAGACAGCGGTAACGATAGATTTAGCAGGATATAAATTTGAGGCCTAGTATTTAGGCGCTGGGTGACAGGTATGGGTTTAGTGACAGAATTAGACTTGGAAATACACAGTAGCGGGTGTGTGTGAAGTTATTCTGAATGACCCAATGTGCACCTTGAATATTATATACCCTTTTAGGGATAGATTTCAAATAGCTCTGATATAGCAGAAACCACTAAATTATGAAATTGCTAAATTGGGAATTGTATTTCAACCCAGAACAAGAAATGTGCTTGAACGGACACTAAATAACTCGCCCAGCTACAGCACTAAGGACAGATTTAGCTGGATATAAATTTGAGGCCTAGTATTTAGGCGCTGGGTGACAGGTATGGGTTTAGTGACAGAATTAGACTTGGAAATACACAGTAGCGGGTGTGTGTGAAGTTATTCTGAATGACCCAATGTGCACCTTGAATATTATATACCCTTTTAGGGATAGATTTCAAATAGCTCTGATATAGCAGAAACCACTAAATTATGAAATTGCTAAATTGGGAATTGTATTTCAACCCAGAACAAGAAATGTGCTTGAACGGACACTAAATAACTCGCCCAGCTACAGCACTAGGGACAGATTTAGCTGGATATAAATTTGAGGCCTAGTATTTAGGCGCTGGGTGACAGGTATGGGTTTAGTGACAGAATTAGACTTGGAAATACACAGTAGCGGGTGTGTGTGAAGTTATTCTGAATGACCCAATGTGCACCTTGAATATTATATACCCTTTTAGGGATAGATTTCAAATAGCTCTGATATAGCAGAAACCACTAAATTATGAAATTGCTAAATTGGGAATTGTATTTCAACCCAGAACAAGAAATGTGCTTGAACGGACACTAAATAACTCGCCCAGCTACAGCACTAAGGACAGATTTAGCTGGATATAAATTTGAGGCCTAGTATTTAGGCGCTGAGTGACAGGTATGGGTTTAGTGACAGAATTAGACTTGGAAATACACAGTAGCGGGTGTGTGTGAAGTTATTCTGAATGACCCAATGTGCACCTTGAATATTATATACCCTTTTAGGGATAGATTTCAAATAGCTCTGATATAGCAGAAACCACTAAATTATGAAATTGCTAAATTGGGAATTGTATTTCAACCCAGAACAAGAAATGTGCTTGAACGGACACTAAATAACTCGCCCAGCTACAGCACTAAGGACAGATTTAGCTGGATATAAATTTGAGGCCTAGTATTTAGGCGCTGGGTGACAGGTATGGGTTTAGTGACAGAATTAGACTTGGAAATACACAGTAGCGGGTGTGTGTGAAGTTATTCTGAATGACCCAATGTGCACCTTGAATATTATATACCCTTTTAGGGATAGATTTCAAATAGCTCTGATATAGCAGAAACCACTAAATTATGAAATTGCTAAATTGGGAATTGTATTTCAACCCAGAACAAGAAATGTGCTTGAACGGACACTAAATAACTCGCCCAGCTACAGCACTAAGGACAGATTTAGCTGGATATAAATTTGAGGCCTAGTATTTAGGCGCTGGTGACAGGTATGGGTTTAGTGACAGAATTAGACTTGGAAATACACAGTAGCGGGTGTGTGTGAAGTTATTCTGAATGACCCAATGTGCACCTTGAATATTATATACCCTTTTAGGGATAGATTTCAAATAGCTCTGATATAGCAGAAACCACTAAATTATGAAATTGCTAAATTGGGAATTGTATTTCAACCCAGAACAAGAAATGTGCTTGAACGGACACTAAATAACTCGCCCAGCTACAGCACTAGGACAGATTTAGCTGGATATAAATTTGAGGCCTAGTATTTAGGCGCTGCGTGACAGGTATGGGTTTAGTGACAGAATTAGACTTGGAAATACACAGTAGCGGGTGTGTGTGAAGTTATTCTGAATGACCCAATGTGCACCTTGAATATTATATACCCTTTTAGGGATAGATTTCAAATAGCTCTGATATAGCAGAAACCACTAAATTATGAAATTGCTAAATTGGGAATTGTATTTCAACCCAGACCAAGAAATGTGCTTGAACGGACACTAAATAACTCGCCCAGCTACAGCACTAAGGACAGATTTAGCGGGATATAAATTTGAGGCCTAGTATTTAGGCGCTGGGTGACAGGTATGGGTTTAGTGCCAGAATTAGACTTGGAAATACACAGTAGCGGGTGTGTGTGAAGTTATTCTGAATGACCCAATGTGCACCTTGAATATTATATACCCTTTTAGGGATAGATTTCAAATAGCTCTGATATAGCAGAAACCACTAAATTATGAAATTGCTAAATTGGGAATTGTATTTCAACCCAGAACAAGAAATGTGCTTGAACGGACACTAAATAACTCGCCCAGCTACAGCACTAGGGACAGATTTAGCTGGATATAAATTTGAGGCCTAGTATTTAGGCGCTGCGTGACAGGTATGGGTTTAGTGACAGAATTAGACTTGGAAATACACAGTAGCGGGTGTGTGTGAAGTTATTCTGAATGACCCAATGTGCACCTTGAATATTATATACCCTTTTAGGGATAGATTTCAAATAGCTCGATATAGCAGAAACCACTAAATTATGAAATTGCTAAATTGGGAATTGTATTTCAACCCAGAACAAGAAATGTGCTTGAACGGACACTAAATAACTCGCCCAGCTACAGCACTAGGACAGATTTAGCTGGATATAAATTTGAGGCCTAGTATTTAGGCCTGGGTGACAGGTATGGGTTTAGTGACAGAATTAGACTTGGAAATACACAGTAGCGGTGTGTGAAGTTATCTGAATGACCCAATTTGCACCTTGAATATTATATCCCTTTAGGATAGATTTCAAATAGCTCTGATATAGCAGAAACCACTAAATTATGAAATTGCTAAATTGGGAATTGTATTTCAACCCAGAACAAGAATGTGCTTGAACGGA